>NW_027423757.1:1200000-1590000 GCF_013202065.1 Cotesia typhae | reverse complement strand
ATTGACATTCATTAAAATTATTATTTAAACCTGATAATATATTTTTTATTATCCATTTTAATTTGCTAAACGATTAATTATTTGCATAATGTAATGCAAACATATTTATATTCATATAGTTTTCTTTATTAATGAATTATATATGACTAGGTTATTTGAATGGTCAATATTGAGTAATTAACCACATGGTAGACTTGTGTGTTTGTTATGTCCAGAGTTAAGAGCAAGAAATAAATTAAATTTTTAGTGATATAAATGGCAATGAAATAAAATACGGCTGTTGAGCCACGGCGAATAAAAAATCAATTATGATTAATAATCAATTGGCATTTTTTAACTCTTTCAATATTTTTTTTTTTTGCTTATATATTCAGTAAAAATTAAAAAATCAAAATTTTATTCTATCATTTTCATCTATCATTTTTACATCTACAAATCATAAATATTAATAGTAATATGTTTTAGTTTATTTTCTGTAAAATTAATTTTCCGAAGCTGAGACGCTTCTCTATTGAACTGTGATATTTGCGTTACTGCATAGTGCATAAAACATAAATAATACTGTGCTCACAGATTATTTTTAATAATTATTGTTGCAGATAGTCATAAAATCAACGTACAACGTTGAGTCAGTCTAATTTACAATACGCTTCAAGAATTCACTAAAAACATACATAAGCCAATTCGTTTGAGAAGTCATTAATTACTCATATTTACGTATTTAACAATAACGTAAAATTTATTTTAAATAATTATTAAAAATAATAATACTAATACTTTTATTTAAGAATTATTTCATTCATTTTTTTAAAAAAATATTTTCATAAGGTTTATTTTTAGATACTTCTTTACTTTAAGCGAAAGTTTATCATGTCAGTAGCATTGTAGTCTCAGGGTTTCATATAAATGAACGAACAAATAAGTAAATAAATTTATAAATGAATAAACAAATAAATAACAACTATTAAATGTATAAGTATATATACTAATAAATAGTTACTAACTATGAAAATCGAATATGTTTGTATGAATTGATAAATAGATATAAATATTAAAAATAAATTGTACATTCTTTCATTAATCTTTTATTTTTGAAACAAAAAATCGTATTTATTTCATTCAACTACGTAATGTTATTAATTATTATATTTATGCAATTGCCACTACGTGTTCGATTTAGTTATTCTTCTATGACATTATTTTTACTTTATTTCTTCACAAACTACAGATAAAATTTTTATTTACTTTCATAATTATTTAAAAACGCTGATGATTACAAAAACTGTTTATTGAAATGAACTTCGTTAGTAGGCTAATTGAGACGTTAATTTTCAAAAAAAATTTTATTTGTAAAAAAAATAATTATATATTATTATAATAATAAAAGTCAGTTTTGTCTGCTTTTTGCCACTGTCTTGAAGTGTTCTTCGAATTATTTTCAGAAAATCTAAAAAATTTTACCCGTGATAATACAAGATCAAATTTATAGTGAAGTTGATAAAAAATTCTACAATAATTCTATATAATGAAAAACAAAAAAAAAACATAATCATAAGTCTCACTTCGGAAATAATAGTAGCGATTATTGAAATAAATAAATAATTATTGTTACAAAAAAATAAAGTAAAAAGGGTTAATGAATGATAAAGTAGTTGTACTATAATTATATTATAGGAATCGATGAGTAATTTTTATATACCCAGATTATAAAATGAAATGACAAACTAATATTTAAAAACAAGGAAAGGAACATGCAATTGATTCCAATGATTTACTTTAAGTAAAAATAAGTGAGAAAGAGGTGCATAATATATAATGATTGTACAGAAAAATTAAAATTTTGAATGTTCATTTGCACATTCTATGTACAATCATAATCAACGATATTTATTGCGCAAATGTCTTTAGAAAAAAAATTTGAGCAAATCATTAATGTGAGAAATAATAAAAAAAATACAAAATCAATGTTTATTGTTTTATTGACACTAATCATTTATTAATTACCAATTAATATTAATCATCAATTATCATAATGGTTGTAATGTTTTATTTGGACTATCTTATCTATTCTAATTGTTTTTATCACCAAAAAAGAAAAGGTACAAAACACATTTGTTATAATTTAAATCTAAAATCTTTCTAAAAAGTTCAAATTTATTTAAAAAAAAGCAGCATGTGGAAAAGTATGATTTAATTTCCCTTTCAATATAGAAAAACTTAATTTAAAAATGTCGTAACTGATAAAATTGGGAACATTAATTTTTCCACTGGACAGATTCATTATCTCACTTACATTTAAGTTTAGTCTTATTCAAACTTAAAAAAAAATTGTTTTATAAGAATTTTATGAATTCAAAGTATTTTTGAAATTGCTTTGTTAAATTTCATCATTATTAATTTTTATTATTTCTAGCATATTAATTTTTGTAAATACTGTTGTTACGACAAAATAAAGATTTTAATCAGATATGTATTCTTTCATCAATTTTAGGTAATGAAAAAAATTTTTTTCTAATCTATATACATATAGGAAACTTTCTATAGATATAGTCACTCATCACGATATCTCTGGAACTATAAGACCTAGAGACTTGAAATTTGGCAGGAATATTCCTCTCGCCGAATAGAGGTCAGCTAAGAACGGATTTTACAAAATTCCACCGACAAGGGGGGTTGCGGGGGCGTTAACTATGACAAATTCCCGTTTTTAAACTATAATTCTCATCGACTCGAAATTCAGTAGGAATCTTTTGAAAGAGATGTAGAAATAATTTATAAACGAATTTTGCGATATCTCACCCCACCGAGGGTTGCGGGGGTGGGTATTAACAATCAAAATTCTTAATTTTCAAGCCATAGCTCCTACAGACTCCAAATTTTGTAAGAATTTTCTGTAAGTGATGAAAAAATAATTTATGAACGAATTTTACGATATTTTACTCCAAAGAGGATTGCGGGGGCGTTAATAATAAAAAATTCCCGTTTTTGAACTATAGCTCCTATCAACTCTAAATTTGATAAGAATCTTCTGTAAAAGATGTAGAAAAAGTCTATGGGCAAATTTTACGATAGCTCATCCCACTGGGGTTTGCCAAGGTGGGTTTTAACATTACAAATTTTTAATTTTCAAGTTATAGCTCCTATAGACTCTAAATTCTCATTTCAAATTTTTTTCTTTGTGTCAATTATTATTCATTTTTGAAAAAGAGCCACGCAAACATTATAATGATTGCACATTGAAAGTTACAATGAATATTAGCTGGAATAATTACATGGACGAAAGGTATATGCTAATTCGATAAAATTTGGAATTTGTGAACGTCAAAACAATACTCTAATTAAATTTCAAGTTTAGATCTAAAAATACAATTCTATAAAATGCCCAGCGAAGCGGGCGGGTAACAGCTAGTATTCTATAAGCATACTATTAAAATGCAACAGGGAAAATTGAACAATTTATTTTATCCATACAAGCCAAAAACCAGTAAGATGATTTTTATAAAAAATTACTTTTAGAGTGGAATAGAAAAAAACTGTAGGTGAAAAATTTTCATGAATTTTTATGACTCTGAAATTAGCAGATGTCCGAAAATTTTTTATTTTTTTTATTAATAAAATTACAACTAAAAAGATATTTTTAAAAAATTACACTTATAGTTTTTCAAGTTTTTTACAGGTGAATTTTTTTTTAATTATTTAATTGAAATTTTTTTCAATAAAAAATTTCTAAAAAGTTTGAAATGTCGGCTAACTTCATTTTCATGAATTTTTAATTGCTTTTTTTAAATATTAAAAACTTTTCATAAGAGTGTCATAGTAGAAATATATAATACTGAAGTTAGCGGTCAGCTGTCAATTTTAAAAATTTTTTTAACAAATTAATTACAATAAAAAAATGCATCTAAAAATTTTCACTTGTAATTTTTATTAATATTCACATGTAAAATTTTTTAATTATTTAATTGCTATAAAATTCCAAAAAAATGTTTAATGTCTGTCAACTTCAGTGCTATAGAAATATTGCTAATTTCTAGAATCGAATTTTCCAAGTTAATGTATAATTTAAAATTTCTCGGTCAATCTTATGCTATATTCTCGTAGTCTCGTGTATATACTTACTTTATTTATTTTCATTAATTCTTTATTTTTCTAAAAGATAATTTAAATTTAATGATTACTAAATCAATATTATTAAAATAGAAAATATTTACATTAATTTAGAAAGTTTGAAATGTTTGATAATAGTACAAAAGTAATAAAAAAATTTGATGAGTAAGGATAAATTACGATATTTCAGAGTTTCGGAGAATGTCACGTGGCCCAGACATGCGTATTCACCGTCGAAGAACTCAAGTTCATTATTCTTTCTTATTCATCCTCCATGATCATTCGAAATCAGACGTATTTAAAAATTTTTCCTCGTTCTAAAGACTGTGAAGATGAATAACTAGTCGGATTCCGGCTTGCACGCGCAAGTGTGCCTTTTCAACAAAAGTAATCATGGTGTAAGTACAGTAATAATACATTAATTAACAAAAACTAACAAAATTTGTTACTGAAAATTCTTGTGCTCGGGTTTAAAGTTCGATCATGTGTCCGCCATTTTGTGTTCGTGAATCATCGCCTCGTGTTAAAATAAACGAAATACATGCATTGAATACATATGTAATTAATAATACATATATTTATTGAGCCACTGTTTTAGCTTATCAGTAATCACTTGTCATTACTACACTGATAAGTCATTTGATGGAAATATGCATTAAATACGATTTTTTTAAAACTAAATGTTTGGAAAACCTGTGCCATTTAATGATTGCATCATTTTTTACAACATTTTTAAATATAAATAAACACATGTACATGATACGTGTAAATAAATTTGAGGGATGTTAAAATATAAATAAAAACTTATGATTGTTTTTATTATTCAAAGTATGTACTTTTACAAATTAGAAAGTTGTGTCGCGATATGTCGACACACTTGCTGCGCAACGATTGAAGTAATGACCTGCAGCTTTAAAAAAAAAAAAAAAAAATCATATAATATTTACGCTACAGACATTTGGAATTTTTAGATTTTTAAAAACAAGTTAAAAAAATTTTTTTAGAACATGCGCTTAGTTTTATTTTTTTATAATGAAAATTGTTTTATACACTGAGAAACAAAAATACTTTTACTCAATTAACAATTTTTTGGTTCAAGAATCTCGATGAGGATCAAATATTCTATTGTTATTAATTATTAATTTCTGAAGAGAAGAGCATCAATATTTATCTTTGGATAATAGATAGACAAGAGAATAACTCTATTTAAATTAAGTAAAAATTATTTCAATCAATTTAACGAGTTTTCGAGCTAAGAAAATATATTCTTAAAAATTTTCAAGAACATAAATTCTTATATTAAGAAAATTTTTTTAATATTTTTTTTTTTTTTTCAGTGTAAAAATTAAAATTTTAGAAAAAAATTCTCACATATATGTATCAGATCTTTTTTATTTTCAATGGCAAGAATAGTATATTGTGCCACGAGGGACGAAAGTACTACATTCTGTCCCGCGTGTGTGATTGGCAAATACGCCGGTGAGGATGTAGTACTTTCGTCCCGTGTCACACATACTATTTTTTCTCCTGCCAAGCCGAAAATTCGCGAATCTTTTAATGCAATAGCATCGTAGGTAATCATGGAAGGGGTCCAGGGGCGAAGCCCCGGCGGGGGGTTGGGGGGTGGGTCCCCCCAGTCAAGAAAAAATACAATTTAAAATCATTATTTAAGTAAAGATATTAAAAAAAATAATTAGTGTTATGAATATAACAGAATAATTTTTATTATAACTTTAAATAATCATTGATAAATATTAATAGTAATTATAAGCATTCATTTAATAATAATTATGGATAATCTTAATGATAATATTAGATGATAATTTTAATATAAGAATAATTCTAGTGACTTGGTGATTTAACATATTTTATGTAAATCAACCTTTTTTTGGTACAATATGATAATTTTTGAAATTTTCAAACTATAGCATTATCATATCACAGTTATAGCATTATATTACTCTTATAACATACTATTATCACTCTAATATTATTTAGTGTAATTTATTGGTTATGTTTTAGGCTTCTCCCTCGATATCTCTACCAGCCTCGTCGTTAGTGTCACTTGAGTAGGGACTATCTGTAGAACTCATGTTTTACGACGAATTTTTTTTATTTAAAATCAAATCACTAAATTACATTATTTTTATTATAATTATAATGCACTAATATATTGCACTAATGACGCAACATCAAGTGCTGACGGAGAAATTATGTGTTAGAGAGAGAACGTACAATGCGTGAGAGCCGATGTAGGCACTATTGCGCGTGCGCGTTCATTTATTCCGAGGATAGAAACTGCTGCTTTATTCCGGCTGCAAGCGGAAGGAATTTGAATTTTCGGCTTAGGCAGGAGAAAAAAAAATTTTTCTTTTGTTTCTTCTTCATTTAACGATTAAAATAATATTTTTTAGGTTTGTTATTTTAAAAACTATTTTCATTAATAAATTAGAGTACTCCGAAATTTCTTCAATGTTTATTTTAGATGAAATAAAAAAAAAAACATTAGATAAAAGACAAAAACAAACAAGAATATGTGTTTATGATGGATGTGTGTTTATAGAATAACCAGTTTGAGAGAAAAAAATTTGAGCAAAAGAATTAAAAATTTTTGGTAAATAATATTTGTTCCATATTTTAATTTTATATAATTAACAATTTATGATGCTGAAATTAGCAGACATCGGATCATTTTTGAGTTTTTTTTACAAAATAAATTAGTCCTGAAAAAAATGTTTTAAAAAAATTGCAATTATAGTTATCTACAATTTTTACCAGTGGTTTTTTCTTTTAAAATGATCAATTATTAAATTAAAATATAAAATATCAATAGATGGCTGTTAATTTCAACCTTTTAACAAATTATATTTTACTTCCATTGAATTATCAATAGTAAAAAATCTATCAAATTTCAAATGAAATGATGAGATAAAAGTTTAAAAAATATTTTTAAAATGTCTTATGAAGTAATCAGGACAGACGTCAAACGATTGATAAGCCGTGTTGAAATTGATTTTAATTGTCAAAACTATTAAATATCTATTATAACTTATAATGTAACTAAAAAATACCTAATTAAACTTTATAATACATGATCCATAAACTGATTAACAATACACAGAAATATTCACCATCTCGTAATAATAATTATTAATAATAATAGTAGAAATTTTTGTCAATAAATTAACTGTATAAATTTAAATCTTTTACAGAGCCACAATGGCGTTTTTTTCGAGTTACGTCCTCGCGACGCGACAAATTTATTTTTCTCAATTATCGATACATATAGAAGAGACTTGCAATCATACCCGCAATGTCATTACACGAGAACTGGATATGGAAGGCGGAGCCGGATTCCCCTAGTGGGGCTTCAATAGGTGAAGCCGAAGACGATTGGATCTATATCGACGATCAATCCTCAATATTAGTAAACGATGTCCTTGAACCTGAATTATACGACGAAAATCCAACGCGTGCACAAGTTGCTAGCAAACTTTTAGAGCAATTGGATGAATTAGTTAAAGAAGGTAAAAATTTAATTAACCTACCTTATGCTTTCTCAAAATATTTATTTATTTTATTTTATATTTTTTTTTTTTCTTTTTTATAAATAAATTTTATCAAAATTTTTCATTACATTATGTACATATCTTATCAAGCATTGAGTAATCTTGTCACTGTTCAAAAATTTTCAACGTTATTAAAAATTTTTAGTTCATGATTTTTTTAATTACTTTATACGTTGAACTGTCATTAATCATACAAATGAATTTTTTTTTTATGTAATTATTATTTTAAAGTAAACTTGAATATTTTTTTCTATCAATGAAAATAATGAACAATATTATTTAAACTTTATCAATATGCTATATTACTTAAGAAGTATACAAAAATATTCTTTACAAAATAATCTTTCAATTTATTTCAAAATAGCGCTGAAGTTGCCCTAAAAAAATGGACCTTGGTTTAGTTTTGACTCTTTCACTCATATATAAAAAAAATCCGAAAGAAATTTTTAATGATTATGAGTATAGTTATCTGTGGAACTAAAATAAAATTTTTAAAAATGTCAAAATGGCGCGTTGCCGAAATTTACATTCTGAAAATTTACGTTTTTTAAATTATTTTTTGTATTTAAAAGTAGGAAATATTCAACGTAAAAACTTCTTTCTAGTTCCACAAATAGACCATGTTATTACACTGAATAACATTGAGTAAAATTCAACACGAATCAGCCGAACAGTTTTTTTTTGCTCGACGGGCAGAAAGCGTCAATTTTCGGCCCGCTGCGCTAAACGAAGTTGCCACTTTCTGCCTTTGTCGAGCAAAAAAATAGCATACACTCCTCGGGAAGTAAATAAGAAAGCCTCAGATCACATGTTTGTTAACCTCGGCTTCGCCTCGGCTAACAATTACATGTGATCTGAGACATTTCTTACTTTACTTCCCTCGGTGTGTAATATACTATTTTTTTACCTCAGACCACGCAAGAAAAAAGTAGTTTCGAAATAAATGAGTTTAAAGTTTCAAATAATTATACTTATCCTTGTATCTGCTTCAGCGCTGACCTGCTAAATAAGCTGTAAAACTTGAATATCGTCAATATCATTACAAAATTTCAACATTATATTTTTACTAAACCATACTTTCGAAATATTAAAAAAAAAATCGAGTTTTTGAAAATTCAAGACTATTAGATCCCTTTAGCAACTGAATTAGATTTTTAAAATTAAATTTAAAAAACCCAATGACAATAAAGCTTAAAAAAAAATCGAGCAAAAAAAGAAATACAATTTTAAATAATCGAAAAACTACTGGTAAACAAAGTCAAATATATACAATCAATTTAAAGAGACTTAATACGTTGAGCCAATTTAAATGCTAACAGTGTTTATAAATAGTTAAACTACTTGTAGCTTTATTACAGTGATTTTAAAATTCATAAGATATTGAAGAGTGGGACAAACTGGTTAGCCTTTAGGGAACAAGTTAAGTTCCAAGGTATCGCATCGTATCGAGCGGTAATGGGAAATATATATGATTACAAGTTGGGAGAAATCGGTATAACAAAGTTAAAACGGAACGGAATATACGAGCCAATCCAAACTGAAGTTATGGAATAAAATCTTTTAATAATCTTTTGCGTATGTATTTGTATATGAGACACAAGTGTGAAGGGAAAGTCCAACGATAAGTAGGAGTCAGCGACGGTAGTCTGTTAACGTTCGGGTCAACTACACACAGTCTTCTGATGATTGCAGTATACTTATTTATTTCATTCGTTCTCTTTTTATGATTCCCCTACTACTATACTTAACTTAATCACTTCGACAGCTCGTTGTCACCAAGTCAGTTATTTTAAGTCGTCATTGCTACTCACATACCTCGAGAATATTTTCTGCCTATAAAACATCAATTATTATTATTATTATTATTATTATTATTGTCGTCATTATAATAAAAATAAAACAAAATAACCATAATAATAATAGTTATTATAGTAATATTAATAATACCAACAATAAAATAAATATACATACATATTTAATAATAGTAACTTAACACTTAAACAACTAGTTGTCACGTGTCATCAGTTGCCTTTCCGCAATACATGCCTTCAAGTTTCTGCGTAAAAGACCAATCGTTTTATCAGTGTGTTCTATTTATTTGACGCTGCCTACCTAGTGTGCTGCTAGATTAATAACTCGAGTGTTTACACATTATTACCTGCGTCAATTATTTATCCAACTTAAATTTTAATTACACTTGGATGGAATAATACACATCAATTTATTTTGAATAAATATATTTTTATCTTTAACAAAGAAAAAAAAATTTTAAAAAACAGTGTTATAATTTCGTCGGTGTAATCTTTAAAAAATAAAAAAAAAAATTTAATTAACTCACTTATAAGTACTCATAATTTCTGGTTCATATGTACGACTATCAATAGTTAATCTGGTGATACTGGCATCTTCAAAAGTGATACGTGTATTTAATAAACCATCTAAATGTTGCAGTGTATTTATGTTAAACATTAGCATGCAGTTCGCGTATCTATACACGTGGAACCGGGAAATAATTGTAAATTCTCAAAAATTAGTGAAAAGACGTTGATAATATCAATATTTTCATTATTACTTTTCCAAGTTGACAAATTTTCTCGTATCACTGCCTTATTGTTATTATTATTATTATTGTTTATACTATTATTGTTATTACTATTAAAATTAGTTTTATTTTTAATCTTGGATAACTTATTGAAAACTCAACAAACGTTTGACATAAAATTACTGAAACTACTGCTGCCGCTGCTACTGCTGTTGCTAATTAATTTTTCGAACTCTTTAATATTTACACAAATTCTATTCGAAAAACTACAAAAAAAAATTAGCAAATATGATGGCTACTATGTGTTATAGTGGTATGTCTTATTCTTTTATTTTATATAATGTAATATAATATACTGTTTTTATTTTCATAATGCAAAGATAAATCGAAAGTTGTATTTATAACTCATTCCAATTCAGAAGAATCTTTAATCGCAAAATGAAGAATTTCGTACATCACTTTCTCTCCTTTAGTCAAATTTCACTTAAAATACTCAGTAGGTTATCGATTTACAACACTTAAAATTTCAAATTTAATATAAAAATACTATTTATTATTTGACGTAAAAGCACCTTAAAAAACAATATTTTTTCTACTTATTAATGAAACAATACTATTCCAACTTACCAAAATACTAAACAGCTCTGAGCTATTGTGAATTGACATTAATTTTACAGTTTAAAAACTAGAAGACTAATTTTTAATCATGTAGATTAAATGTTGCAATATAATCTATTCAATGATTATTAAAATAAAAACCTGACTCATAAATTATCACAAACGTTAATTAATATACTTGAAAAAATAAATCGAATCATTAATAAAATTAGACATTCGATATTTTTTTTTTTTTTTTTTTTTTTTTAAATTACATAACAGTAAAATATGCATTTTTTTACCTTATTTTTATAAACATTGAATTAAAGCTTATTTGTTACTTTTAAATAGAGCCTAAAAGTTTTGACATAATTAACTAGGTTAAAAGTGATAGATATTAATTGCGTGATTATTATTGCACAAGGGGTTGCGATCTTAGTTGATAATTAGATCGATGATACATAAATATAAACAAAAACAATAAATATTAAAACTACTATTTAATCGATATTTAATAATTATAATAACAGTCATTGGCCTAGATTTTATTTTATTGTTTATTCACAAATGATAATATGATAATTATTCACTAACCCTTGCAGACAATAAAGAAATAAGTAAAATTTTCCATTATAATAATATAGTAAATTAAAAATAAAGTTTTAATATCTGTATTAGCATATATTGATAAATTATTATACAGCTTTTTATATTTTTATTGTTACTAATGCGAGAACATTTTAACATTTATTTAACTTCTTGTAACCTTGGTACACATAGCTTTTTTTTTTTGATTAACTAGTTAATCACAACTACAATATAATTGATGTCTGTACCTTACTTTATCTATTAATTTTAGTAAGCTAGATAAACAGAATCTCTGTCAGTTTTGAATTTCACAGCTTTAGCACAAATATAATAAAAAAAATAATGGCTCAAAGAAATATAAATTATTGATAATAGTGTTATCTAATTAATATAAGCTTGATATACTTGAAGTCTCATGGACGTTGATAGTTACTTTTATTTGAATTTTTTTTTTTTAATTTTCTCGTTTTCCTCGATTTAAAACTAGACGTATTAATAACAACATTATTTACTTTTATGTTAATTTTATAGTAGCCATGCCACTCCCACTAATTGTCTAAGTAATAATTTTTATGATCTATCACATTTTTTACTAACACTCAAGAATATAAATTACTTTACTACAAATTATTTAATTAATAAAAAGTTAATAAATATTTATATTATTCTTGGTAATAATTGATTTCATTATTTTATTATTATTTTACAGAGCCCTTACCTGGTTGGTTTGAAGATCGACCAGAATCATTGTTTGATGAATTATCAACATCAGAATGTATTCAAAACAAGCCAGTGGTTTATTCTCAACCACAAGCGCCAGTACCAGAATCATTTTTACAAGAATGGGAAACTGTTTTTGGGGGTGTAGAATCATCATGCCAAATGATTTACCCCTCAAGCAGTTCAGCTTTGACTCCGCCGCAGTCACCACCGTACATACATTCTGACTCATTGTCATTTGATTCTCAGCAGATTCTTGTTAATTTAGATCCAACAGCTTTGTCTAATATTCAATTTATATATCCATCTATTGCTCATAATGCTGTAATTCCCCCTTCGATTAATCTAATTAATCAACAAGAACAACATCACCAACAGCAGCAGCAACAGCAAGTGATTGAAGAAGAATCTGTTGATAAAAGTGATACCTCATATCTTGGTCAAATATCTGGCGAATGGAATGCTGAAAATGTGTCATTGTTACCACTAGCAGGTGATGTGGCAAGTGAATTAGCAGTTGTTGATGAATATGTTAGATCATGTGTCGAATCAATGTCACCAACAAGTCCGATAAATAGCACCGTCAGCAGCTATTTGTCCTCCGAAGATTCAGTTGATGATCCTGATTGGACTCTAGATTCATCTACCAGCAGTAGCAAGGCTAGCAGTAGGAACAACAATTATGGCAAACGTAATCAGAAAACAACCCGAACTCGCAATAAGCCCTATGCACGTTCGATCGATGATAAAAAGAATCGTAAGAAGGAACAAAATAAGAATGCAGCCACGCGTTATCGTATGAAAAAGAAGCTTGAAGTTAAAGAGATCGTTAGCGAACAAGATGAGTTAGAAGAAATCAATGGTAAACTCAAGGATCAAGTTTGTGAGTTGAAGCGAGAGATCGGATACTTGAAAGGGCTTATGCGCGATTTATTTAAGGCTAAGGGTTTAATCAATTAATTCAATTGTATAATATATTTTATTTTTATTTTTTTTAATCTTTAATTTTAAAACCATGTCATCTCTTGTTTACGTTGCTGAATGTCTTTGGATGTTGAAATAATAATACCTTGGTTAACATCTTGAGCTGGAAAAGCTTCTTGATTTAATTGATAATACAGTACATTGATAAGAGATTGATGCGATAATATATACTAAATTTTAAATTTGGTAATAAATATATATTTTTAATCTTTGAGTGCATGAAAAATAATTAGTTTCACAAATCTTCAAAATCTACTTTCATTTATAGAAATGTTCAAATTAACATTATTAACATGAAATGAAAAAAATTAAATTGTAATTCACAATAACAGCAAATAATGTAGTGTATTCAAAGATTTAGATTGTAGAAAATTAATAATTGTAATCAACTTGCACGCATTCGTGTTTTCGTCGTACCTTAAAGGAGAATGTTGAGACTGTCGTCGAGTATAATGTTAATCGCAACAAGCACGATTTAATATTCGAATTGAATTGGAAAAAAAAAAAAAATAAAATAATAAATAAATAAAAAAATTAAAAAATAAAGAAACAATCTCTTCGGCTTAACCCACATATTGTGTTCATCAGTATCAAACGTTTTGACTACTCACCGTGATGAACGTTGATACTTTCTGCAATATAATCATCCCGCCTCGATTACGAGTCTCTTCATTCCAAATTATGATTTTTATTCTTTTCAAAATAATTTTTTTCTCTCTTTTTTTCTAATTATATTATTGTATTACAAAACAATAAAGCAATGAGTTGTTAATGTAAAATTATTCATTTTTTTTATTTCTACACTTATTATTACTTCACATTAAGTTTTAAAAATCTAGTTGTATGGGAGAAATAAATTTTATCAGGTACAATCAACTATATGAGTACGGGTGAGTCATAAACCAAATGGATAAAAAAATAGATTATACTTATTAACATTAAGAATAAAAAATTACTGACTAAAGAAATCATTTGAGTTAATTTATCTCGAAATAAATTTTTTTTTTTTATAATCTCAAGGTGACAATATCCGTTTTGTTTTTTTACATTTATTTCAAAAATATAAATCACTGTTGGGTGATTATTTATTTGTTAAAAAAGAAATTAAATTAATTATTTTACATACTGTTTAAATAATTTCTGCAAATTGTAAAAATGATAAGATATATTTTATAATTGAAAGTTTTTGACGTAGAAAAAAAATTTTTTATTTAAATATTTGATACAGCTGATAGTTATTCATAAAATATCTTTTAAATGAATTGTTTTTATCCATTTAACTTGATTTGAATATTAAAATTGAAAGTTTTGGCTATGAGTATTAATAAGTTACATTTTATCGGTAGTTTTCTAAATTATTCAAAGATAATAAATGTATTTTCGTTGTAAAAACTTTTAATGATATGGAGTTGAATCTCTGAAATTTTCCGCTTTATTTGATTTCAAAACGCTCGAGAATTTTCGTATAAAGGAATCATTCCGGTTTGTAACTTTTGAAAAAATTAATTTTCTTTTTTAAAATTTTCTGAAAGTACATATATCTGCAAGTATTGTGTTAAAATTGGCAAGCGATCGGACCACTGTAATTATATTATTTTACGAGGTTTATGAGGATTTTCGAGTGAAAGAAAATCAAATTTTTAAACAGCTTGAAGGGATTTTGTACACTGAGAAAAAAGAGTACTACTCTTAAGTAAATTTTCTTGTCACAAGAATATATATTCTTGATAATTTTCAAGACTGTATTTTCTTGTCTCAAGAATTGATCAAATTAATTGAATTATTTTTTGTTTAATTCAAGTGAACCTATTCATTTGTTAATTTATCAAAATTAATGCCAATGTTTTATTATCATGATAGATATAGATATTCTTTTATCAAAAAATCAAAATTTATTTTAAACGATTTTTGAGCCAAACATTGTTTTCTGGACAAAAAAAATTTTTTTTTCTCAGTGTATGGTGCCGACATCGGTGATTGACTTTAGGTAAGATTTTTTTTATTGAACAAACTTTAAACGCGTCAATCTCAGAACTATGCTTTTCTGGTTTACGTATTTGATATTACGTATCTCAAAAACCATTAACCCAATCTCAATGAAATTTAAACCACGTGTTCTACATAGTAGCTATGGCCCGAACTACAACCAAATCAAAATTATGATTTTTACTATTTTTTCAGGACTAAAAACTGAGAAAAAATAGCTTCTTTTTTCTGTTTTTTTTTTTTTTTTTTTTTTTTTTTTAATCTCAATAGTTATTTTGTTATTTATCAATAAATATCAATTTTCGTAATTCCTGCCATAACTACTTGTATATTGAAGGTAAATAATTTTGGTTTTTGTGTTTTAGGTAAGACGTTATTAAGTTAACAGTTACGTCAACGACATACAAACTTTTGGAGAAGCTCCGTTCATCCGTTGTTTATTTATATAAAAAAATACAAAAATAAATAGGAAAACGGTTAACCCTGGAGTGGAGGCCATCCCTGCAATTTCCCGATACATCCATACCTAGGCACTTAAAATTGCACTGATGATGTTTTTGAGCTCTTCAAGCTCTAAAATACAATTTATGTGTTATTTTGAGCTCTCCGAGCTCAAAGAAATAGCTTTTTTATGCTTTTGAGCTCTTTGATCAAAGTTTCATAAAACACTATTTTTGGAATTTTCAAATCGCAATAACTCTTGAATGAATCAACCGATTTTCACGTGGTTGGCGGCATTCGACGCAGTTTTTTCAGTCTCATAGTAAATCTTTGAATTTGAATTGATCAAACTAGGAATTTCAGAGTAACTCCGAAAAAACAATTTTTTCAGTTTTCTTTTGTTCACAATATCTCTTGTACAAATCGACCGATTTTGACTGGCTTGGCGACGATCGACGTGGTTTTTTTATGTTAAAAGCTGATTAGTTTTTGGAATTGATCGGTACAGCCGTTTAAAAGTTATTCCAAAAAATGTCTCAGTTATGTTAAAAGAACACTTGTTTCCAAATATTTCGTCGACGATATCGCGAACCAATCAATCGATTTTCACGTTATTGGCAGCGATCGACGCGGATTTTTAAGCTCTAATGATTATTCTATTTCATGAAAAACGATCCGAAAAAAAATGTCGAAGTTATGTAAGAAAAACACTTTTTTCGGTTTTCCTTCGTTCACGATGTCTCCCGAGCGAATCAACTGATTTTGACCGGATATCTGATGAAAATTCAATTTTTGCAAAACGAGCTGAAAACAATAACTTCCCGATTTTTGAAAATTTTTGATTTTTTTAAAAAACATAACTAATATTTGCTTTTTTCGAGTACCGGAACCAGAATGATCAGAAAAATCCCTTAATTAATTTCTAAAGAGCTCAAAAATCTGAGAACTGATTCAGATAACTTTTTTTAGTTTACAAATAGCAATATCTTTTGAATACGCTCAGTTTATAATTGCTTAACGGCATTCGATGCAGTTTTTTAAACACATAAATGTTTAGAAGACTTAGCGTCGATTAGCCAAAGAATTTTTCATATAATTAAGAAAAACTAAAGAAATTTTTTTATTATTTGAATATTTTGGTAATGACTTGACTGATTGACTTCAAAATCTAACTTAATCTAAGTCTCAATGAACTCTTTAGAACGCTACATCGCTCATCTCAATTAATTGATTCGTTTTAAAAATGTCGTGCGACAAAATTTTATCCATACTTATACACACACTCACGGCCGAACGTCCAGCCCGAAATAATTGGAACGGTTTCCTAGGACCTCAAAACGATGAGATATGATGAAAACTCGCATTCTCAAAATCAGACCGAAATCAGTAACTTATTATTTTTGAAAAGTTTTAATTTTCAAAGCGGGATGTTAATAATTAATGGTCTGTCACTAACTGAAGAAAAACCATATACAAGTATATATAATCACAAAATAATTTCACTTATAAAGACTATAATTTTTTCAAACAATATTTTCTCTTTTTAAAATAAAGATTTATTTATACTAACGTAGATCTGCTTCAAAACTAACGGACAGGTAGAAGAAGTATAATGAATAGAATATCAATGAGTATTACCGATGATGTTAATACTCAACTTTGAAATTTTATGTAAATAAAAAAAATAAAAAAGTACAGCTCCATCAAACAGTATAATTTTATTTTATCGTTCTACCTGTCGGTTTTATACTGGGAATGATGTATACTACTGCCAAAAAAGGAAAATGAAAAAGTTGTTTCTGTATACTAGACAGTGGATTTATCGACCCACTGTAGACAATTTTTTATAGGCTTTGTACTTTTCAAAATTCGGTATAGACCAGATCTGAGGTATACACCTAAGAGTATTTAGTAAATATGTATTCGTTATTTTCAAAAGATCTTTCAGGCAGTGAGAGGAATGATCTCTTAATTAACCAATTACTTATTTTTTATAAATAAAGTAGGTCAGTTTCTTCTCTTTGATTGACTATTAACATTGAAGTACGAGTTAACTTCATTTATACTTATATGCTGATCGTTAGATTTTTTTAAAAAATACAATCTACCTTGTTATAATGTTCACTAGCATGTAATTCTACTTGGATTTTAAGGAAATTCAAAATAATTGGTCTATGTTCAAATCTTCGACGAGATTAAAATATGATACAAGACTGTCAATTAGTTTGAGAGTTGTAATTATTAGGAAATCGCTTAAATATGATTGATATAAAAATTTGCTGTCTTGAACGTAAATAATTTCATAGTTATAAACAGTAATTTTGATAAATATTCAAATTTGTGCCAGCAGTATATTTTAATTTATCTTCTTTTTATGACTTTTTTTTTTCTTGTGTTCTAATTTTGAAAATCCAGATAAATAAACTTATCCCTTATTCCATACAGTAGAACTTTTTAAATTTACAACAAAACTTTTATGATGATTTTTTTAAATGACATTTTAGAAAATACTCAGAACTTAACTTGACTAATTGATTTAAACCGACTCATTGTATTAAAATGAAGAATTTACTTTTCCATTTCAGGTGAGGCCGGATGGTCCTTTTTTACAACGTAAAGAAAGTAGTAAAAAGTGAGTTGATACTTACAATTCGATTGTCTAGTATTATTTTGTTTTCGAATTTTTTATAATTAAATTTCTCTAATAATACAAATATTTTAAATAATTGTCCAAATTCTTTAATTAATTGACACATTTAAAATTTTTCATGGGTTTAGTTTTAAAAAAAATTAGAAGAAAACATGCTTTCAAATTTCGTTAATTAGATCTATACCAACCAATGCAATGAAAACAAAAAATAATATATGACATTAAAGTTAGCTGTCACTTGACAATTTAAAAAAAATTTTTTAACAAATAAATTTGCTCCAAAAAATTATTTTAAAAAAATTGCATTTGTAGCTTTTTAAAATTTCTAAATGTCAATTTTTTTTGCCATAATTTATTTGTTACAAAAATTCTTAAAATTATCAATTATCTGCTAAGTTAATTTTCATAAATAATATTTATAATTTAATTTCTTTTAGAATAAATTTTAAAAAATAATACTAAAGTTAGCGGTCAGCTGTCAATTAAAAAATTTTTTTTAACAAATCAATTACAATAAAAAAATGCCTCTAAAGATTTTCACTTGTAATTTTTATTAATTTTCACATGTGAAACTTTTTAATAAAATTTTTTTTTAATAATTTAATTGCTACAAAATTCTAAAAAAATTTTTAATGTCTGTCAACTTCAGTGTTATTTTAAAAAACCTTAAGAGAATTTTTTTTTTATCCTAAGAATTGAAATTCCTTTTTCACTCGAACAATATTTATAAAATAAAAAACGATATTTACAAAGAAATTCAAACAATTAATTTTTTATGAAAATTGTCATAAATATCAATAATTAATCAGATAAAAATAATAGTGACAACAAAATGGCTGCTTGAAAAACTTGTGGGTTAAATCACAGCTTATTTAGCACCAAATACTATCAACATCAACAAGTATAGAGATCGAAGTGCGAATTAAGACTCCCCCACTTTAATGAGCTCTTGTATCGCATAGAAGGTTTGGCCGCGGTACAGGTTGTAGCGAGGAGGTAAGGCCGTAAGGTGGAAGAGGCATAAATATAGTAGTGTCTCATGGGCACCTTTCCCCGCAATGAGAATGAGAATGCTTTAATGCTACACTAGTTGCTGCTCGCTGCTGCTAGTATGCCAGTATTCCGCGACGGTTACACTCACTCGCGTTATTTATTATTTTTACTATATTTATTCATGACAAACAAATGTCTCTGTGTCTATATTAGTATTTAAAATAAAAAAAAAACCTGTTAATATTTTATTTTTCGGTGGGTACTTTTGATGAATCTTGTTTTTCACCAACTGGACCATGATTTTCATCAACATCATGAATATCCATTTCATACAACTGGATCGCCGACGTCACTGACTTAAATCACACTTACATTCTACAGTTCAAAAATATCAAGCGCTGTGAGTGTTTCAATCTTTAATATCATTTATTATTAATTTATTTAAGTTATTAATATAAATAACGAGTTACCTTTCTGTGTGATGAATTTAAAGTTACCAAATATTTATAAATATATATTCTTTCAGCGTGTCACTTTGATTTAATGGTATTCAGCCTATTGTTTTGTTTTCTTCGCGCGCTAATACATAAATCATTTGGTACCACCCGACTCCTTCTCTTCTTCTTCTTCTTCTTCTTCTTCTTCTTCTCCTTTGTTATCATTCTCTTCTTCTACTTCAACCTCTATATACTTCTTTGGTATCAGATGATTAACACCAACAATATGATGTGTATTTATACAATCAATAAAACATAAATCCAAGAATACTTGAGACATGTAAAAAAAATTTTTAAATTAATATTTAAATAAAAGAAATCGAAATTACTTAACAGTGGATACTTACATACATATACATATTTAAAAATAATGAATTTAATTATATGTGTGATTATATAACGGAAAAAACAACGCAGTAATCGGGGAAACGAAAAAGAGAAATTTTTATTCGGTATAATTTAAGCAACAAACTTACAAACCCGATAAAATAATTAAAATTGTTGTGTGAATATTGAATAATAGCTAAATTAAATAGTTTAATGATAAAATAGTAATTGGAAAGGCAAATAATTCTGTATGGTGACAACAGACGTTCCATTAGTTGATACAACACAAGCAGTCATAATACTATTTTTGGAGCATTACGTAGTTGTGTATTTAAAATAAAAAATAATCTAAAAAATTAAAATCTGGTTAGAGCACACACAAGGTGAAAACGAAGAAAAAGAATAAAGATAAAAAATAAAGTACGCTGGGTAGGTAGCGATTTATCCATTTCCGGTTCTGAAGCGTGCAATAGTCCAAGCATCGAGCTCTCCGATTTGCAATACAGCCAGAGTCTAGAGATGCCGACTGCACATCCACTTCTAAATCCCATTTATTTTCACGTCCTTGACCTGAAATAAAAATGCGTTCACTCCATAAAAAATTAAATACTTGTTAAAAAACAATAACAACAATAATCTTCATTATCACTGTATATCTCTCAACCAGTGATTGATTATATTAGTAATGGTAATGAGTAATAAATAATAAGTTATGATGAATTATATTATGGGAAATAATATAGACGGTAACGATTAAGAAAAAAAAAAAAAAAATAAAAAATAAAAGTGTTGATATTTATGTCATAATAGCAAGTGTGTTTATACAACGCTCTTCTATTATTGTTGGTCAATTACATACTTAACGTATGGATTGTTCCGGCGACGAGCTGTGAACGCATTTTAACTTTCGAGGATGACTCAACCTGAGTATACCAACTAGAACTAGAGAGAAAGTATCTGGAGGAAATATACTTATACAGGCTAAAACAAAAAAAGAGCAATAAGTTGTAGAAGTTATTATTATTATTATTTTTGTTGTTATTGATTTTATTGCAAGACGAGTTTGTGTGGGCAGATATGCTAGCTAATGGTAGTATCTGGTGAATGTACCACAAAATTACCTGATTTAATAGAAAATCTTAAATCATCATGACGAGATTAAAAATTGTAGCTATAAAAATAATATTATTATAAAAAATAAAAAAAAAAAAAGATGCTTATGATAAAAAAATAATAATACGGATTAAAAATCTGAACAAGAAGAGCAGCAGTGCAATTTATGCTCAAGTGGATTTTAACTTGATTTGGTTTTATTGGGAATCGGTTGGGATCGAGAACAAGGCTCCTCGCAGGCGTGTCTCTCTTGACCTTGCGCCCACACTTGTCCCCTTACCTCTCTTAAATAAACAAAAGATTGTACTTAATATTTATCTGTATTAACATTGGTTTATGCCTACAGATTACCAAGTGTGGCATCGGCAACGGCAACGCTGACGGTGATCAATCTGCCCTGCCGTGTAAGTTGAAAACCTCAGTTGGAAGCCTGAAAGCATTGAAAATACAGTAAAAGCTTAAAAGAGCTTTTATAATAATGCGACACGGTAATAGCAATAACAGCAACGGGTACCTGGTGCACAATGGCGGTGATGCACAACATAGTTACTCAACTGATGGTGAGGAGAGTCATCATGCTACCTCCGTAAGAACTTCATCAGAATATGCTATCGCCCACAAGCCCAGCTCTGTGGTAATAATTCTTATTATTATTATATATATATATATATATACATTATTATTTCAGATTTTTTTTTCTTACCTTTATTTCTATCTCACGCGTCACACATCAGTAAGATAAACCTCGCCTTTCTCGGTCAACAACTGGTTTTCGTCCAGAAAATAACTCTGTTTCACTGAAAATACTTCCTGCATTTATTATTATATTATTTATAATAATTTATTTTCATTACAGATTAAAATCGTGGTACCTTCTCAACAGAAAAGTCGCCGGTCGACTAATGAAAGGGATAACGATAAACGTGTACATGTATCACGGAATGGACGTACTGGTTCTGATTTATCAAGAGACTCTCCGCCAAATAATAATAATAATAATAATAATAATAATAATAATAATAATAATAATAATAATAATAATAATAATAATAATAATAATTTTAGCAATAATAATGATAATATTCACAACAATCGGCATAATCAGTCAAACAATGGTTCAGAAACAAATATACCAATTTTTATTACCAACAGTAATTACCGAACAACATCAGATATTAGGTAAATGCAGCTCCGTTGTAGTAATAAATAATAATTTTTATGGTAATAGCTATAAAGCATTTGTAAAGATGATATCAATGAAACATTATTGTTGATTTATAGCCGCGGATCACGTCACAGTCCGGTGCCCAGTTCAAGAATAGATGACAGGGCGCCCAGTCATTATAGCTGTGGATCTGCGAGATCTGGTGGATCGACCGTAAAGACTAAAACCTCCCGGCATGGCGGTATCATTATTGAAACAATGTCCACTCCCAATCCTTTTTGTCCGAACACCAAGGGAATGTGTTGTCTCATGTTGCTATTAAACCTCAGTCTTATCCTTGTCACACTTGGCTTCGTCATAGTTACTCAAATATTCCAGCCGGTTATTGTCTGGTAAATAATTTTTACAATTATAATAATATTGACTATTATTTTGATTTTTTTATACTTATTATTTTATTTTGTTTTGTTTATTAGGATCTTAGGCATTGTCTTTGTCATTTTTGGATTCTTAACACTCTTGGGCAGTATGGTATATTGTATACATGTATGCAAAAATTCCAAAAATCCTGGTGAAATAGATCCAGAAGACTTTTATTGGACGCGTTATTGGCAAGGTCATGTTGGCTCAGCCCCAGAAATTCATTACAAGGCTGAAGGAAAGTATCAAGATGACGGAGGAAGTGACCGAAGTAAATATTCGGTTAATTATTCAGAACGTCGCAGTCAACGATATTAAATTTAAATCAATTTTTATTTATTAAATAAAACATTTTATTACAAAGACAAGAAACTTTCCTATTAAAAAAAAAAAAAAAACAGAAACAAAAACTTTTGTTATAAATATATATTTTAAATTAAACACACCAAATCGGATACTCGACTTTTTATGTCTGGTATCTAGTTTTTATTTTTTATAAACGCAAGTCAAATTATTTTTTTCACAATGGCTTGGTATAACAAATAGACTGGTATAATGTGCCGTAACAAATAGTTTTTATTTTTTTTAACAAATATTGAATTGTTTTACAGTAAATCAACTTCTTTTATTTTTAATAACTCATCAATTATTTATTTATTTTTTTTTTAATTGAATTAATATTCATTCAATAGTTTTTATTTACAAATTGTTACCAACATCTTTTTAAAAGCTAATAAATTAAAAAATGCGATTAAAAAACTATTTAATTTAAATTTAATTTGTTAACATAGTAATAAAAGAATTATTGAGTTTAATAAATTAAAACATGACTTTTTATTTTATTTTTTATTTTTAAGCAGAGGTCGACTCTGATATACTCATAGTAGGCAATGTACTGTCACTCCAATCAGGATTAGGAAAATTACGCGGTGGGCTTGGTACGTTGACAGGAATGCGGGTTTTTTGTCTCATATTTTCAAACATCATTTGAATTTCTTTTTTCATATCTTTGTCTATAAAATTTTTGGAAGACATATTACTATGACGATAACCGATATTATTTTCTGTTTGAATTTGTATACTATTACTGCGTGCTTTAGATTTATTTTTACTTCTTGTGTTATTCGACTTTGAATTCATTTTTTTCTGTTTATCAGGTGATTTATCTTGGTTTTTACTTGTATCAACTTCATCAATACTTTTTAAATCTATAAAACAATTAAATAATATTATTGTAATAATAAAAAATTTCAAATGAGATATAATATGTAATAAGGATTAGGTGAAAAGACCATCAATAAATTCTATCACAATTCGTTATACGACGTTTCGTCGGTTTTATTCCGACATCCTCAGGTATCTCGAATATTCTGTCAAAACATAGTCATACCAATAATCATTATAAAAAAATTCTGAAGTACTACAATACATATGTACAAAATTCTCAACGTCAACTAGTTTATAAATAAATAATAGTAAATAATACAGCTCCAAATGTTTACAATTTATAATACTATCAATAATTTAAAGGTTATTGACATAAATAAATAATCTAAAACATTCTGTAGTCACAAATAATTCTCAACTGAGAATTCTCGTATAACGAATAATTGTATTAGAATTTATTGATGGTCTTTTCACCTGATCCTTATTACATATTATTGTAATAGTTAATATTTTTTGTTTTTCTAAAAATATCGTGATTACCTTCTGATAATGATGATGATGATAATGACGACGATGAATCTAAACATTCTTCGCCAGCGAGGCTTATAAATTCCAAATGAGATTTTTCTTGAAATTTATCGTTGTTAGTATCATTATTTGTATTGGATAAAGGTATTTGTTGGTGAGCAGCAGGTGCATTTGAATCTAATGCATCGATTGTAGAGTCTGATAAGTCAGATGCATTTCGCCATGCTTGTGGTTCAGGTAATTTGTGTAACGTTGGTGATGGAGTTGAACCAATAACTTTACCGGGAATCATTGTGGAATGATGTTCCGGAAACATCACTCCGTTATCCATTGGGAATTCCCTCAGATCTACCAACTGATCAGCAATATTATTTTGTAACTCTCTGTAATAATTCGAATTCAATTATTTAATGATTTAAGAGCATATCTTATAAATTCACCTGCTATTTTAGGCATAAAAATATTTAAAAAGTAATATAAAACTGATTCTATATCTCAATTGCAGAATATTTTTTTCTACAACAAAAAAATTTTAATAATTATAATAGTAAATTAATAATATTGTTTAACAATTCTAATTCTAGGAAGAAATTCAATTTTTAATAAATTTTTCTGTTGATTAAAAATAAAAAAAAAAAAGTAACTAATGTACAAAATTAAAAATAAACATACTTGATAGCATTACGAAGTTTTATAAATTCAGCATCTTTGTAAGAAGACATAATTGTTAGTTTTTCTTTTTCTAGTTTTAAATAATGCGTCAACTCCGTTTCTTCTTTTAATTCTTTTTTGAGCACATCAATTTGTCTATTTTCTTCTCGTAATTCATTAATAAGTTTTCGATTCGCTAGGTCATTTTTTAATGCTTCATTTAAATCAGTACGTAATCGTCTCATTTCACATTCTAATTCACACTCTTGTTGTTTCGTTTGTTTCAGTAATCCTGATAGTTCTTGAATACGCCTGAATAAAAAAAAATATACTTGTAATATTAATAAATAAATAAGATTGCAAATAAAATTTGATTCTAAACAAATGTTACTGTTGAAGTATGTTGTTCTCTTTCCGAACAGATTTGTATCCCTCCTCCATTGACTTACAAGTTGATTCTAATTTAGCTATATTTGCTTCTAATTTAGCTTTGGCAGCTATCGTTTCTAAGTCCTGTTATTTTAACAAAATTGTAATAAATCAATGTGAATAATTGAATATGAAGTAACTAAATAATAAAAGTTTATTACTAAAAAATATGTGTTTATAAAATAAATAATAAAAGTAATTTACCATATGAGATGGTTGTCCCGATTCAACAGGAATTCGTAAAAGAGCTTCTTCCATTTCAGTTAAAATTTCACCAGCTCTGCCACCACCGATAATACTCTCCAGTTCTTTCATCAAAAATGCTAAAGTTCTAACAGGATTTAATTTACGAAAATTTTCATTAGTACCATCATAAATTCCACCACATTGGACACCTCGATCAACGACTAAAACTGATTCGGTATTGTTAATTGTTGACTGGGACGGCATACCTCCACCATAAAAAAATTTGTTATCATGAGTCATTTTTTTGGGTGTCATTTGTTTTGATGAATTATCATCTATTAACATATCATAATTATTATTATGCCTTAATTTATTTTGATTATACAATTTTTTAGCTTCTCTCTCTGAAATATTTTCAGATGATCGCTCCCTAGGTGTCGAGTGAAATTCGTGCTGAGATTTAATTGAATTTGGGCGATAATTTTGTTTAAGTGTTGATACATTTTGCTCGCGTAATATTCTACCCCAACGATAATTATCAAACACGCAAGATTGTTTTTTATCGCTGTTTAATTTATCATTGCTTATTCCAGCTTTATCAACATTTGAACTCTTCTTTGATTTTTTCTTGACAGTTACTTCAACAGTAGTAGTTTCATTATCGAGAACAACTATACCACTGGAACTCGATTTTGGCAAATTCTGGAAAAAACAAAAAAATTGATGACACTGAAGTTGACAGAAATAAATATTTTTTTAGATATTTATAGCAATTAAATTATTATAAAAAAAATTAAATTAAAAAGTTTCACATGTAAAAATTAATAAAAATTACAAGTGAAAATTTTTAGAAGCATTTTTTTATTATAATTGTTTTATTAAAAAAATTTTTAAAATTAACAGCTTACTGCTAATTTCAGTATTATAAAAATTCGATTATTATTCATGATAAAAAAAAAGTCAAAGAACTAATTATTAAAAAAAACTTACGGCTGTACTTTTGGCTTTGATAACCTCATTCGCACATCTTACATTTTTTACTGGTGGTACTTTATTTGAATCATTAGTCCTACGATTCATTTTCAAAAAACAAACTAACAATCACTTTAAATATACATTAATAAATAAATAACTTCATAGATTTTATAATTTTTATATTTAAACGCGGCTAATGTAAATATTTGGGTGCTAGTTCAACAGTTTTTTTTTAAGCTGAACTGAACAAGTTGTCTGTCGTTGCTTGTCGCTTAATAGAAGCACGTCATACTGTCAATGACAATAATGATAATAATCGGTCATGCAAATGAAAATTAACTTAGCAGATAGTTGGTAATCTTAGGAATTTTTGTAACAAATAAATTATGGCAAAAAAAAAATTTACAAAAAAAAATTGACATCTAGAAATTTAAAAAAACTACAAATGCAATTTTTTAAAAATATTTTTTTGGAGCAAATTGATTTGTTAAAAAAAATAAAAAAATTGTCAAGTGACAGCTAACTTTAATGCCATGTCATGCAATCGTATGTACATTTTTATATATTTGAATTGCACGTTTTTTAAAACTGTAAAATTTACGAGAAATTCAAAACTTGCCCAAAATTGTTACAGGAAGTATTAATAATAATTTATTAGTTCATAATGACATTAAATTTAATTGTCACTTCATAATTGTTTTAATTTTTTTTTTACGAATAAATTATAGCAAAAAAAATTATTAAAAAAATAGACTTGTAGAAATTTTAATAAATTAAAAATGCAATTTTTTTAAAATAATTTTTTAGAACAAATTTTTTTGTTAAAGAAAATTAAAAAATTGTCGAGTGACAGCTAACTTTAATGTCATTAGTTAATAAGATTACTGCAAATTAGTTATGCATCCTTCATATTTGTAATACGCGCCACTAGATACTTACATCAGCGACCTCTTTTAATAATTCTTTGAGGAAAAAGCGCCATCTAAAGTATTATATTATTAATTAATTTTAAATTTACAATTGAAGTTTATCTCTCATGATAAATTGTTTGGCATTTGATTATTTACCGTTGAAAGTTTGAATTATTTTGAATGTTTACAAGTGGTTAGAACTACAACAACAAACGTTTTCAATACTTTGTAAATAAATAGTGTTGAAATAAAAAAGTTAGTGTTGAGATTTATAAAATTATTCTTTAGTTAATAGTTCTTAAACTATAAATAATCATGAGGAAAACTTCGAATGGTCGTAAATCTTCTCTGAATCCTGTCAGAGTATCGATGCTGGATCGAGATGATAAAGTTAGATCTGAGCCCAGGGTATCAAATATTGGTAAATCAAAAGCACTCTCAGGTACTGATAACTCTCAAATACCTAGACCTCGGATCCGGAGTGCTTCATCTGATCGAGGGAGTATCAGGCGTTCCAATTTAAAACCACCGACTGTTTTAGGTTAATAAAATTTTATTAAATATTTATTGCTTATAAATTATTCGGATTTATTAATTTAGTAAAATTATTCATAGGTAAAGCATCTCTTGGTTCGCATAATCAGTTGACTACTCCAATAACACCACGAGTAAGTTCGAATAAACCATTTCTGGACTTACCAACAGGACCTAGAGGAAGATCGCCATCAGCTGAACGTGCCAGTGGGTTAAATAGCAATAATTCATCAAAAAAAGATACAAGACCTCTTAATGACAAGAATTTTCAATCGCAAATGCTTAATAGAATTGATACTTTCTTCAATGACGCCCACCAGTCATCAATGCTCAATGCAAATGGTAGTTTAAGACCGGTGTCTTTAAAAATTTTTGTATCAGCATCAGATTATTTATTGAAACTTCTTCATGTTAAACAAGAGCTTAATTCAAATAATTATATGGAAGAATTACCAAAAATTGCTAAAAAATTCATTATCCTGGTACGATGGCCAAGTCTTGGTTGAAAACAGCAAACACAATGCACTCTTGGCCGCATGTACTCGGTTGGTTATCATGGCTTGTCGAAATTTGCGAAGCTAAAGTTGTGGCTTTCGAAAAATTTCAATTACACAGTATACCATTTGTTGACGATGAAGAAGGTGAAATAATAAATCGTAATAAATTTACAAAGTTATTGGAGCTTTACATCGCTTGGAATGATGGACAGTTTGAGGAAGAGGAAAATTTAATTAAAAAATATGCACAAAATATTGCTGATAATCTCGGTTGTACTGATGAAA
Organism: Cotesia typhae; assembly: GCF_013202065.1. Taxonomy (NCBI): domain Eukaryota; kingdom Metazoa; phylum Arthropoda; class Insecta; order Hymenoptera; family Braconidae; genus Cotesia; species Cotesia typhae. The sequence continues at coordinate 1,561,138 of NW_027423757.1, read as the reverse complement.
ATAAACTTCGTGTCGAAGAAGAAGTTTTAGAAACTCAAAAAAAGTATGATGAACTTGATAAACAGTATGAACAAATGATAAATAAATTTCACGAGTCGAAAGACCAAATGAGATTGTTAGAAGAGGATGAAATGAAACAAGAAACTTATGAAAATGCTCAAATACAAACGTCAAAAGATGAACAACTTAGAATTCAAAAGTTAGAAAATGATACTGATAATTTAAACAAAGAAAAAGAAAGATTATTGAAGAAAAACAATGAACTTAATGAGTGTATAAAGACCCAGTCGATGACTGTTGAAGAGCGCGATGAAATACTGAAAAAGTGTGCCGAATTAAGTAAATATTCTAAAACATTCGATGATCATTTAGAAGAATTGAGGAGAGAAGTTTGGACTCTTGATATGAGATATTCAAGTATGCTTGATAAATTGAATTCCGCTGTCTTAGCCTACAATAAAGATATTGTTATTAATATTACGGAAAATTCGGATCTATACACTTTACCATGTAGTTCGTTGAATGATTTTAAGATAATGAATGATCTCAAACCTAGGGTTGATGCTATTAAGCACTTAAATGACAACATGAAAAAGCAATATAATAATTTTATATCAATTATTAATTCGCATATGAATCAGCTGGAGTCTTTGCAAGATAAAAAAAAGTTAATGGAACAAGAAAAAGATGAAAGGTTGTCGAAAAATGATGAAAAAAAACTTTTGATTAAAAATATTAAATTGCGCGCTAAACAGGATGAAACCAAACTGCGTGATTTAAATAAAAAGTTAGAAGATGAAATTAAAAGTCTTAGAGAATCACTTCCAGATATCCAAGTAGAAGTTAATGAATTACTTGAAGCTCAGGAAAAATTAGATGCAGTAGAAAGGCGTAGAATATATTTAGAAAATTCTGCTGAAAAATTTTTCCACAGGTTTTATGAATTGTTAACTAATGAAAAAATAGAATTTTCAAAAAACTTTGATAAAATACTGGAGATTTGAGCTGTGTAATTACTGTCATAATTAATTCTAATTTTTTAATTATTGGGCATGATTTTTTTTTTACTTTTATATTATAGAAATAGAGTATGTTTTAAATAAAATTAAATTCTGCATAGTGAACGCCATCTTATTTTTTACCGGCTCACTTAAAAATTGCGACTTGATTTGTATAGTTATTTGACTAATATTAAATTCATTATTATTTATTATTTTGATAAAAATTTATTAACTTTGATATTATTTAATTGTTCATATTAAATTAATTAATATTGATCAGTTATTAAAAATGGGTTCTTGGGTTTTAATAAATGTTCAAAAGAGATTTAGGGGTTAACTTTCGAATTATTTAACCTTTGAAACTGTAAAAAAAAATAATAAAATTATATAAACAATAAAAATTAGATTAAAAATGTCACAAATTTTGATTAAATTATTTTTACAAACAAAATTACCTTTATATATTAATAATGTTAAACATAATATTAAATATTTTCAAACATTACAGACCACTTACAAATTGAGGTATTTATATTTTTATAAACAACAATCAAAAAGTTATGTTAATTATTTACGTTCATATTGTTTCTTTTCAGGAACACTGAATTGCTGTATAAATATAGAATATTGAAACCCAGAGCAACGATAAATATTTTTCAAATAAGGAATAATTTAGGCAGTATATTAGAAGTTGATACACATGTCCTAAACAATGTGATGCTTTATAAATATGAAAAACCTAATTATTTCAAATACATGACAGTGTTTTCAGTTATGCAATTTTGCTTATTTACTGTTATAACTTACTTTTTAATTGAGTGGCTGCCAGAGTTCAAAGCTGATGAATCTTTATTTACTTATCTGAAAAAAAACATTTTATATCTTTCTACATTTCTACTGCCATTTATTGGAGGTGATGAAAACTGATTATAAGTAACTAATTATAATTCAATTTATCTTTATTAATAGAAATAAAATTTTGCAGGACTTGGATCATCAGCTGTAATCTGGTTGTTTACAATACGTTCAGTAAAATATATAATTTTGCTTAAAGGTGGCAAAAAGTAACCATTGTCACTTATCATCCATGGAAAAAAAATTTTCAATTCACTGTTCCTGTTGAAAAGGTATTGCTCACATTCATTAGAATTAAATTATATCATGTTACAGATGCCATAAGGGCGTATAAAAATTATACCCAGAAACCACAAGGGCGTATAATAAAAATTCTGTTCTTTTTCTAAGTCCAAAAAAATTTTTAGTTTGAAAAAAAAAATTTTTTTTGCATTTATGCACGTTTCATACAAAAATAAGTAATTCCCGAAAAAAAATTTTTTTTTTTACGCCTTTATGGAGGAACACCACTGTGACGATAAAAAAAAAAAGAGGTAATTTTCGGGAATTTTTTTGACCGGGAAAATAAAAGAATTTGGGGATCGGATTTTTTTTTATTTTATTAAAGGTACATTAAAGATTATTATCCTAAATTTTTATTTAAAAAAATGTAATTATTACAAAGTTATCAACAGTCTCGTAGAGCACTATAAAAAATTTCCCTCTCCATGGTCGGTTCGATCACTCAAAAACGGATCATCTGAAAATAAAAACCCAAATTGCTTTTTAATCAGTCAAGATGTTGATTTAATCAGTCAAGGGGAAATTTTGAAAATTTTCATTTTTAAAAAATGACGACTGATTTAAAATTTTCTCACTATTTTTACTGTTTTTAGTAGATTTCATAGAAATCTAACTATTGCATTGGTCCTCATGACGGAACTTTTGAAAAATTGTGCTATATTTCGACTATACTCGTCGAGCTGAGTCGGAAAATGCATCTGGTTCAAAAGTTTATATATGTAAGGTTGTATATATATATATATATATATATATATATATATATATATATATATATATATATATATATATAATCAGATATAATGCGGCTTGTCACGACGATAGCGTCGCCAATTTACGTCGGATCTTTACCAAACTCAACATAATTATTCTACAGATAGATACCGAAGTCAAGTTCGTAGATGAGCTTAATCGGTCAAGTAATTTAGAAATGCCAGGATTTTGAAATTTTCAAAATCATAAAAATTTATATTTCTTCACTTTCTTGCTCGAATAACTCTTGAATGGAATAACTTGTCGAAATTCTGTTAATTGCATCTGAAAGCTTTTCAAATAAGTTTTAATTTGAGTACCATTTCATATGTGTAGACTTGAAATTATTCAGAAATGCTAGGATTATAGGATTATAAAATTTTCAAAATTATAAAAATTTATGATATATCCTTCGCAAAAAACTGAGAATTTTGAGAGACAATTAAAAAATATAAGCAAAAAAATAGTGTTAATAAATATATTCAAGAAAATAATTCAAATATATGTCATGTATAATTTATAAATACTGGAAATATAACAATAATAATTTTAAAATTATATGAAAATAAATTATTTTTCCCTGATTAATAAAAAGAATTAAAAAGTATTGAAAATCAAGAAATTTAAATTCTTTTGAATACTTCTGAATACTCTTAATACTTTTGAATTTTCTACTCTTATAGAGATTTAATGTTGTCAATTCTTTTGATAATCTTTTTTAACCAGGGTGAAATGATGGCGGCTGTTAATAAAAGTTTTTAAAAAATTAAATAAGTATTGTTATTCTGATTATACTTTAAAATCTCTATGTATTTATATTTGTTAGCTTAAAATCAAGATAAAAAATTCGTATACACAGCTCTGAAATATATGTATGTCGTTTTTTTTTTTTATTATTTATTTTCTTGTAGATATCTTCTCTAGTACCAAGACAATATAGTTAAAATTCAATTAATTAATTAATTAACTAACGCTTAATTAATATTATTTTTCATTGAATACTTTAAATTTCTAAGTATGCTGGTACACAAAAAAAGACTTATGATCCTAAGGTGGAAATTGAACAATAAAGCTCATCTTAGAACATGACCTTCGTATTTATCTGTAGAATAAGTACGTTAAGTTTAAAAATGATCCATAATGAGTTAGAAATGATAATTTCGTATTCAATCCAAGTAATTTTTAGATTTTTACATTCATTTTCATGAAATCAACTTCCATTTCGGCTGCCGAATGGCCTTTTTTTTTTGTTTTAACCCGGCTAAAAAAATCTTTAAAATAAAAATTTTTTAAATTCCATACATGCGACGATAACTACATCCTTACTCATTAAAAAGCGATTTGGGTTATTATGTTCAGATAATCCGTTTTTGAGTTATGGAACCGATCATGGAAAGGGGAAATTTTTTCTAGTGCTCTACGAGATTGTTAATAACTTTGTAATAATTAAATATTTTTTAACAAAAATTTAGGGTAATAATCTTTAATTTGCCCTTAATAAAATAAAAAAAAATCCGATCCCTAAATTCCTTTATTTTCCGTGTCAAAAAAATTCCCGAAAATCACCTCTTTTTTTCGATCATCATAGTGGTGTTCCTCCGTAAGGGCGTAAAAATAAAAATTTTTTTTTTTGGGAACCGACGTATTTTTGTATGAAACGTGTAGAAATGCAAAAAAAAATTTCTTCAAACTAAAAATTTTTTTGGACTTAAAAAAAAAACAGAATTTTTATTATACGCCCTTATGGCATCTGGAACGCGATAGATAGTCAATCAGGTCTTTATTATTTTGATTAACACAAATGAAGATTTAATATTAATTTCAAATTATTAATTAATAAAAACTTAAAAATACAACGAGTAATTTATTAGAATTAAACCGTAATCATTTTAATTAACATTTTTACCATCAGCTATTATAATATTTAATAGTTTATTATTTAAATTTCAGATATATGTTAAAAAACACCGACAAGAATTAAATAGGATCATGACACTAGGAATCAAAGATAAACCGTTTTACTTTATGCTTAATAATGATGGAACATTTGTTAACCCAGATCTCTATGATCATGCAATTGGATATTACAAAAAGGAAAAATAAAAAATTTTGCTATATTTATTCATAGTCTTTTTACTTTGTTATCGGAATTATCGAATTAAATACGTTATAATAATTTAAAAAAGTTTTTTTTATTTAATTAGGTATATAACAAGGTAAGGATTGAATTGAAATATACAATTTTTTAAGGACAAAAATGCATGTTTATTATTTAATATACTTTTTTCAATAAGCTCGGAAAATAACGATATTTATTTTTAGATAGAGCAGCCACACACTTCAATAAAATTATTATAAAATGTAGATTAGATGTAAAAAAATAATTATTTTATTTATGTCAATACATATTTAATAAGTAAAAAATAAATGATAATAAATTGCATATTTACGTAACTACCAAAGTCAGCTAATCATTTAAATAAAATAAATAAATAGTTATTAATGATGAGAGTGAAAAATTAAAACTATTTATATCAATAATAATAATTAACAAATAAAAATGAATAATGTGTATCTGCTTATCCGCATGAAATTTGATTTACTTCATACATATAATTATTTCTTAAACAATATTAAAATTTTGTCAATGCTTTAGTTTATATACATACAATATTTTTCTTATTATTATAATTTAATAGCTTAAATAAAGATATAACGGTGAAATTTAATTTTTTATTAAATAATTTGTTTGATCATTTTTTAAGATATTTTTTCTTTGCATTATAACGAAGAAACGATGCAATAATAAGAACATGTAAAAACTTTCAATTGTGATTCTTTTTAAGATAAACTATTTTTAATCAATATGTTTATCTATAATTATTTATTCATTTATCTAGACTTATTTAATTGTTTAATTAATTGTAAATAATATTTATATAAAGTAAGAAATTTTCATTTTTTTTTTTTTTTTTTTTTAATAGTTTGAGTATTTGTCTTTCACCCAAAGATAACTATGTTCACAGACATCTAAAAGTTTTTTTTTTTTTTTTTCCATTTATCCATTAAATTATTAATAATTCATATTTTCTTTATTTTTAATTTTCATATTTTATTTCTCTAGATCACATAAAAACTAAACATTCAGCATGTCATTCTCTAGTGATACATTAATTAGTATTTAATTGTTTGTTTTAGCCAATAAAAATTGTCGATTATTAGAAAAAAAAAAAAACGACAATTCAATCAATGTGTTTGTTTATTTACAGCGTTTACAGATTAATCATTGCTTGCAACATTCATGTGTGTTCGATACAACGATACAACATTCATGCTTAGAATTAGCATCATTTGGCTGTATCATTACCTACAAATAAGGCACCATCGACAAATTATTCAGTTACTTATTAATTTAATTTAAGCTAAAAATGATCTAGCAACTTATAATTAGTTATTTTTTAATCTTCAGTCAATCACCATATTAGTCTGCACCGATGATACGTTAATATGTAATAGTTATCCGAAGCGTAATTATGATATTTACTCATGTACATTTATCAATTGAAAATAAAATTGTTAAAAAAAAAAAAAAAATGAACAATTATTAACGAAATCCGTAAAAAATTGTATTTTTTTTTTTTTTTAATTTGAATGATTACCTTAAAAATCTACTGATTAAATTATTGAATTGTTTTTGTAAATTTAATATTAGCAAATTTCTAACGCATTTATATTAGAATTGAGTCAATGTGAAATAAAAAATTGTTTAAAATCGAAATTACAAATTGGAAATTAGAAAAAAAAAAAAAGGAAGCTTTGTATTAAATTATTTCACTTTCATTCTCGTTCAAATTTAATTTTTGATGTTTTTTTTTTTTTTTATGAAGAAAATTGAAATTAATTTTGGGAAGCAAACTTTAAATAAAATGCAATAAACAAATTAATTTTACCGACAATAATTATAGTGTACCGTTGGCAAAGTACTGATATCGATCATATAATTTGGTTGACCACGAATGAATGCTGCCTTCAACGAGGTCCTCAACATGCTGTCGTAGTTGATCCTCTGTTAACGTTAAGTGAAATCGATTTTTGAGTCCTTGAACAGTTGCTGCACCGCCAGTGCGAAAGCACGGTAGTTGTGAGCCTGTAAAATAAAATAATATGTAAGTTGAATAAATTTAAAAAAAATAAGAAAATCAAAATAAAACAAACCTGACAGCATTATTTCTACAAGATTAACAACTTTCTCCATGTGTTTTCGTGCTGCAACAAGTCCTTGTAAAATAAGATTTTTAAAATGGTGGAACATTTTAGATTGACTACCACCCATAACTTCAACAAATTCAGGTGTTAGTTTAAACGGGCTCGTTTCAAATCCTAAATTTCTTGGTGATGTTGATAATATAAAACCAAAATCAATATGAATAATGTGTCCATCACTATGCAATAATATATTTCCATTATGTCTATCTTTAACTTGAATAAGATAACTAACAAGACAATAAGCCGCACAACTTTGGACGAAATTATTTTGAGCTTGAGCAAATTCCTCGGAATCAGTAGGACCAAATTCACGCTCAAAATATTGTAACAATGTTAATTGACAGTGTTTTTTAATTTGATGCAATGATACGGTATTTAAAATTGGTTCAATCAATCCACTGTCATTAGATAAACATAAAATTTTGTATGGTCTTACCCACAGAGGTAAACCTTCATCTTGCCATATTTTTTGTAACATTGACAATAATTGTGAAGCAAGTAATTCTTGCCGTAAATCATCACCACATTTAACAATAACAGCTAATAATCGCCATGAAGCTAAATGACCATATGGACTAGATGATCTTATACGACGCTGTTTCAATTCCCAAGGTTCTTTCAGTACGGCTGCCGATGGATCCTCTGGATCGTGATTAAATGTCGCATTAGGGGTCGCGGCAAGTTCACTCAATCTTCTTTTAATATCACCAGGTACAAAGACTGGTTCACGGCTATCTGAACTATCTTGACTCAGTTGTGATATCGTATCTCTGTCTCGAGGCTTCCGAAGTTGTAAATACTGCGTAATAAATTAAAAAAAAAATAATCCATACAAATGTTTAACTGCGGTTATTTTTAATATTTAAGTAGAATAATACATCAATAAACAAACCTGTTGTGTAATTTCATCATCCTCTTGGCTCCAACAATCTGCAGGGTCATCATCAAGATAATTAAATGCACCATCTCCGTTTTTATTAACTATACTTTTATTCGGAGTTTGTCGAATTGATTGTTGCTGTGCTGCTCCATTTGAATTATTCGTTGAATCTGAAGATTGCTCATTACCCGTTAAATTTTCTTCAGACTTAGTATGTCTTAATGAGCTTCCCATTACTTTGGTGGGAACTGGTGAGGTATATAAATCCTCTACTTCTAGAACTTCCACGTAAATAATATATGGAGCCTATTAATTAATAAAAATATATATTAATTTATCAGTAATAATAATATATCAATTATAAATTGCTAATGATTCTCTCCTTCTCTCTCATTTTTATTTCGAAAGTTATGAAAGTTTATATATGTTTATAACAGACACATATGTATCATGTTAAAAAGAGAAATCATGAACAAAATTACTTACCTTATCTTTACTATTGAGGACTGCAGCATATTGCGGTGGTACTCTTACGATATGATGTGGAATTGTACTATGTAACGGAAGCCACACTCTTGCTGGTAAATTTAAGTTGAGTGTATTCAACTCAGCTACTAGTTGAACGGTTTTACTCTCTTTTGTAGGAATAGTTCCAAGCAATTTACCAATTGATATCAGTGCCTGAATAAACTCAAGCTCTGGAGCAAGCCGCGGGGCCTAAAAAATTACAATAAAAATAGTTTTTCATTAGTATTATTGTCTATCTAATAATCGTCAATGATGATGAATGTGATGAATTGATAAAATTATTTAGTGTATTTAGTATTAATTATTGAAACTAGAAGTTTTTTTTTTCCTTACATTACAGAAGCAATCAGTCTTCTGACCTCGTAAATCATTAACGACACCTTGGCAGGAATCAAAACAGGTACATCCATTGTCGAATGCTCGACCAGAACTCAAGTCCCCAAGACTTACTTTGTTTACTACACCTAAATAATTATTATAATTATAAATTTATTTAAGGAAAAGTATTTATGATAATTAATGTTATTTATTAAGTTATCAAATAGTCATTAAAATTAATTAAATCAATCAATTGAGTGAAAACGATTAAATGAATTAAAAAATATAAAGTTGAAAGTATTATTTTCATTAAACGTAATCAAGTAAACTCAAGCAATATGATTGCTATTGAATTATTTTCAGATTACATACTTGAATGGTAAAATAAAATTTAATATTTTACCGGAATGGCTTCGACGTAATGATTGAAAAAGACCCGTAGCATCAGACTGTGATCTTTGGTGGGTTTTTTTATTGGGCGATGCCACCATTTGAGCAGTAGGCAAGGGTGGTGGCGCGTGTACTTGTATTCCGCTAAGTTTTTGTTTCCTCGTTATTTCACTTCCCTTTGGCCTGTTTTTTCTATTCAAAGAAAAGATATTTTAATTAGTTAAAAAAGAAAAAAATATGTCTAGTATGATTTCCCAAAAAATAAATAATTATTTAAGTTCTAAATCAGTGTCTATTTAAAAAAAATTTTACTGTCACTAATATTTCTAGTTAATTCGGTCCCTTGTATGTCGAATCATAAAATAATTGTAATTAAATAAAAAAAAAAAAAAAAAAAATATAAATAAATAAGACGTACCTCAATTCGTCAGATAAAATAAGATTTTTGAGCTTGGTCCCGTGAGACTTCTTTTTAGATGGTAAATGAGCATCTGAGCTGTACGCATCTAACAGCCAAGCGCACTTTAACGAGAAGTCTGCGGCTTGCCTACATCTGTAATATGTATAAAGATAATTACCAACTTGATACTCATTAGAAAGTTTTCATAAACATATACATTTGAAACAAATTTTATAATAAATTTATTTAGTTCGTTTTTTTATTTTTGTTTCTAAAACACTTGTCTTAAAAAAAAAAGAAAAAAAAAATGCAATTAATGAAGTAAATCAAATTAAATAATACTTCTTACCTATGAACGAGATACGGATAAAGAACCTCTGTGACGTCATGTAATTGTATGTACATCAAGATCAATTGCGGTAAATAAAAGTCCACATCGTTATCTGAGAAGCTAAATAACTTGTTGCCTACAAAAAATCATAATTAAATTAAAAATACAAAAAACAAATTTAAAGTATTGCAACAGAGATTAACTGTTATACTTTTTATGATATCATAAGGTTATAAGAATTAATAAAATCAACAACAAAAGAAACATTGTTTCAACTGACCGAGATAACTCTGAACGCCAGGTTCTTTAGAATTGAAGAGATAAGAAATAGCCATAGACATATCGAAAATTTGGCTTTCAAATAACCTAAGGAGACAACTCTCAGTAGGTTTTGGTTGAGCTGTTTCTTGTCTTCGTATCTCAAGTGGTTTTTTAGAGGTATCATCATCCGGTTGTGTAGCACCACAACACAAAGTCATCGCAGCACCAGCCAATTCACTTTGCATTGTAACTTCAAGTGTATTGTGATAACCATTATTACCACAGCTTGGTTTTTCATCGCGTAATTCATTCGTGTAATCACTGTTTACATTAATCTTCTGAGGTTCTCGCATCGAAGTTCGTTCGCTATTTACGAATGTCTGTTTTTCATTAGCAACAATATACTGATATTGATGCTGTTGCTGTTTTTGTTGCTGTTCTACACTATCAAGGCATTTTTCTGGTATATTAATACACTGTTGAATATCCTTTGATTGAGATTCCATAACGTCCAGTGACACTGAGCCGGTATCATCACCATCAACAGCATCAACACAATCCATGTCACCGGCCTGTGATAACGACGAGTCTAAGCTTTCACGACTGTGTAAATGGTCAACACTAGATTCTCGAGTTGTTGCAGTAGCAGCATCACTGGAACCACTATCTGACCCGCAGAGTATACCCGAATCATCCGAACCAAGACTCGCCAAGTCTTCACGTTCACGGCTACGTGATTTTATAATTGATGATGGACTCGATACTTTTATTACTGAATCTGGTGCTGTTTCACATTCTGGACTTGGTGTTACATCTACTTCTGGAATACGTTGTAGCGCTGAATCAAGACTTCGATTTCTGTGATGCAGCGTCAGTATTGTAACAGTTGCTTGCGGTACCGGAGGAAGTAGGATACCCATCGACCTGAAACATTAACATTATACAACTATTGTTTTTTTTTTTCTTCAATTTATCGTTACTGTTTCATCTTGTTATATTATTACTTAAATGCTGGCTTTTAACTTGGTGTATTTTTTTATGCAATACTTAAAATTTGTTAGATATTAATCATGTATTAGATAAACTTTTCATGTACGATTAATGTCATAAGAAATAATGTGTTCTACAGCTTGTCGTAATACACTGCAGTGATTTAATTTAATTAATTACAATCTCACAAGGGATGTATCATTATATGAAGCTTTGCGATATCAGATAAATTTTTTTAAGTGGAATTCGCTCAATTTTGGTAATAAAATATAAAAAAAAAACATTTAAAAATTTTTTTTTCTTCAAACTATTTTATTTTATAATACCTACCACGAAAATGTTCAAAAATATATTATTCAATGTTTCCGTATTCTACACGTAAAAACAAATAATTTAAAAATGGTTTCCATTTTTTTTCGCTTCTTAGACTTGCCGAGGGAAACCGTACTATCTTTGTCGCATTTACAACAGCAAAGCTATTGCTTATTAATGAATTTTCCTTAAAAAAATAGAAAAAGATTTCGATAACTTTTTTGCCTTCAAAAATTGGAAAAATTTTTGGCTCTCATGTTTTTGGATAAAATTTCTACTCTATTTTTTTTTTTTTAAAGTACATAAAAAACAAACAATTAAATTAAAAAAAGAAAGTTGAGTATCACAGTTTTAACAAATTTTCTAAAAAATTAATAAATTTTTTCGAAAATTGTGATATCCAATATTTTTTTTTTAATTGTTCGTTATTTTATGTACTTGTCAAAAAAAATATATCAATAAAATCAAATAGAAATTTCGTTCAAAAAAATGAAAATTAAAATGGGGACTCCCTTGTAAATATTTACCATTTTTATTAGTTTAGGACAAATTTATGAATCTGTAACATCTGGGAACGCCTCTTTAAAAAAAATTCCAAAAATGTCAATTTTTCAAATGATTTATTCAACAATTTTTTGAAGCGAAAAATTTTCATCTTTGAATTTTTTTTCATATTATTCTATTTTTGATGAAATTTTAGGAAAGCATTATTTTTGGAAGTTGAAATATTGTAAATCGTAGTTCCAAATACCTAATGTTGAAACCCGAAACAAGATTTTTAAACTCACAAATAGTATTTTAAAGAAATTGATAAAAATAAGTTTTTTTTTTAAAAACTAGCTTAAGACATTTATTCAGTAACTGATAAGCTTCCTCGAAATTGAAATATAAAAATACAAGCTGCTTAGGGAAGCACTGTCCATGAATTACGGCCGAGATTTCATAAGCTGTACACAACTAAACATCTAAATGAGTTAAATAAAACAAAAGAGATGTTACTTGTAAGTTAGAATCAAAATAAATAATAATGAATAACAATGCGTAGATAAAAAAATTAGTGAAAAAAGTAAAAGAAAAAAATAAAAATAAAAATAAATAAAATAAGATGATGATGCGGGTACCTAAAGTCCAAGCTATGGTTTCGTTGATGAGTGGTCAGTCTGTTGCGTACGTTGATTGGTGGGTTTGACCTGCCATGGACAAGAGGAACATTGCAACCAGATGATGATTTGTGACGTTTGATATGTGTCACACATTCCTGGCGATTTTGTCCACCAGTAGGCACCACTGCCACGGCTACGACTTCGCTCATATTAAAGTTGAACGAGCAATGGCTCGGCTAATGAATAGTCATCTGCTGCTCATGACGCCAATCTACCTACAATTCGCCCAATATTATCAGCCTTTTAAATTTTGCTTACATCCTTTACTTGCTATTGTATAATAAAAATATAGATATATTTATTTATTTATTTATTTATGAGCAAGCTAATTTGAATTGAAGCTTTGCGTGATGCTATTTATGCATTTATTTTTTACCACTGCTATTAACGCTCAATTTTATAAATTATTAATTAATTTAAATACCTTAATCAAGCAAAAGCGATATTTCAATTTGAAACAAACAAAAAAAATTAAGCGCAAACATACTGTACTTTATTAATTATTTTACGAGTATGTTCTTTTAATTTTTTTTTCTTTTGATAACAACGTACATACACAATTAAGTTAATTTATTTTAGGCACATATAGATAATATTTTTATAGCTTTTTCATATCTTCGACACATTTTTGTATTTAAAAAAAAAAAAAAAAAATAGCAGGAAACAAAACAAAGGAAAAATTGTAAAAAAAAAAATATTTAGCTATTCATTTGATAAGAGAAGCAAAAAATATGTATATAACTATTTAATAACTCGCGGCATTGAATTGATAGGATTGATATCTTGTGAAGAGAATAGGTTGTAATTGACGTCTCGTATCAAAATATGAATAAAAAATAAATAAAAGAATAACAGATATTGAAAAAAATATATAATTGCGGGAGTCATTGGTACTAATAGCTTTCGTACGCATAAATATGTCTTCATATTTGTAGTGAATATCTATACATATGATACAAAAGTAATGTATTTTTCGCAGTTTCCAATGCTTTCAATTGACAGTAGTAAAATCAGTGCAATATTTCCGTTCACATGATATCACAAAATCAACGCGTTTAGATCTAATTCAAGCAATAATACATCCATGTGATTATATTCAATTGTTCAATATAAATGAAATATTTAAGCTATTTATTATTCAGTATGTAACGATAAATAAAATTTTAAATTCCGCTCCAATTTAAAATACAAATATACAAAGTATATAATTATGTTTTGTATAATACAAAATAAAATAAATGTATGGGTATTTTTAAAATTAACAAAAATAAATCTATTCATGACATATGCACAAAAGAGACTTTCACATTATCAGAGAGCGCAGTTTAAAATAAACCAACTTGGCTTTCGTTTTTTTATCATTATTTGCACAAAACTCTATACATATAATATTTGGTTTTTAATGTTTGTTGGTTATTGTTTATTATCTGTATTATTGAGAATTGAAAAGATAAATAAAGACAAATTAAAGCAATTAATATTATACAATATGAAAGATGAAGAGCGTGAAAGCCGTGAAGTGATATGAATAAGGCTAGCAGATAGGACATTAGTGGAATCTAGGCTACGGCATTCCGCTTATTCAGCTTTGCGCTCTAATGATAATATTTTCTTGCTTAAATTATTAAATATTCTCGTAATATATTATAATTTTTCTTCTTTATCAAATATTTATCGATTTTTTCATTTTTTAGTAGGAGACTGCAGTCTTCTATGCATGTACGTATGATAGATATATAATTTTATTATATATTACGTAGTATTAGACATTATATGACATAGGTGGAAACATTATATATCATATATGATATGTATAAAAGGAAGTCGATCCCGGCGTCTTCCGACACGATGGGTGTGCCGGGCACGAACGAGTAGAGACAAGAGTATAGTAGATGGTAGGAAATGATGAGAGAATGAGCAAGAGAAATAATGGCAAATGCACACACTCACACTCACACACACACACACACACACACATATATATATATATATATATATATATATATATATATATATATATATATATATATATATATATATATATATATCAGGAAAAAAACACCGTCTATGTTGACAATCAGATTGTCACGACCCGTCTCTACTCTGTAAAGCCAAAACTCAGCATATAGCTATAAATATGCAGAATCGATCATGGATCTTCTTCTCTTTTCTTCATTCATATATTTTTTCTTCCATTTTATTTCGCTCTCCCGTACACGGAATTGCATAAATTACCAAACCAAATCAAAGCTTTGCTTATCTTCCATAAAAATAATCTAAAAAAAAAAAAAAATAAAAGATTAATTAGAGAAATTCACTCACCAGGTATGTTATTTTACAATTCGGTGGCTTATCACAATATCATACTAAACAGGATAAAAACCACCTAAAATAACAAACTGTCAAACTGTTAACAAAACTAAACAAAAAATATTATCAATTATCACTTTTATAATTGGCACAACTTGATCAGACTTTCAACAGACAAGTTGATATAAAAACACACCACAGACACTTTTAACAGATCCATATACATATAAAATTATTAATGCACTCTTTCTCTCTTTTTTTCTGTGCTGTACAACTATATGACTTCGAGGGCGATGATACAAATGATGCCAATGAAATTACATACGATTTTATTCACTTATTATGCTTTTGCTTTAAATTGCTCCGTATGTACTCAGTTATAAAATTCACAGCTTACAGTTAGTTGGTAAATACTAACGAGATATTGTTCTCACTTGCTCTTTAAATTTATTCGTTAGCGTTTATCTTACTCTCCTTAGTGTAGAGATATGATGTGATGGAGAGAGAAAAAATATCACCTCGATTCGATCTCAATGTTCAAACTATTGTATATACTGAACCCGGGCTACTCCCTCTGATATTTATTTTATATTGTGTTAAATATTACTCAACTTTAATTAATAAACTGTTGTATTTTCACGTGGGTTATTATCAAGTCACAACTTTCAAACTTCAGTGTTAAGAGTATTTTTTTATTTGTGAGTAAAAAAACGACGCGTTCAATGTCTGTCTTTACGTAGTAATTTTTTTTTTTTTTTTTTTACTTTAACGCCAACGTAACACACAACGACCCTGGTGACTGGTTGTGTCTCGAGTCCCAACTGTTTGTTGCGCACACCGCGAGCTACTCCGCGAAAGAACACTATTGCCAACTCGGAGAAATCAAAGTCCGCTTTCAGGTACGTATAAGTTGGCTCTGGTACCCGGAGCTAATCATAAACATAAATAAATTTTATCATTGAAAATAACATATTTTGTAGTTTTTTTTTATATATTAAAAAATAATGACATTAAATTTAGTCACTTCACCAAAAACGGACTTGTAGGAATTTTAATAAATTAAAAATGCAATTTTTTACCACAAATTTGTTTCTTGAAGAAAATCAAAAATTGTCAAGTGACAGCTAAGTTTAATGTCATTAAAAAATACTTCATTGTATTAGAAAATAACTCATTACGCAGATTTAATTTTCTCATTTAAAATACAAATATCTTTTTGAATATATCATCAAGTTTCATTTGTAATTTTTTTAAACTTTAATTTATAAAAAAAAATTTTTTCCTTTTTTTTTTAAAAAACGATTTTTCAACATTTAAAAAATAAAAATAAATTATTGAATTATCGAGAGATAATTTTTTTTAATAAAAAATTTTTTGTTTCAGAATAAGTATCGTTATTTTAGCAACAACAATAAGAGCCAGATGATAAACAAAAAAATAACAATAATTGAAAAAAATGAAGACAAGTTTAAAGAAAGATATGTGCAAATAGTGTTGGTAAGACTTGGCCGGGATAATGAGTGGGAGAAAGGTCGTGCAGCTGATGATACTAGTGCGGCTGCACCTAAACTCGCCTTGTGCCGGGGAGAATTACAGTAGATGGAGATGGATATAACGTAAAACATACAACAGACTGAGAGAATGGGGAGAGACGGGACAGAGAAAAAATAGATATTTGACATTACTGGATGACTAGACAAGACTAACTAATGAAAATTTTACATCTATAATATTTTTTATTATGTACAATCATTTTGCTCCATTCTATTCAATGCCTACATCCACTTTATCTGTACAGCTTCCTCTGCAATCTATTGACTCTACATTCATTCAACTACAAAGTTATTTTTCTCTCTAAAAGCCACTTGTACCTTTTACCTGATTTATTGGTGACCCATGGCTTTTCAATGACTCAATAATTTACGGCATAAAATTTTCAAACTTACGATATTTTCGATATCCATTTATTCAGTTTAAATTTTTATGTTTAGTTGTTTTTTATTGTAAATACTTAAATCATAAATAATAGATTTTTTTTAAATGTTACTTGTCACATAAAAGTAAATTATTTAAAAGAATTAATTTAGTAGATATTTATTAATTTTTAGAATTTTTTAACACATAAATTATGACAAAAATAAATGAGAAAATAAAATTGACATTTAGAAATTTTGAAAAATTATAAATGCAATTTTTTAAAAATAGTTTTTCAGAAAAGATTTAAATTAAAAAATTATCAAGTGGCTGCTAACTTGAAAGTCATAAATTATTTAATTGCGGACTTTTATTAGAATCATTCAAATAAATAGAGATTGGCAGTATAATATTTTAGTTTACAGTAAACTATATAATATCCCGTGTAGAATATAATGATAATAATGATGATTATTATTATAAAGCGCAACACATACACAGACAATATGACTTGTGCTATCTATCGACGATTCAAGTGATAGAATAATGTTTTTATAAACTATTTTTCAATCTCATTTGTTCTATTGTACTATGAATTGCGTGATAGTTATAAAATGCCATGTATGTTTATTATTTTATATTATCAACTTTGATGTTAGCTGTGAAAGTACTCAACAATTTTTTTTTCTTTATGCTGATATCAATCATGTCATTATTTATTTTTTTTTGTACAATGTTTACCAATGTAATATAAAGCTTGCGCGCAATTCTCTGAGTCTTCCATCATATAAACTTTGTATCAACTCGAACTCGATGCTTCCTGTAATTTTATACGCTTTCTACCTGTTTGTTAAAAACCAAGAAATGTCGTCAAGTTTCCTGCATATTTTAATTTAATATTAAATTAACAAAACTCATAATAACAGAGTCCAATTTTTTAATTCAATTCCAGTTTTTATTGACCTTAACTTTGATGATAAAAAATCTTCACATTAATATTAAACAGTGGAAAAAATATTTGATAAAATGATTGATCAATAAAATACTTTGATAAGTATGAAACTCATACATTACATGTACAAGGTATGTGCCAAAATATTACATCAAGTTAATTTCCTGATGCGCTTATCGGTGCATTACGTATATTAAACTTGATCAGACTTCCTTATCAATTATCAGCAATTACAAAACATAAATCACATCAGAAATAAAAAATGATAACATTTAACTTAAAAATAAATTAGTATACATAACTACAAACAGTGCATATAATACTACGATGTACAAATATTTAATAAGGTTGTAAATATGTATGATGTACATACATAATATATAGCTCGATTATTCCGCGTGAATCAATCAATAATTGATAATTTAACCACCGAGTTGAATCTATCGTTATATAATGCTAAAAAAAAAAACAAAGTATTTCATTGACATGAATTTATTTTTAAATTCAATCAATAAATAAATAAAAAAATACAAATGAAATATTTGCTGTTACACTTAAAAGATTTATCAATAAATAAAAAAATAAATACAACATTTACACTTGAAAAATGATTGTTTTTATTGTAAATGAATATATTTTTTGCACTTGAATCAATAAAATTAGCATAGTTAACATGAATTTGCATAAAATAGATAGATATTGTTGGTAACATAAACTTAATTCTAAGGCTATTATTTGGAAGTATGGACCATAACATTCGATTCTTAATAATTATTTTTGAATACAAAATTTTTTTTCTTAAGTTTTGTCAGAAACAGATTAGCTAAAAAAATTTTTTAGGAAAAAAACATTAAAAAAAAAAAAATATAAACATTGACATATAAAAATTTTTTTGTCAAATTTGTTCTTTTTATACATAAAATATGAAAAAAAAATTAGGAAAACAGTTGACCTTGAGGGCCATCCCTGCAACTTCTCACTACTTTCGTAATTAAGCGTTCAAAATTGCGATTACTACGTTGTTGAACTCGAAAAGCTCAAAAATATAATTTTCATATAATTTTGAGCTCTCCGAGCTCAAAAGTCTGATAGAAGTTTAATAAAACACTATTTTTTGAATTTTTAAACCGCAATAACTTTTGGATGAATGAACCAATTTCACGCGGTTGGCGGTATTTGACGCAGTTTTTCAAATTCGATGATACATTTTTAAACACAAATTGATAAGACCGGAAGTTTCGGTGTAATTCGAAAAAAACGCTTTTATTCGATTTCTTTCGTCAACGATAACTCACGAACGAATCAACCTATTTTGACCGGCTTGGTGGCGATCAACGTGGTTTTTCGATGTTAAGAGCTGATTAGTTTTTTGAATTGATCGATCGAACCGTTTAAAAGTTATTCAAAAAAAACTTGATTTGAAAAAATTTTGTTTCGTAGTTTTTTTAAGATTCCTCAAAATCTACCGGTCGGAATCGGTCTAAATTGTATTCAAAATCTAAGTTTGATCAAGCCCTTTCAAATGACACCAACCGCGATCAAATCGGCCAAGCCGTTCAAAAGTTATGAGAGGTTTACACACACACACACACACACACACACACACACACACACACACACACACCATCGCGGGAATAGTCAGGGAAGCTTCCTAGGACCTCAAAACGTCAAGATATGATGAAAACTCGATTTTCAGAAAACGGGGTAAAAACAACAATTTCCCGATTTTTGAAAATTTTCAATTTTCTTAGTGGGAAGTTAAAAATATAAACATTGACATTTAAAAATTTTTTTGTCCAATTTTTCTTCTATACATGAAATATGGAAAAAAAAAAGAAAAAAAACACTTAAAAATGTTTAATTTTATATATTTTATTGCTCAAAATAGCGCGAACCTCACTTCTAAATAAACACCGATTATAATTAGTACGATAAAATGATGAGCACGTTTATAAAATTATAATTATTTCTGAGAGAATTCGCAAATACTCGATTCGTAGTTTGAAACGATCGATAATTCACAGATTTACTTGACGGATGTAAATATACATTATCATTATCAGATGAGACAAAATTATTTATACATACCAGTAATTGGTTTTAACATCTGCGGGTTTTAGCGATAATCATTACTGGCATACTAATTTATTCTTTGTTTATATGAGTATTCGTAAACATAAAATACTATTCCAGAATTATATTATACAGGCAGGATGTAATACTTTGAACGGTAAGGCTTTACTTCAATGTGATTACATAGCCCTGAAATTCCAATCAGAGAGATAAAAATGCTACGCGCTTCGAACTTAAACGGTTACAAACGTCATAATAGTATTATGCATACGTATGTATACAATTCGCCAATACACTGTTATCAAGTGGTAACGGCACAAACAAGTGAGGTATGAAAAAAGACAAAAGAAGAAACTGAAGAGAAACTAGTCGATTGAATTTGTCGTCATCGTTGTTGTTGTTCTTGTTCGTGTTAAGATGCCTTTGGTGTGGTATAAGAGTTGCCGATGTGTAGAGTGCGACTGACATTCTTTGCGACCTACTCCAAGAGAAATTTACCGATGAGACAAGACTTAACTTTTGACACTTTTATCGAAATACAGAAATGTTAATTAATAATAATGTAATAAAAATAACAAACAATAAATAATAGCAAGTTTAATAATGACAGAAAGAGATGAAGAATGAGGACGATGAACTTAACTGCCATGGAATGCATCGTCATTGACCCTGGCCTTAAAAAATATTTTAGATTATTTTATATTTTATAAATATAAATATAATTTGTGCTTAGATTAAATTAATATATTGTATATACAAAAGTATGAACATATGAACACAATAATACTTACACTTTATTATGTATGTTGAAATATAAATATAATTTATCCAGTTAATGTTTTGGAATAGTATGCAAATAAAAAATGTTTATTGCAGGCTATAGTATTTATACATTTATACTGGTATATTAATCGGGAGAGGCTTTAATCTTTGCTCCGTTATAATTAATTAACTATACTTTCTATTAAAATGAAAAATTTATAACATGTATATAGAAACTCAAACTCAAATGATAGACTAACTTTTAGGAATTTTGAATTATAATATCTAGATACAAACAAAATACTAATGAGTAAATTAAAGAAAAATTTTAAAGAGAAAAAAGTCGATATGGTATATATTTATATACATAAAATATTTAAAAATGTTATTGGTTACTAATAGAATTTTTCAATTGATTTGCAAAAAAAAAAAATTAGGAAAACGGTTGACCCTGAAAGCCATCCCGGCAACTTTCCGCTAATTCCATACCTAAGCGCTTAGAATTGCACTAATGATGTTTTTGAGCTCTTCGAAGTTTCATAGAAAATTATTTTTTGAATTTTCAAATCGTGATAACTTTTGAATGAATCAACCGATTTTCACGTGGTTGGTAGCATTTGAGGCAGTTTTTGCATTCTCGTGACGAATTTTTGAGTTTGAATTGATCAAACGAGCGCTTGAGTATGGAATTTGCGGGAAGTTACAGGGATGGCTTTCAGGGTCAACCGTTTTCCTAATTTTTTTTTTTTTGCAAGTCAATTGAAAAATTCTATTAGTAATCAATAACGTTTTTAAATATTTTATGTATATAAATATATACCATATCGACTTTTTTCTCTTTAAAATTTCTTTTTAATTTACTCATTAGTATTTTGTTTATATCTAGATATGATAATTCAAAATTTCTAACCGTTTTCCAGATTTTTTCTTATTTTTTTTGAGTCAAATTCACAGGACAATTGTACGTATAATTTTTAATTTATTTTCTTAAGGAATGTGTGCGCAAAATAAACTCATTCTAAATTTCTCAGTTAAAAGTTAATCACGAATAAAGTCACGGAAATTGCGATTTTCATCGAAAGATTATATTTAAAATTATTAAAACTTGGCTGCAACCACTGAAGCGCTTTCCCCAACCGCTTAAAAAAATTTGTGGTCGAACCTCGCTATAAGAACAACCGAAGATTCCAAAGAATTCGATACTACAAAGTACGTTATTGAAACTCTCTTTGGCATCGCTTTATATTATAATGTAACTCGAGCAATTCGACCGGAATACAAAGGTCTTTTTTACAATTAAGCAAAAACACCAAGAGTCTCTCTATGTAGCAAAGTTTGGACGGTCAATGTTATCAAGTATACAATAGTGGGGTAACTAGAATTTCAGGAATTTCCCCCTACAGCTCTGACTTAGTCTTATAAAGAGGTCAGACTGTACTTATAAATTAATTTGCTGGGGTACACGAATTGATAAAGACAATTAAAGATTGACATGAGCATCCGGACACGGTCCGACCGAAAAGGCTAGACACACCGGAAGAACATTAACGATATGTACTTTTACCGATATATACATACATACGCACTCATGTGTGCGTAATACTTATATATTAATGCAATATTCTAATACAGTATCACGTAATGAATGTCGAGTCTACGCGGTCTTTATTGCATCAAGCTAACGGTTGCAGGTGTGCATTATCTTGAGCGTAACGGTCGTTGTATTTTTCTCAATAGTTATGTATTTATTACGGTTACGCAAAAAATTGACTATTTTTATTTTTTGTATCCCGGATGAAAATAAAGTAGTTTAATATGTTTTACAAATAAGCTCGATTTATTATTTTTTAGGCAAATTGCCATGTCTACTTAAAACTTTTCTATTACTGACCACCTCTACTTAAAAATAATGAAGCCGATCAAGGTCTACTTAAAAATTTTTAACTTCCCGTTAAGATTTTTAAAAATCGGGAATATATTGATTTTACCCCGTTTTGCAAACATCAAATTCTCATCACATCTCGACATTCTAAGATCACAGGAAGCTTACCTGACTACCTCCGCGAGGGTGTCACTATGTATGTATGTATGTATGTATGTATATATGTATTTATTTATTTATTTATTTATTTATTTATACGTGTGTATGTGTGTGTTTTTGAGAAATCAAAAAAAGAAACAAGAAAAAAATTCTTTTCAAAAGTGGTTTTTTTTGGAATAACTTTTAAACGGCTCTATCGATCAATTTCAAAAACTAATCCTCTCTTAAGCTTGAAAAGCCACGTCGATCATCGCTAATTCAGTCAAAATCGGTCGATTCGTTCGGGAGATATCGTGAACGAAAGAAAACCGAAAAAATTGTTTTTTCAGAGTTACGCTAAAATTCCTCGTTTGATCAATTCAAACTCAAAAATTTGTTATGAAATTGCAAAAACTGCCTCGAATGCTACCAACCGCGTGAAAATCGGTCGATTCATTCAAAATTTATCGCGGTTTGTGAATCCTCTGTCAGACTTTTGAGCTCGAAGAGCTCAAAAACATAGAAAAGCTATCTCCTAGAGCTCAAAATAACACATAAATTGTATTTTAGAGCTTGAAGAGCTCAAAAACATCACCAGTGCAATTTTAAGCGCCTAGGTATGGATTTAGCGGGAAGTTGCAGGGAAAGCCTTTAGGGTTAACCGTTTTCCTAATTTTTTTATTTTATACTAATTACTGTACTCCAATTTAATTTTACTCTGCAATTTCTTAACTTTTATAGAGATTAAAATTTTTGTTCTTAATAAATTTTTAGTCAGGATGTCTTAGGATGAAAATTAATTGAAATACAATTTGTTATAGAGTAGAGAAGTTTTTGAGAAGAAGTGATCAGTGATAAAAAAGATTTTTGGTCTTAGACATAGCATTCTCCGAATTTTCAAAAGCTATCTACGAATTTGAAAAGTAAGAAGGATCTAATCTTTCTTAGTGGATAAAAATTTTTTATCAACAACATGAAACCATAATTTCAAAAGTCTGAATCAAATGTTTCAAATTTTAGAGTTAATTTAAATTGGTTTACTTATTTAAAATGATTAATAATGACTTGGAAGTAAGTAGGGTCTACAATATTCCAACCGATAAAAATGACATACAGTTTTTCTCAAACAATCATATTTTCTTTTAAGGTCATCAAAAATAGAATGACAAGAAACATTTTTCGATTAAAAATAGAAAAATTACCACTAGAGATAAATCGATTTAGAGTATAGAACGATCTATAAATTATTTATAACTAAATTAGAATTGTTAACATGTGTATATAAAAAATACAATGCATAGAAGATAATTTAAGCAATGTTGTTCAGAGTGATTATCTCTTAATAAGTGAATAAACTGTCAAGTTTTTTGAATCCACTAGTAGAATGATTATATATTTAGTATTGCTGGAAAATTTTAATTGACAAAGCTTTATTGGTCTTAGTTTTATCTTACTGCGTGTTAAAGTTATATAATATAAATAGAAGTTAGCAAAATTATTTAATGCAATAATAGTAATAATAGTCATACAATAAGAAAAAATATATTTAAGTGAATAAAATATTGACAACTCCAGAGTGCAAATGTTTAAGGGGGCAGGTAAAATAGGCATAAAATGTAATAGATAAAACGTCACTCTTCATACATCCTGTCACAGAGCGCAAAACGTCTATGTAAATTGTGTGCGAAATAACTAAAAAGCTATCCCACGAGAGCATACGAGAATTGACGCTCTAGATATTATAACATATTCTCATGTGCATACTATTGCGGATAGGATTCAATGTCCCTTGACAAACGATTGGTTTTTTCCCCGTCGTTCTCATATGTACAAATATACGTCATACAACTCGTACACCAGAATACATGGAGAATATACGCGTAATATTGATGTACAGATACACAGCTTATAATGCTATTTTTGGACTAGTGGGAGAATGAAAAGCAAAAAGCCACGCCAGAAATTTAGGGGCACGTCAAGAGCATGCGAGTTAAATTAAGTTATTATAGGAATAACACAAGGAATACCAGGATTTATAGGTCTATATAAATGAAATGTGAACACCGCCCAGAAAGCATATGTGCTGGTCTACGCTAAAACTCGCGGGAAACTAAATAGTGAGGAATCGTGACTTTGGACTAATGTCTAGCCGAACAGTTTTAGCTTTCTCTTAACTTAAAGCTTCATAACATTTTTATATGTGTAATGCACGAATGTATATAAGTTAAGGTTAAATTTATTCACTCTTGTTAAACAGTTAAATATAATTGATGCTATGGGCATAGCTTAGCTATATAGTTATACATACCGACAAAATAGTCTTTGAGCAATGAAACTCAATGGGAGAGTGAGAATTGAATTAATAAATTAGAACACGATCATGAGGGTAGATCAAAAGACTCTGGCTTATAATAAATGACCATATTAATTACTGCATTAAGAAATAATTATTATTAATGTATAATCAACATTAGATAAATTTCAATAGTCATCTTTGAATATGATGGATTTTTTTAAATGAATATTCTTAATTGTTATAAGTTTTTATTTCGTTTAAGCTAATTTTGTTACTCTTAATAATTTTTTTGTTAATTATCTGGAAATACGGTTTCGAAGATATTTCGTAGATGTTCGAGCCTAAAGCATTAGAAATGTATAATAGTTACATTGTTGAGCTCAAAAAGCTCCAAATTTTTTGTAATATTTTTATTTATTTATTTAAATGCCAAGGCTAAAAGCCGAATAGCAAATGGTAGAAATTACATAATGAAAAGGGTACACGTAAGTAACATTATGAAACAATTTTACATCTTTATATAATAGTGAGAACATAGTGTAAATATAAATAAAATATAGAGAAAAAGAGAAAAAGAAATACAAAAGAAAAAATTTTTGAAAATTAAAAGATCCTGAAATATTGTTTATATAATAACAATTTGTATAAAACATTAAGATTACAGATAATTTTAATTTAAAATCAGTTTCCAAATCAGTTTGGTAATGAAACTTATTTTAGTATCAGTGAAAATTATCATTTATAAATCAATAATTTTTTAGCACATTGAATTTTCTAACTCCAGATGTTGAAAGAATTCAATAGCTTTAATTTTGAAAGTCTCAAGACTCAGTGCGTTTATGACGTCAACTGCAGTTGACTAGAAATTTTGTGAGGCATTGCCGAACAATGAATTCAGGGCAAATTTCTCAAAAATTACCAATTTTTTTTTCTTTTTTGTAAAATAAATATTTTAAATTCTCGAAACGTTTATTGGTGCAAAAACATTTACTTCATCCAAAATAATTTTGGTGCTTTTATAAAACCTGTTTTTTATTCATTATTTGTATTTTAATTTTTTAAAGTCTTTATTTTTTAACATACCATTAAATCAAAATAAAATAATTTACTATGAAATTGATTATGTAATTTTAAACTGAAACATGATTGAGATAATCAAAATAAAAAGTAATGAGGTGAAAAGATTTAGGCGGTTGGATGATGATGAATTTATATATAGGTAAAATTGAATAGGGATACATAATACATAATTGAATAACCAGGCGCCCACAATCCTGCCTACGGAGTACAGTAGACGCCAGACGTCCCGACGGTTACGGTGACCCCGCGAGCGACAAGCTGACGAACACTATAGTTAACAAAGAGTACGATGACTAAGAAATTATGTTACAAAAACTCGTGAACGATCGATCGTAGAAAATTTTATAGAAAAAAAAAAAAATTTAACGCTGTGTATAATAATTCGATGCATCAGCACACTTTTAACTGTTTTCACCTTATCTCATTCAATTTGGCTAATGCTATTATCGCTATTACTGCTAATTAATTTCAAAGACAATAATACAATGAACATAGGGGATAGAAAAATAATAATCTTGGGCACGACGTTATATTATGGGACAAACAACTTTCGTTCTCGTTTACGTTATTTATATACTTTGTTATTCTACTTTTTACTAGATTAGTTATTTTATCACCAACAAGAATAGATTTTGAAAATACTCCTACGTACTTGAGATCCATAAGAGACATATTATCATGTATTATTGGCGAGGGTATTGATATTTATCGTTAGAATTTGAGAACTATTCTATCTATAATTCAAGGTGAAATACTCGGGTAAGTGTGGGTATTACTGCGGTTTTTTTCGGTAGGTCTTACTTCAAAAGCATTATTATTAAATTTTTATTAAATCAAAAATAACAATAATTTTTTTTTTTTTAACCAAAGCTTGACTCATTATTGACTCAAAAAAAAAATCAAGAGTGCGGTAAACTAATATTTTCTTTAAATAATAAGCATTTAAAAAAAAATTCATATGCATGTATTACTGCGGGCATAAAAGAAGCTTGTCTCTATTACTGCGTGGCAATTACTACGGATGAAATTCAATAATAAACAACTTCGGGATCATATAAAAAATAAATAAAATTCGTTTGAAAGATAATTATTTGTTTAATAAAATGACTGGATTAAAACGTATTCCTGAAGTAATTTGAATTCATATCAATTAATAATAATCACCGAAATAGTGATGTATAACATAACAAACAGAGTTTTTATAGTAATTAAAAAAATTAGCTTTATCAAAGAAACACAAATCTTGATTTAAAAAAATCATTTTGAATTTTTTTAAATCAATCAGAAAAAATTTTGAATAAAGTTACATTCACTTAATTTAATGAAAATTTCTGGGTTTTAAAGTTTTTCTGCTTAATTTAACACAACAAATTCTATATTATAATGACCGCTTGTATTTTTTATCAACTTTGATTTATTTTTCATTAACTTCTGTTTGTGATGTATTTTCTTTTTGGATTAGAATATATGCATTTTACACCTGCTGTAATTGGTACAAATGCATACAAATAGAGGTGCTTCTATTACTGCGGATTATTGAAAATATTCGCAGTAATACAAGCATATTCATTTTTTTGGTACCAATTACTGCGTTCTTAAATAAATAATATTAATTGATCAAAATTCAATTTTTAATGCATTACTGATATTAAAGAAGGGTTATCTTACTTTTATATGCAAAAAAATTTTAATTTGAACCATTTCATGTAAGGAAAAGATCTTTTAGTAGTACCTCTTTTTGTACAGAAACTCACAAAAAAGGTATAGCTTATTACCTGTTAATTTTAATTTATTAATAACAAATTGAATAATTGTTGTACGTGTAAAACTACTATGCAAATATTTTCTTGAAGATTTCAATTACAAGCAACAATTTTTTTTAATTCAAAAAGCTCAAGTACGATTTATTTATAATTGAAACAAAAAAATCTTCAGTAATACCCACACTTACTCTATAGCGTGAAGAAAAAAAAAAAGAAAATGTAAGGAAGTAAAATAATAAAATTTAAAACTAAATTAATTAACTTTAATGATTACAGTGAACTATTTAGTGAATCTGATTTTCTGCACGCACTAAACATTCATTCAACTTAAAGTTTTAAATCTCCCATAATTCCTTCTAGTTTATTTCTATTTTTAAATAGATTTTTTAAAAATATATCCAAAGTTTTTGAGTGAAAAAATTGAAGAAAAAAAGTTTAATACGAAAATGTTAAAATGTTTTCAGTTGACTTTGCTTCAACACGCACTATTTTTTACTATTGTCTCGCTTTCGATCATGAGTAACAAAATAAGGGGTGCTCTTCTATGTTTGAATATATATTGCATGGACGTCGTGATAAGATCTCACTCGAAATTACAATGTTTGATAGTAGAAGTAAAAAAGGTGTGTGAGAAAAAAATTATCTAGTTTTTATAATGTATGGCTTACATACACATTAATACAAATTTATGACCGATGATGTTCTCTCGGTTAATGACCTCATTTTCATATAGTAACAATATATAAACGGAGCGAAAAAACGTCGTGAATAAATAAAAGAAAAAAAAAATGTTTATTTTTATATTATCTATATCACACGTTTGATTAATGTTCAATAAAAATGATTGTAAATACTTTATACTTGTACAAAAACACAATAATGATTACAGTGACAAATTTCATAAGAGTAGGCCTAAACTTGTTTACGTTATCGTGATTTTTAACATAATATTTATTAAATGCTTTTTATTATTGTATGCATACAAGTATACAATAAATTGAATAGTAAATAGACTATTATCCGACGTCTAAACATAACATCAGAAGTCACAGCAAGGAGATAAAGAGAAGTCTAGTGTCTAGACAAGAATTATTGTCATTATAACTAAACTCGTAAAATGAAATATAGAAGTGTGGAATTTTATAATCTAAAATATCTTTTTTATACTTATGCGTCGATTAAAATATATATATTAAGTTCATATAGTATAAATGTAAACATCAGCAATGACATAAAATTATTACGCAATTGTTAAAAACGTATCGAATTTCTTTAGTAGTCTGTATTATCATGAAATATAAAACCTGTTATATAGAATCACTCTACCATAAGTTGATATAATTTAGAAGAATAATTAATTAATAAAATTATTATTTGTTATTTTGTAGATTTGGCTAATTTTTAGTAAATAATAGAAATAATTGATATGAGAAGTTTGTAAGATTAATTCGTAGAAGCACTTGTTGATTAAAGTTACACCTTTTTCGTCATTGTTTTTTTCATTTTTTGCAAGATAACAATGATTGCTACTCATTACATTCATTAAAGTTAATTATCTTGTAGATTTTCTTCTTAAATATTTACAAACTGTTTTCACAGAAAAAGGCATTCTTATAAAAATTGTTTTTGAATTACGTAATATTATTCTGAACGTTGAAATATAGAAAAAAAGAAATGATTATGTTCAAGATTTTTTGTTTGTACAAACAAAATTGGAGTTTCCCACGCTTATATGATAAATGATGACTCAATAATTTAAGAATAAAATATAGTACATTAGACTCAAAATTAATTTAAAAAAATTAACGTTTGTTGGTTATAATAAAAATCTTATCAAATTAAAAATTTGATTCATATGGCGCGTAATTTACAAAGAAAAAAAAAAAGTAAGAAAATTGTGCTAATATCGAAAAATACAGTCACTCTTAATAATTTCCTATAACATTCTAAAAAAATATAATTTATATCTGTTTATATGCTAAAACTTTCTCACGAGTCACTGAAAAAATATAAATATATACGCTGGTTATTCGAAACAAGTGACTCACCGAATTGTTTTAAAATGTTATCAATGACCGGGTTTCTATACCATACATACTCAAGTGGAAATTTTGCTTTGTATATATATGATTTATTGTGATTTTATTGTTATCATTATTATGCGTAATACATTTGCGATTTATATCTAATTTAATAGACTCTTGGGCAGCCCAATTCTAACATAATCGAAAGGAAATGACACAACCATGAACTAAGATAGTTTTTTTAAGTGACTCACCACTTTTAGCTAATATGGTAATATAAAGTATATAAGTAATAGCATTAAGTAAATAAAATGACGTAGAAGTATATAGATTTTTTCTCTTTAATTGAAATTTCTGAACTTATTTTTAACTTTCTATCTGATGCAAAATACACAGAAAAAAAGTTTCACTTGAGTCAAGAAAATATTTTTCTTCATAATTATTTTCTTGAGCAAAAAAAAATATTTTTTTTGACACAAGAAATTTCACTTATTTCAACAAAATTAATTCTTTTGCCTCAAGAAATACGTTTCTTGATCCAAAAAAATTTATTTAAGTTAAGAAAATCTTCTTGTTTTGGAAAAATTCAGCTTCTTGCTTCAAAAAAATTTAGTTCTTGATAGAACTAAATTTTCTTATCTTGAGAAAATTTCTCTCTTCCAAAAAATTAAATATCTCGATAGAAGTAAATTTTCATAAATATTTTTATTGACTACCATGTCAAATGGGAAGATCAAATAATTTTGAATCATTTTTTTTCATTCAATATGTATAATTGCTCGCTAAAATAATATAAAATGGGTATCAAATATTCAAGAGAAAAATTTTCTCAAGGTAAGATAATTTTTTTCTTCGCTGAAGTAGGTGGCGTTGCTTCCCTAAAGTATCTAAAAATTTTGATCAAATATAAAAATTTATTGTATCAAGTATTTATGATAATTTGAATTAAGAAAAAATTACTTCGACTGAGAATAAAATTTCAAGAAAAATTTTTACTTCGGCCAACACAACTTCGATTTTTCTTCAAGCACCAGAAAATTTTCTTGAGCCAGGAATTTTGTTCTCCAGTCAAGAAATTTTTCTTTTTGTGTACTAGAAATTTAATTTATTAATCATTGTAAAATATCATACTTAAAACTTAATTTCATTTGAAATTAAAAACTTTTTTTAAAGATAACTTTAAAAATTTAATTGTAGCGTAACAAATAGAACTTTTTCTACACTATAATTTTTAATTAAGTGTACATAATACCATTCTCTAGAGAACATGTCAACTAATATAATATCACAGAGCTTAGAGATATCATGGTGGTTGACAACATCAGAGGAAAAGATACTGGCTGTTTACTCCTATTTTACTTTGAACACGAGAGTAAAAGGAAGAAGCTTTGTGACAGCAAATCCTATTTTGGTTTTTTATTATATTTATTTTCCGATTTAATATTTATCTTAATTGTCACGAGCGTAACAATATTTAAACAAAAACTTAATAATAATATTTTTACAAAATTATTATTGTTCACAAATGCATTATTGTAATTGTTTCTACACATCTTTTAGTTTATTGTATACAACAGTCTATTTTAGAAAATGTCGTCATAATAGTAATCGAGCAAGTGGCCGAGCAATTTTTGGCACGGGGTTTTGAAACTCACCGTTGATTCTTACTGCCAAACTATTTCGTAAACTTTTGTTTTAATATGGAGTATGTATTATCTTATTTATTTTATGACGCAAAATATTTACGTAAAAAATATGTCATCATTTTCTGACACACGTTAAACTATTTTTCGCTATGAGACAATGACGTGCCTAGAACAATATACACCTACAAATATTTCAATTGTACGTTATTATATTATCTTTTTTTTTTTTAATATTCAAGGTAAAGTATTCTCACGAATATTTTAAATTCACATAAACAATAACTGCAATTACGTTTAAAAGTTTACGCATTTAAATTATTTATAGAAAACAAATATACTTAAAAAATATTTAAAAGAAATTCCTTTCACAAATTTACATAAATTTCAGTGACATTCGAAAACAGCAAACTAACTGGAACTGCATGCCGCTGTTATAGTTCATTTATAAAATTTAAAGAGCCATTTCAAATAATCAAAGGAAGCATTTTACGGTCACTTTATTAAGGTCAACGACCAACATCATTCATGAAGAAGCCCCATATAATGAGTAAACTTCATCATTCGTCATTCTGCTATTATCTTCAAGAGCTTCGTCAGTTTCGTTAAATTTATTATGTATACTTTAGTGTTGAGACTTACAGTACAGTCGAGAAGTAAGATTTTTTTGCAAGTGTACTGAAAATATGAGTGATAATTCATTCGTTTTAGAAGGAAATTCTGAGGGAAAATATTAAATATTAAAAATTAAAATAGTTATAAATAAGAACGGAAAAAGAAAAAAGAAGCTTCACTGTTTTGGCAGAGAAATCAAAAAATTTTTTAAAGAAATAGGGAACTTTTTCAAACACCGGTGTCCATTAGTTATATTATTGTATATCAAAACAATATATATTTTGAACTAATTATTTAGGATTGCAAATCCACTTATTTTCGGTAATAAAAGATCGAAATTAAATTAAAATATCGACAAAATTTGTAAAAAAAGTTTTTCTTGCTACACCTTGGCCATCATATCTCACACGCCAGGAAATCCAACTTTCTGGCTTAGGGGTGTAATATACTATTTTATCAGTCAAATTTTGAAAATGAAAGTTTTGATCGGATCTCCCGGCTGGAAATCGGGTCGCGCGCGCGCGCGCGCGCGCGCGCGTGTGTGTGTGTGTGTGTGTGTGTGTGTGTGTGTGTGTGTGTGTGTGTGTGTGTGTGACATTCGAAATGGTTTATTGAGATTTCGATTTGGTCTCGAGCAATTCAAAATTTAATGATCCGTTCAAAATATTGCTCTTTGAGAAACTCAAAAAAATGTTGAACCGACACGGAAAAAAGAAAACAGGAATAATTACAGTATAAAATGTAAAATCAGTCCCATCGTAATCAAAACTAAAAAAATTACAGTTCAAAATAACATTTTTATAAATTCAAACTTTGAATGTTAATTTTCAGAGCTTTCAATGTAATTCTTATAAAATCTGTAATAATTACAATCTGAAACTGTAATTCTTCGTTTTCATCACGGAGCGCCACGTTAGATTATATACTGTAATTTTTCGGATTTTCTTTTTTCCGTGGAAACTAAAAAATAAACAAATTGGATGATTTTCATCTTTTCATCTTTAATCTATAATACTCTAATAAATTAAAATTTTTTGATTAGGGACAAGTTTTTTAATATGTAAATGTGAGAATCTATGTTCTTGTTTAATTAACTCAATAAAAAGAATTATCATTTACTCTACGATTTCTATATGTTTCTTATAGTAAATTCTTTGTCACGCACGATACAGCGAATTAAAATTTTTCCTCAGTATGTTTTAATGGACGGTTCTTTATTATCTTATTTCTATAGTTTGAATAACTATTACGAGAATAAGTAACTTTATACCCGACATCGTTAAAATATTAAAATTTCAAAGCAAATGTGAGTTTGAAATATAATAGAAACTCAGTTTTTGTTTGCTAATTGTCGGCTCAAAAATACTTAGAAGATAAAAGTTGTTCCTTACAAATTTAAAAAAAAAAAAAAAAAAAAAAAAAAAAAAAAACAATTGTTTCGCTAATTGATATACTATTCAATAAAATTTCTTAACTATATTATTGACAAATTAAAAACGAAAAGTTTGTTGTAATACATCCAATTAAATATCGTTTAAAGATTTACGTTGAGTAAAAATGTTTGTAGAATCTAATATTTTCTTTGTTCTGTATTACTCAACACTTGAAAGATACATTTTTGATTATTTAATTTACCCAACACATATTCAAAATTATTTCACCAACAGTTAAATCGTTAGCTTAAAATAATCTTTAAAAAAAGAAACATTAAATATAAATAGCCTTTCAATAGCAAAATAAAAGTGTACTATCTTTTTCTCGATAAATATTTACGTAATCAAATTGGAATTTATCAAATATAATTGAATAAGTAAATAATGAGTGAAAACAAAATAATTGTTTGGTTATAATGATAAAAATAACAATTTCAGGATAACTTGGCTGATCCTGTGGATGAAAGGCTATAGTCTTCACACATCAACATAAGTTCTAGATAAAAATGACTAAATCAGTATTCCGAAGGTTAAAGACTTATTTCTTCTTATTTTCTATTTATCTGACACACAAGTGACAAGGTTATCAATTAACCTTCAGGCAAAATATACTTTTTCTTTCAGGTACAGCTTCAGATATTGTAGAACTTTTATGAGTATATTTAAATGCCAATAATGAAAAAATTAAAACCAAGCAACTAAACGGTAAATCATTTTTAAAAACTTCCTTTAATATAAAATCAGTCAGAAATTTAATATAATATAAAATCTTTACTTTAATATAAAATCAGTCAGATTTTTTTTAACAAATAAATTTCTTCCAAAAAATTATTTTAAAAAAATTGCATTTGTAGTTTTTTAAAATTTC
Source organism: Cotesia typhae (assembly GCF_013202065.1). Taxonomy (NCBI): domain Eukaryota; kingdom Metazoa; phylum Arthropoda; class Insecta; order Hymenoptera; family Braconidae; genus Cotesia; species Cotesia typhae. The sequence goes on along the minus strand of NW_027423757.1, from coordinate 1,526,658 downwards.
TAAATGTCAATTTTTTTTATAATTTTTTTTGTCATAATTTACTTGTTACAAAAATTCTTAAAATTATCAGCTATCTGCTAAGTTAATTTTCATCAGTCAGATACATCAACAGATATTACTTGGTTATCTTTTTTATACTCTCATTTATCAAAATATAGAACAGTAAACTTTTGCGGTGATAAAGTAAAACTGTCTAAAGAGGAAACGTAAAATATTTCTGATCAAGGAACGTCTTGAAACGAAATTTAAGTGTTAGGTCGGATGCTAGATTTGTAGAAGCAAATACGAATAAACTATTACATCGAAACATTTTAAAATAAATAACAGCAAAGAAGCTCTATCTTTCTCCTATTTTAGAAAAAAAAAAAAAAAAAAAAAAAAAAAAAAAAACCATAAAAAGGTAGATGAGGATGTAACAGAAAACGAATGAATGAAGGAAAACCTGGGTAAGGCATCATATTTTATACTTGACTGTTCACCCTTCATATACAATCCATAAGCTATATGAGCTATCGACATCAATTTGAGGCCAATTTGCTCATGGGTGTGCCCAACAGCTCGATAAACACGCGTTAACCAAAGCTATGCAATTTTTTATTTTTTTTTAAATTTTTTTCGTTGGATCTTTTTTACAAGATGCTTCTTATTTAGTTTTAATTTTTATCAATCATGTATTAAATTACAATACGCATGATAATTAGTAAGCAATAAGATTCGAGAGATCATCTATGAATGATAGAATTTAATTTAACTATTTAAAGTCCAAGAATTTGAATTACCTGCTTCTAAATTTATTCTATTGTATGTCTATATTTGTTCATAGATATTCATATTCATTACTTTTTTACTTAGATTTTTATTTAAACAAAGTACGTACAGTGGTACTGATACTGAATTCTGAGTATATTATACATCAATATTCAACGAACAATAATATGCTGGTTGAGCAGAGAATACTATGTGAATTCTTCGACAAACGCTTTGGTACTGGATAAAATCTACTGATATATAGTAGTCAACAACAAAGAACATCAACAACTTAAATTTTTTCGTGAAAAATACTCACACACATACGTACAAAACAATGAGATAATTAATGTAATCAAAAAGATTTTTCTCAAGTAACTTATGCTTGTCATTTGTTTCTTTGCAATGCGGAAAAGCTATCAAAAAATTTGCATTAAGTGTTTTCTTCGTTTAATTAATAAAACTAAGAAAATATTTGAGAGAGAAACAAAAATTAGCATTTTGAGCTTTTTGATGAAAATTTAAGTTTTTTTAATCAAGCTATACTGAAAAAAAAATTAACTTGAATCAAGAGTAAAATTCTTGAACCAAGAAAATAATTTTGAAGAAGCTCATTGTCTTGAATCAAGACGAAAAATTCTTGAATCAAATAAAATTTACTTAAGCCAAGTGAAATTTCCTACACAGAAAGAAAAATTTCTTAACTAGAGAACAAAATTCTTGGCTCAAGAAAATTTTCGGGTGCCTGAAGGAAGACCGAAATTGTGTTGGTCGAAGTAAAAATTTTTCTTAAAATTCTATTCTTGGTGAAAGTAATTTTTTCTTAATTCAAATTATCATAAATACTTGATACAATAAATTTTTATATTTGATCAATATTTTAAGATATTTAGGGAAGCAATGCCACCTACCTCAGCTAAGAAAAAAATTTTCTCACCTTGAAAAAATTTTTCTCTTGAATATTTGATACCCATTTTATAGTATTTTAGCGTGCAATTATACATATTGAATGAAAAAAAATGATTCAAAATTATTTGATCTTCCCATTTGACATGTGAATCAATAAAAATATTAATGAAAATTTACTTCTATCGAGATATTTAATTTTTTGGAGCAAGAGAGAAATTTTCTCAATACAAGAATATTTACTTCTATCAAGAACTAAATTTTTTGGAGCAAGAGGCTGAATTTTTTCAAAACAACAAGATTTTCTTGACTTAAAGAAATTGTTTTGGATCAATATACGTATTTCTTGAAGCAAGAGAATTAATTTGGTTGGAATAAGTGAAATTTCTCGTATGAAAAAAAATATTTTTTTTTGCTCAAGAAAATAATTAGGAAGAAAAATATTTTCTTGGCTCAAGTGAACCTTTTTTTCTGCGTAGCTTAAGAATTTTTTAACTCAAAGCAAGACGATGAAATTCTTCATAATTATTCATTTAATTCAAGTCAATTTTTTTTTCTGTATATAACTTATTATTTTTTTTTTCGATAATTTTCAATTTTAATACCATGCTGGTTTCTTTTTGAGTTCAGTTCATTTTCAACTTCATAATACAACTTTATTTTGAATTTTTTAGCCGTTTCATGGCCCTCACATTCCTTGAAAGACTATTACAGATAACAACAATTTATACGTCTTAACAAGAGCCGGTCCCTATGATTGCAGTTTTTCATTTCTCTTCTAAACAAAGAAGATTTTCGAAAAAAACGCTCTGCTACGTAAAAGATTTTTTAATTATCTATTTTATATGAGAGCATTTTTTTCGAAATTCTCATTTGTTTAGAAGAAAAACATAAAACTTCAATTAGTTTTATTATCATGAGTGCAACAAGGATAGTAGCGTTTTTCGCCGTGAGTGCGACGCGAGAAAAAGATGGGATCGGCTGTTAACAGTTAAATTTATATTAAATGCAATCAGATCAAATGGCCTTGAATAAAAAGTAAATTAGGCCAAGTTTATTTTATGCATAATATATATAGAATAAAAAAACAGTTGTTACTGAATGGATATGGCTTTCTATTCTAGTATCTGTTTTAATGAAGAAAATAAAAGTTAAAAAAAAATATTATTAATTAAACGGTGAGTTGATAAATTGGGCTCTTGAAAATTAATCAGTCTCATGCAGAATAATTTGCTCCATTCTTTTTCTCAACTTATGTTTTTCACTTGTATATGTATATATTTCTTCAATCCTTTATTATTATTATTTATAATTTTTTACTACACTTGCAATAGATTTTTATAAGAATGTAACTTCTAAACAATCTTACTAACTTTAATAAATTTTTAAAAAACCAAAATAAAGTCCACATAAATAAATAAATGAAATAAGAAAAGTAAAAAAAGGTATTAATTAAATAGAAAAATAATAAACTATCTTTAGTATATTAGTCTACAATGATACTGCAATCGATAAATATTTGAAAATTTTTTCATCTTCTTTAAAGAATAAAATTTAGAAAATATTTTTAAAAATTGCATCAACAATTTTTTAGAATTTCTATTAACAAAAAAATTAACATAATTGAAGAAAGTTTATACATGCACAGAAAAAAAAATTAACTTGAATCAAGTAAATCATTTTTAAGAACTTCATCTTTTTGATTTGAATAAAAAAATTCTTAAATTAAGAAATTTTTCTTAATTTAAGTAAATTTCATTTGATTTAAAAATTTTTCGTCTTGACTCAAGCCAATGAAACTTTTCAAAATTATTTTCTTGGTTAAAAAATTTTTCTCTTGATACAAGTTCAAAAATAGGCCAAATCGGTCCATTCGTTCCAAAGTTGTGGCTGTTTGAAAAAATTTTTCATTTTCATGAAAATCAAAATTTTACGAAATTTCTCTAAATAACTTTGAGATTATAATAAATAACTAAATTCTAGCAATTGGATCTCAAAGTTCATGTAATTAGTTTCAATGTACTTTATTTTACTTTTTCTTTTAATCATTTTTTCTATTTTTTTTTCTACAGCTCTTAAAATCTGCAAAATTATGAAAAATAATTACTTTTACGAGATTATTGTTGAATAACTTGAACTTAACTCATTATACCGCAATTCTGTGAATTGCATTTTGTAGCTCGTAAAATAAGTTAATAAATTTTATAAACGCTCTAAAGATAGTGTCAAAAATTTTAATTATTATTATGTGTTCAAATTGAGAAATCTACCTTTCCATATCGGGTGTGGCCGAATAAGGCTTTTTTTAATTCAACATTATTTCTCGGTAATCCAGTTAATTTGTTTATCAATGCGTGTAACATTTATAATCTTAAAAAATGTTTAATGATTAATGGTCTATACAGAAATATTTTTGATAAATAAAATACTAAAAGCATTTTATTATGTACATAATGCAAAAATAATGTGATAAAAACGGTATTTATTTTTTACAAAATAAGTAATAAAGTACATGGTGAAGGTTCAAGGCTCTTGTGCATGCACTTTATTGCAAAGATACATTAAATGAGAAAGTGTTTGTTGGTTGGACGGAAGTTTAAATACTATACATATCAACAGATAGGTTCTAGTCTGGTAGTCACACACTACACTACCACTGGTGAACTTTAATGAGTACTTCAAGGGCGTGGTATGGACTCTGGATGTTTTATTTGTAAAAATTCACCACACATGATATTGATCAATTAAATCCACACGAGTTTCATACTCTATGGGTTAATAAATGTTGCTATAGTGTGTTAAATAGCAGAAATAAAATGAAGTTTTGAAGATAATGAAGAGCTTCAAAGGAAACTGACTTGTACAAATTACAGCTCATTACTCTCAAGTTCAATGAGAAATAATTATTCAACGTAATGGAAGAAAAGGTTTTAAACGCAAAATTGAATCATCAATGAATTTAAATTTCATTGTAGTGAATGATTAATCAATTTCTTAGGAGGCATTTCTTTGTTATGTATCAGATGATATTGTATAAATGACTTTAGAACACGATTCACTTTAATCGAGCGTAGAGTCATTGAGTATAACAATTTAACAAATAAATAAAGTTTACGACATTAAAGTTAGCAGTCACTAGAAAATTTTTAAGTTTTATTTAACAAAAAAATTATTTTAAAAAATTGCATTTGTAATTTTTTTAAATTTCTAAATGTCAATTTTTTTTCCTAATTTTTTTTGTCATAATTTTTTGTTGGAAAAAATGATTAATTATCTGCTATTAATTTATTTTTATATAAATTTTTAAAAAGAAAATTAAACTGACAATAATTTTATGGTAACTATATTAAATACTAGCAGACTCTGTTTACTTCGCGAAAAATAAAAAAATATTTTTCTTTTTTAAACATAAAATTTTTTTTTTTAATTTTAGACTTACGCAAACTAAACCATTACGCTCAATCAACTAGAATTCAAACAATTAGTATTTCCTATTTTTTCGAACACTTGCGAATATTTGATTGATGATTCGATAATTGTATTTTTTTTTAAATATTATCGTTGTTACTATCAACTTTCCCAACATAAATTTTTTTGTCAGGTGGATCGAATGAAAATGACGTAAATAAGTGATTAGAGTGGATTGTTGAGATTCGTTATTAGAATTAACTATATTAACTATGATACAATCGAAAGAATTTTGTTTTTAGTTTCTTCAAACATTATTTACCTATTCGAATTTTATTGACTTTTGAAATCAGATTTTAAAGACTTTTTAAAATGATATGTACAGGCAGAGCCTAAATATTTGCATTGTAATATAGATTTTTAATTTATTTTTCTAAAATTTAGAGTTTGGATTATTCTTAATGTTAAATTTAATGGTCTAATGTTAAAAAAAAAAGAATAATTAACAGTCAACGACATTGCTTCGTTTTATCTTGAAAACTTTCATTATTATTTTGTCAATATTCTAAATATTATTTCAAATTGACCGGAATGTAAGCCTACTGCTAAAAAAGTAAACTTGATTTGAGAGAAAAAAATCTTGAACGGAAAATGTCATTTTGAAAAAAAAAAAAAAAAAAAAAAAGAGAGAGAGAGAGAGATTTTTGAGTTAAAAAATGTTGGATTCTCTGAGCAAAAATAAATCCCAGTTACAAAACTTTCAGTTTTATATTTTAGATATTTTGTTGTTAGAAATATTTATTAAAAAAAAAAATAGTTTATTTTATTTTATTAGTTTTGAAATGTGAAAAACACATTTAAGGCACATTTGTGGAGCTAGAATAAGAAAGCCTGTATAGGCTTGATTTTATGACCTTAGGTACTTGAGTTGTATAAAGGACTCCTTATTTTACTATGTACAGTACGGTTCTATGATTCTATATCCTCGGACAAAATATCTCCGACAAAATATCTCGGATCAAATATCCATATGACAAAAAATCCTCTAGCCATAATATTCATGGACGGAAAATCCTTGGACAAAATATACATAATTTGAAAAATTAAATACCAACAAAACAATTAAAACTATTTTAATGAAACGCATATAATCGTGTTGCGCCCTTTTAACATGGTTTTTGTGTATCTTTTTTGACATTATAATATTTTGGTTTTTAAACTTCTTTTTTAATGAATTTTAAGATATTTTTCCACAGATATTCTAGCAAAAGATATTTTATCCTGAGGATATTTTGTCTTAAGGATATTTTGACATGGATATTTTGTCCGAGGATATAGACTCCGGTTACCCTACAATACAACCTAATATTACAGTCTTCGTTAATACGAATTATAAGATTATTTATTATCAATTCTATCCATAACTTCCCACAAAAAAAAAAAAAACAATTCTTAAGCCAAGAAATTATTGTTGGTCTAAGTAAACTTTTCTTGGATCAATTTTTTCTTTTTTCGACTCAAGAAAATCATTTTCTTCAAAATGGTATTCTTAGTTCAAGGCTTTTCTCTCAAATTAAGTTTACTTTTTTATCAGTGTATCATTCAAGTTTTAGTATTTTTCATATCTAATAAAAATTTTCATTTCAATTGGAAGTATATAGTTAAATTATTATTAATTAAATGAAAAAAAAAAAAAAAAAATTAATACTTATTCTAAAAGTAAATTTGTTTGAGTATTTGTATAAAAATAAACTTGGCAGGTTGCTGTTTACCATCTCGATTATTGTTTCAAGAATCCTTTCACTCTTTTTACATGGTACGCAATAACAACAAATAACTAAACAACGAATTGTTGGTATATCTACGTTGAAAGACTGAAATTCAATTCAAATACATGCAGTAATATAACGCAAGACGCTTATAATATAGATAACTTTCCTTTATGTGTAAATATTATATCATAATTTTAACTTTTAGTGGATTAATGACTCTCACATATAGACTCAGTAGATTTTATAGTAATTAGAGCTTAAACTTTTTATTAATTTGCTTATTTTATTTTAATTTAAAGTTAAAATAGTTTTATTTCCGAAATGTAAATTGGCTATAATCGACTTATACTATTAAATCTCATCCTTGCGCGTATAAATAGGAACCCTTTAGGCATTGGAATTTCATCCGGATGCTCGTCTTCCATCGACGTTCATCGTATTCCCCACGTGCCTTCGAGCTACTTGTACAGCCCAAATTGTGTTAAGTTTCCGCTTCAAACTATTCACACTAAGTTAAAATTAAATTTATACAACTAAATTTTATATCGTAATAACGTACGGTTCCTGTTTTCTTAGTATCTTAATCTTTCATAGTCATTTTTATTCTACTCCAAAGTTAAAATTACAGCCAACTACGTCATCAGTGACGTAATAATAACAAAAATTAAATGAAGTGTTATATTGTAGAAGAACCTTGATTATATTGATAAGTTATGTATGTCATGATGACGCATATTATCACAAATCTTTTGCTTCGAATTTCATTTAATGGTTATTATTAATAATAAAGAATAAAATAAGACATTTTTAAATTCATTCGATAAATTTTTTACAATTGAGCGTACTAATTCGTAATTAATAAGGAAAAAAATAAGACTATAATAGAGTAATTTGATGAAATTTTAACGATAAAAATTATTTGACGTCAATTATAATTATTTATTTCAATAAATTTAATTATTTTTTAGCATTTAATTTAATTGAGCTTTAAAAGTATAAAAATCATTTTACATTTTTCTCCAATATTAATTACAGTACTTAATTACTACATCCCGTCATAACTAATTAGAATTGATTTTCACATCAGTAAAAGTTAAATTTAAAAATGGTAATAAATACTTATTCTAATTAATAAAATTATCAAATAAATGTATTTAAAAAAATGACACTGAAGTTACCAGACGTCTGAAAAATTTTGATCTCTCTTATTAATTAAATTACAACTAAAAATATATTTCTAAAAAATTACACCCATAGTTTTTCAAGTTTTTTTACAAGTGAAATTTTTTTTTTATTTATTTAATTGAAATTTTTTCAATAAAAAATTTCTAAAAATTTTGAAACTGTACTAAAATCAATGACATTAAAGTTAGCTGTCACTTGACAATTTTTTTATTTTCTTTAACAAAAAAATTATTTTAAAAAAATTGTATTTTTAATTTATAAACATTTCTCCATTTTTTTAATAAAGTTTTTTTGCTATAATTTATTTGTTTAAGAAAATGAAAAAATTTGTCAAGTGACAGCTAAAATTAATGTCTTCTAAAATCAGCAGACATCTGACAATTTCTTGCTTTTTTGAAAAAAATCAATTAGTATTAGAGAATTATTTTAAAAAATTAAATTTTTTTTTTTTTATTTCGTTAGTGTAATTCATTTTTAAAGAAAAGTTAAAAAAAAAGAAAAATACTATAAAATAATAAATCCTAGACAATATAAAAGGGATTTAAAAATAGATGTATAAATGTAAGTACATGTATAATTAAAATATTATTTATTATAATACTGAAATTAGCGGTCAGCTGTCAATTTTAAAAATTTTTTTAACAAATCAATTACAATAAAAAAATGCTTCTAAAAATTTTCACTTGTAAATTTTATTAATTTTCACATGTGAAACTTTTTAATTAAATTTTTTTTTTTAATAATTTAATTGCAACAAAATTCTAAAACAATTTTTAATGTCTATCAACTTCAGTGTTATTATTTATTTTCGTTCTGTTAAAAGTGCATTTATTATGTATTATACAAGTATATCCCAAGACCGCATGCAGTGTAAAGTATACTATGTATTTCAATATCTCTATAAAATAATATATGTGTCGACAGACCCTTTACAGCGATGCGAAACCTTTTGCGTCAGAATTTATTCTTGTTAAGTCATTCTTATCATGTATCAATTGTAAATATCAATTTTCAACCACAATATAAATTATACTTTGGGATTAACCGTAAAAAAGATTTAATGAATAAAGTGGAATGATAAGTTCAAGGTTCTTTATTTTATAAAAGATTTTTTTTTGTTTTCAATAGTTAAGATTCAAAAATTTGTCCTTAAGAAATAAATAAAAATATTACATACACCAATATGTCTAATATAATACTGTACCATAGATTGGTGATTGATTTTGAATGCAACCACTGAAATGGGATATATTTAACAATATACTACAAATATACTCGTGTGTGTGATAAAATGTAAGCATTTCACTCGCTTGAATGTGCATAAATATAAAAATATATGTTAAAGTATACTGACATATGTTACATGTTCGTAAGGTATATATATACAAATATGTATATGCTATGTTTGATGTTACATCGTACCACGCAGTACAGTCTTAAGACAGCGAACCGTGTGCATTGTAATTGCGTAATCCACTCCTATTCGTTCAAGGTAGCCTCGAGGGATGGGAAAGGTATGCAGATATGCATATGAAGTTGACAAGTGTATTATAAAATGTTGTTGATGAATTTGCTGGTTAAATTTATGGTATTTTTTAATTACTGATATATTGTTGATGTAATTGTTATAAATATAGTATGGGTTTACAGAATTAATTATACTATTCCGTGAAGAAATATGTTGAATGTTTTAGATCATTCGTTTTTATGTTTTTTAAAGTTTTTCCTTTCGAATAATTTATCTATAGATTGTATTTTTATATTTTAAAAATAAAAAAATTATCAATCCCAATAAATAATTAATAGTTTATGCAACAAAATAAACTTTCAACTGAAGTAAACTAAATTTGAATTAAAAATGCAAAAATATTGATTTTATATAAATATTGGAATATTGATATTTTACTGAAGAATAATTAATTTAATTTGCAGCTGAAGTTATTTGAAAATAAACAAATTTTAGAGTAAAATAATAAAAAAGTAAAGTAAACTAACGTAAAGATGATTGAACGTAAGTCTTCTCAAACCCCGCAGGTTTTAATAATATATTACCTTTTAAGATTATTACTAAATAATAAAAATTACTAAGAATCTAATAAGAATTTCTAGAATTTACTCTTTCCTCGTCAATTAATGCATGTATTTTAACAATAATTAACTACATTATTTTTCAGATTAAAGATATTAATTAATTCAAAACAAATTTAGCTTTTTGTTTTATTGAAATCACTAAAAATAAATCTTGAAATATTTTTTTTTTTTCAAATTAATTGTGCCGAGAATGCTTTAAAAAAAAAAAAAAGCAAAGAAGGATGTATGATGTGATGAAGAATAATTTGAGACGAGAAACGTGAGCAGTTATTGACGAGAGTCTCGTGGAATTCAAATAAGAAGTGTTGATCAAAACCCCCGGTTGTTAAAGTATAATCGAGTAATTACTCATCCAATGCAAAAGCAATTGCGCGGCAAGACGCCTCTTTGATCAGAATGCTTCTGATAACATTTGCGTTGAGTTATAGCTATAAATTTTCGCATTTAACCATTGAAAAGGCGATTATACTTTTTATTCTTACTAAATAAGACCTTTTTAGTCTATTTATCACTGCTCTATTCTATTTAATAATAGCCATGAATATTTGATATAATAAAAAAATTTCATCAACCTATTAATTCAAATTGACTATTTGACTATTCAATAAAGTACACATTCAATAATTAATTATTTAATGATTTGATTTAAACTGTGCCAAGTATCCGGAAATATTTATATATTTCAATTGGCTCAAGTTCAACGAATAAGTCTTTTACTCTTCTCTATTTTAAGAAAATTTCTATTGCATTTTATAACTGTACTACCCTCGAGACTATATAAGTTATTTGTACTTTGTTTTCTTTACTACATAGAACTATAAAGTTAAACGTGCTGTTTCAGCATTTATCGCATTTACTTCTATATAAATCTATTCAAAATACAACGTTTAACGTCAATTCAATTATCAAGGATTTTTAAATTTGTGATCATTAGATTTACATTTAATTTATTTTTTATTAAAAAATAAATTTTATATATTTTTTTTCTTCCTATAGAATATGTGTAGACATTAAAAACAATCTCTCTCTCTCTCTCTCTCTCTCTCTCTCTCTCTCTCTCTCTCTCTCTCTCTCTCTCTCTCTCTCTCTCTCTCATTTCTTCTCCAAACACTAACTTCTTGCTTACTGTTTTTTTTTTTTTAACTATACTAAAATTTTATACTATATTAAAGTCATTAACATTAGTAATAATAATAACACTTAACTCTGAAACTCTACTGTACACGGACGATAAAATTGTGGTAAACAGTGAGTCGTTGATTAAAATTTCTCAATAAAAATTATATGTTTTCATTTACTATCATTTTTTTTTCATCATTACTTTAAAAGCCATAAAATAATATAAATAAAAAAATAGAGTACTATTGAAATTTATTACTTTTGAAATTGTCACATATCTTAAATGTCTGCTTAAGGGAGTAATATTTAATGGATTGAGAAGTATAATAAAAAGTCAATAGTTCTATTGAAAATCAATTAATTACTAAAGATAATAAATGAAGGATGTTAAAATTACTATCGATTATTTTCAATTGTAAAATAAAAAATATTATGTGCTTACAAATGGCTTTTAAAAATTGAATGTACAAACTCAGCCATATTTTATTCATAAAAAAATTATTCTTCATTCGAAATCATAGTATATTTTGATTTATTTCAAAAGTCATCGTCTTTTGATATCGATTAATACGTTAAACAAGAAAAATTTTCCAATGACTGAATCTTAATTGAATTATTGCTAAGCGTGCTAAGCATTGAATACCTATACTTGAAATATTCCGCTTCCGGTTTTTTTACCTTTTCCGCGACTGCTAATTTATTTTACTCTTCGGTTCTTTTATTCTCTGTTTAATTTAGCAGTAAAATTATTTATGCAATAGTACAGCGAATTGGCAAAAGTCGTGATCAAACAAATTAACTTTATGGTTGATGGATCAATGACCCGTTTCCTGCTGTTAACTCATATAAAGATTCCTACTACTCTATACAAGTATAAACTCTACTTGGATCAATTTGTACCAGAAGTATAACTAATGGATAAATATATATTTAGCCTTTACCCTTTGGTACGACTTACATTACTCAATTAACAAATCTGTCTGGCCCACCGCAATAATTTTCATCTCTTGTATGCATATAGTACACTTAGTTTATAAACTCAACAAAATTGTTATTAAATGTCCAACCATACGTCACAAGGGATTTATCATTAGTTAAGTTAATTATTATTTATTTATTACTTCTAATAATTCTCGGTTAATGATATTTTCAATTTAATTTAAGAAATTACGAGCGTAAAGTGAAACATTAAATAATTTTTCTTTTTTTTGACGTAAGCAATTATATTCAGATAAATAGTTTATTGAAACCAAATTTTAAATTATAATCAAACATATAGAATTGAAATATAATACAAATAAAATATATTCAACTATTTCCTACCGCCTTTTCCTTTCCCTTTGCCCTTGCCTTTACCTTTGCCTTTTCCTCGACGTTTTTGTTCTCTTTCTTTTTGCATCTCTTTTATTCTTCGTTGTTTCAAAATTTGTTCAGGTCTTTTCAATTCATTTTTAGCTTTTAACAACTTTTCTTTAACTTTTTTATTATGCCTTCCCCAATGAGTGTGTGAATTTACTTGCACTAGAAAGAAAAAATTTATTAATACAAGTAATATGGAATTAAAAAATATCGGTTGATTAACACCATTATACTTTAATTTTATGTAATAAATTAACTTACATTTTTTTACATCTTCCGGTTCATCAACATCATTATCATCAAAATCGTTATTTAAGCTATCAATTTTAGATTTTTCTTTCCACTGTTTGTAACGGTTTGTCTTGTAAGAAGCTGAAATCCAAGTACCATTTTCCGTACAGATCTTTCCAACTTTTGAAGTCTATGAAATAAATAAAATCAAAAGTTATCATAATTACTAAGCCAAAGCTATAGTCTACAATGATGAAAAATTTATAATTTATATATTTACATACATTATTAACGGTAACCATTTTTTCCTTTTTTCTGTCCCATTTTTTCATTTGTTTCTGTTGCCGGAACGCGTTTTCATTATCACCCGTCAAGTCCATTTGCTCTCGCTCGGCTGATGTTGCAAAATTATTCACGGCAAGCCTAAAAAAATTTTAATGAATTATTAAATGAACTAATAATCAAGAAAAATTAAAATAATTTTAAAAATTACTAACTAGAAATGAAACTTACCCATCTTCAGTATGTTTATCTGGAGCAGAATAAGGAATATAAAATTCTTCATCACGAACACCACGTTTCTTTTTCTTAGGTTCTTTGTACAAGTCATCAATTTTTCTTTTTTTCGGTTTAACAACCTCCTTGAATGCATTACTAATTTCGTCATTTGTACTTGAATCAAGTTTTGATTCTTGTTTAATATTATTCACAATTTTCAATGTATTTTCTTTTCTTTCAGCTTGCTTAGATTTAAATTTTGTAATTAGATCATTATGGAGTAAACGTTTTGCTGCCATTACTTTGTAATCAGTTGACGACGGCTTTCTACATACTTCAAATACAGTCTATAAATAGAAATCATGTTGATTTGAATAAAAATTATATACCATTATTCTAATAATAACTATTTAAAATAAAAAAAAAAAATAATTACCCCTCGAGGTCTATAACTTTTCATTTGTGTCAATAAATCTGCAATTTTAGGTGCCATGTTCATAAATTCAGAATGCACACCAGCACTAGCTATATCTAGTTCTTTAACTCTTTTTATACTTGCTGTTGAAGCTGCTGGTCTTGAACGAAGGTATTGTTGATAAGCATTTTTACACACATTTTGCATATTCAACTGTTGAAAAATAAAAAAAATTAATTCATTTAATCAGTTAATTATTTTAGTATAAGTGAATCTTTAAAATTATTTATGGTATCAGTAAACTTACAAGATCGGTATTATTATCGTGCCATGTAATCAATTCTGCGAGTTCCTGCTCGATCATGGATTGTGGCAATTTTCCGATAGCACTTTCAATACTTTTTTTCGATGATTCTGGTGGCACTATGCTAAAAGGTAAACCTAAGAAAAGATTTAAATCCAAAAGATATGCATATTCATCATTAGAAACTATATTATACGCTGTTCCAGTTCTTCCAGCTCGAGCACAGCGTCCTATAAAAAATGCGAGTTTTGTTTAATGCACTGAAATTTTAAATAATGAATTTAGATTAAGTAATTAATTTACTCACCAACACGATGAACAAAAAGCTTACTCTTAGCTGGAAAATTAAAATTAATTACGTTATCCAAATGTGGAATATCAATTCCTCTTGCTGCTACATCTGTTACAACCAAAACTTTAACTACATTAGCTTTAAATTTAGCAGCATTAATTTTACGCGCTGAAGAGTCTAAATTTGAGTAAATGAAAGTATTTGTTATATTAGCGTGGTCCAATATCTGTAATAAAAAATAATTGATTAACAAATATTCCACTTTCTGTTAAATTGTTTAACATATATAAAATTATTAAAAATGTTTACCATGTGAATGTATTCGACATGATGCATTGTACTAGCAAAAACAATTGTTTGCGAATCTGGTTTAATAATATATTTAAGTAAGCACAGCAAAACAGCTACTTTTTCTTCTGGTCTACAAGTTATGAATGATAGTTTCAATTCTTCTGGTAATTTGCTCTCGACATCCAAACGTATTAGAACTGGATCACTCAAACCAGCTTTTGCAAATTCAACTAAAATTTTAGGAAGTGTTGCCGAGATAAGTAACGTTTGACGTGATTCTGGTAATCGATTCGCTATTTCATTAATTTGTTCTCCCCATCCCATTTCAAACAATCTAAATTAAAAAGAAAATACATTTAAAGTTTTTTATGGTAAAATTATTCAAATACATATCTCCTCACAACACTAAGGTGAAAGAAGTCTATAACTTTCTGCTAGCTTTGTTAACATACTAAAATCTACAAATATTTTGCGTGCCTAATGCCAAAAGGGTGTATTACAACAGTTAGATAGGACTTCATGCGAAAAGGGCGTATAAAAAAAATTGTTTTGCCAATCTTTTTAGAATTGCTCGAAACGTAAAGATCTGCAGAAAAAAAAATTTTGACGCACTAACGCCAAAAGGGCGTATTTTAAGATATACGCCCTTTTGGCTTTAGAAAATTGTCGCTCTAAAGCCGAAAGGGCGTATAAAAAAAAATTAGGATTTTTCAAAATTTCGAAAAACAGTCTTCAAACTTGTACGGAGATTTATATAAAAAAAAAATTTTTAAAAGTCTACATTTTCGATAGTAATTTTTTTTTCATTTTTACGCTTAGAATGTGTTTACAAAACGATTGGCACAAGAAAAAAAAATTATATGCCCTTTTGGTTTTGCAAAGCCAGAAGGACTTATAATTTTTAGACGCCCTTTTGGCATCAGGCACGCGATTTATTTTACATTAACGTTAAATTGCTAGAACAATTGACAAAGATATCAAAATTATACTCTCTTTTAGTATTAGTACGTGAAGAAAACATTGAAGATATAAATGTAGTTGAAATTAATATAGATAGCTTACTGATCGGCTTCATCATAAACAACATATTCAACATTATCTAATTTAAGATCCATTTCAATACAAATATGAAGAAAACGTCCAGGTGTTGCAACAAGAATATCTGGGTTGTTGTGAATACTTTCAAACTGTTCATCCATGCTGTCACCACCCAAAACAACAGCAGCTCTTAAATCCGTGTAATGAGCAAGACTTTTAATAAATTTCAATGTTTGTAATGCTAATTCACGGGTTGGGGATAAAATTAGTGCTCTCGGACCGACTTTCGGTTGTCTCATTTTTAATTTTTCAAGCATTGGAATTAAAAAACAAGCCGTCTTCCCGCTACCCGTCCTCGCCATGGCAACAACATCTCGTCCTTCCAATGCCAATGGAATAGTCTATACATTAAAATACAATGTGAAATTGTCAGCAAATAAAGATAATTATTTATTAAAAAAATATTTACTTTTCTTTGAATTGGTGTAGGGCGCTTGTAACCATTTGCAGTGATACCTTTAAGAACATTTTGACTTAATCCCATGCAACCAAAAGCACCTGCTCCTTTCTTTTTGGATTTTATCTCGGATGGCACATTGTTATTATATCCATCATCACTGTCCACTTCATTTGGATTATCAAATCCAATTATTTTAGTGTCTGTCATTTTTTTGCACTAACTACTTAATTAGTTAAGATTAGTTTAAACAAAATATAATTTTTGGTTAGAACATAACGTATCCCACGTGCACATAAAATCTAAGTTTTAAATAAGAAATTATGGAGTATTTGGTATGGAAGGGGAAGAGTCCCTCTATAGTCTATACTTTAAATCAAAAATAGTTCGAATACAGCAAGTATACCAAATTATATTTAGTACTAAACAAGGAACGCGGTATCCAGAAACTCCAGCAAGGTCATCCGATTATTGTACTGCCTCCTTGTGGACTGGGGTGTGGTTTGTAGTCACGCGGGATTTATTCAAATATGTTATTATTTAATAACACTGAAGTTGACATATATTAAAAATTTTTTTAGAGTTTTATAGCAGTTAAATAATTAAAAAGTTTCACATTTAAAAATTAATAAAAATTACAAGTGAAAATTTTAGAAGCATTTTTTTTGTAATTAATTTGTTAAAAAAAATTTTTTAAATTGACAGCTGACCGATAACTTCAGTATTATAATAAATAATATTTTAATTATACATATCATACAAATTATTTCTATTTCACTCTCTTATTGCAATAATATTAAAGTAAGACAAGTGAAGAAAATATATTAATCAACTTTCTTATCGACCAAGGTATTGACTTCAATGTCATTGAACCCTGAAAACTGTAGAAAAATCACGTGCTGTTGAATTTTATTTGAGTAAATGAAATTTAGCAGCTTTCTCTGGAAATAAATATAAAAGTTTCGAACATCGATAGTTGTAAAGAAGTTGAGTTAAGAAAGAAATCTACAACTAAAAAAAAAAAAAATCGGCATAATCTTGCTTATCAACAAAAGTTTCAAGTTTGATGACAAATGTTCTCTTTTATTAGAAGAATTAAGAAGTTAAGCAAAGTAATATTCTCAATGAAAATTATGAAAATAAATTTAGCAGAGATTTAATAATTTTTAGAATTTTTTCTAACAAATAAATTATGGCAAAAAATTGACATTTAGAAATTTTAAAAAATTAAAAATACAACTTTTTAAAAATAATTTTTTAGAACGAATTTTTTTATTAAATAAAATTTAAAAATTCTCTAGTGACTGTTAATTTTAATGTCGTATGAAAATGAAGTTAGCCGACATTTCAAAATTTTTAGAAATTTTTTATTGAAAAAATTTCAATTAAATAATTTTTAAAAAAATTTCACCTGTAAAAAAACTTGAAAAATTATAAGTGTAATGTTTTATAAGTATCTTTTTAGTTGTAATTTAATTAATAAAAAAGTCAAAAATTTTTAGACGTCTGTTAACTTCAGTGTCATATAACCTCAATATATTTCATCACCACTATCTTTAATAATTTTGAATTAATCACTATTACAAATTTTTCGTTAATATTTTCGTAGAGATTAATTATAATTTGAAAAGTATTTAAAAATAATATTTTGTTATGGAGTCTGAGTATTTAAAAATTCAAAATAAACGCGCGTATTGGTACTTCCAAATGTGAGCGCTGAGAGCGTTTAAGCGCTCGACCTGAGTGCGCCCTAATTTTTAAAAAATTCTATAGTTTCTGCTGGCTTAAATGCATTCATGTGAATGTCTGTCGCTATTGGTTGAAATTAAATTGTCTGCCTCTCCCAAAAAAAAGTCAAGCTAATAATAATAACAATAACAATGTATGTACAAATGTGTAGCCTGTAAAAATTATATTATTTCATTTAAAAATAATAATAATAATAATAATAATAATAATAATAATAATAATAATAATAATAATAATACAAACGAATATCTTCTTTTTTTTAGGCATTCAATCATGATAATTATTCCAAAAATACAAAGAAAAAAAAATTTAATATTCTATATATCCTTTAGAGACAATCTCATTTCTCTGTAGTAATCTCATTTATTATTTTCTTTTTTTAATCTATAGATATACAAGGAAAGGAGTGACGACACACAAAAGACGGCCTTGCGCGCTGTATAATTTGCAAAATCATATGCACACTTTCTATCGGCATTTAAAATGTCTCACAATTGCAATTATTTTTCTTACAGATTTCTCCTTCTAGAATTTTAATTTTATTCTGTAGAAAAAAAAATACTTTAAGAAAATATATCAATTTATTGAAACAAATACATAGAGCCACGAGAGATTTTTATTCGTGAGCGCCGGCAGCCGTCTATTGATCGGTGAAAAAATAATTGCAATTTATTTAAAAACATCTCTATTATCTTAAATTCGATAAATAATTTGTTTATTTGAATAAAATTAAACGTGAAGAAATAAATAATTTAGTAAAAGTATTATTAACAAGTAAAAAAACGAATAAAAAGAATTAATGTTGTAAATAAAATTTAAATTTGGCGCTGGAATCCTTGAAACTCTGGCTGTGGACCCCGTGGCGCGTTGTTGTGATCTAACATGGCGGAGAGTAGTGTTGTGGCTATTGAGTGTCTACGTCAATTTTAATAGATTAAATATCTACGAGCTGGATAGGCACTTGCGACGATGCCCAATACTTGTGTGTTAACTGTAACAAATATTAAGAAGATAAAACACTAAAAAAATCAGAGGTTATAATTGTGAGTGTAATTATTATTGATAAGTATATTTTTACTGTACCGCGAGACCGCTCTCATCGGTTGGATATTTATCGTACACAGCGGTGCGCAAGAGTATATAAATTCATCATTTTTTTAGTGTGGGGGTTATTTTATTTAGCCTGTAAGATATTATTTAATGTCAATTAAACATTAATCTAACGCAATATATGATTACAAATTTTAATTTTCAAATAAGTAACTCTAATTAACAATAAAATAATCATTATTCCCGCGTATAAATTGTATGTAATAACTATAATTATCATCTTATGTGCTGTATATGATTGTGTGGCATCTTACGATCGAGAGCGGGCTTATGCAACAAGGCTGCATAAATATACAAAACTTTGTAAACAAAATATTTATTTGGATACACATTATACATATAAATATTAAATTTTTATTGATGAGCTGATATATTGCTTTGCAAAAAAACTTACTATTAAAATAATATTTACATAATTTATTAATTAATAATTGACTTAATAATAACATAACATAATATAATATTATTAATTTTAGTTTCTGAGTGACTAACGGACATTGTGAAATGCATGTTTGATCAACGACAATCACCGGTTAAAAGTAGTGTGCTAAGTACCGTTACTCCAAAGTACTCTGCAAGAATCGCTGCTACGTACGATCGGCTAAAATAAAAACTTCAACATGCTCTTGTTTTAAAATCATCCTGGTAACGTCAAGTATATTTACGTCTATTTGTGAATGCAACAACGGTTGTCAGCTGTCAAGAGGAAAAAATTTAACCAACATTATTGGGTGATTGTGACGACATTAACTACTCAATGATAATATTAGGTTTACTTAAATGTCGTGACAAAATAACATTATCATCATTGTCATTAATATTTAGATCATACAAAAATGCCATTCACATAATAATTATCTCTGCAGACACAATATAGTAGTGTGTATTTTATTCATAATTTTTTTTTTTTTAACACTTTAAACAGATAATGATGATCCGTCTATATCATGCTTGTTTTGCTAATAAATTTTTATAAATTATTAGTAGTAAAATTTAACAGCTGATTTTATTTCACATCAATATATTTTTTTTATCCATTCAATGTTATAAATATTTATATAGATGATAATAATATATTGAAGAAAAAGTGCGGACGAATTGTATTAAAAAAAAAATTATTAAAAATCAAAAAATAATTGAAGTAACAGTGATTGTAATAAAGAGGTGAAGGCATGCTAGTTAGTAAACAGTAATAAAAAAACATTAAGTGTAACAATTAACGTGCAAAATGACTGATACAAGAAGGCGAGTGAAGCTTTATGCTTTAAATGCTGACAGACAATGGGATGATCGTGGTACTGGACATGTATCATCATCTTATGTAGACAGACTTAAAGGGATCTCATTATTGGTCAGAGCTGAGAGTGATGGTTCTGTTTTATTAGAAAGTAAAATACAGCCAGATACTGCATATCAAAAACAACAGGTTTGATAATTTATATTTTTGTATTTAATTTTATTATTTATATAATTGAATTTTTTGAATGATATTTTTAAATTTATGTTTTTTAGGATACCTTGATTGTTTGGTCGGAAGGAGATAATTTTGATCTTGCTTTGAGCTTTCAAGAGAAAGCAGGTTGCGATGAAATATGGGAAAAAATATGTCAGGTTCAAGGTAAAGATCCATCAGTTGAAATAACACAAGATATCGTTGAAGAATCAGAGGATGAACGATTTGACGATATGTCTGACTCGGCACCGCCGATTGAATTACCACCCTGTGAATTAAGCCGTCTTGAAGATATCAATGAACTTATTGGTAATTGTTTATCAACACCCGTACGAAAAGAAAAATTAGCCATGGCAATTGAATCTGAAGGTTATATTAAAAAATTATTAAATTTGTTTCATACATGCGAGGATCTTGAAAATATTGAAGGTTTACATCATTTATATGATATATTCAAAAATATTTTCTTATTAAATAAAAATGCCCTATTTGAGGTAATGTTTAGTGAGGATGTGATTTTTGATGTAGTGGGTTGTCTAGAATACGAGCCTTCATTACCACAACCAAAGAGGCATCGAGAGTATCTACGTCAGTTAGCAAGATTTAAACAAGCTATTCCAATTACAAATCCTGAATTGTTAGCTAAAATCCACCAAACTTATCGTGTCCAGTACATACAAGATGTAGTTTTACCAACACCAAGTGTATTTGAGGACAATATGCTCAGTACACTAAGTAGCTTTATATTTTTTAATAAAGTTGAAATAGTTACTTTAATTCAAGACGATGAAAGGTTTTTAACAGAATTATTTCGACAGTTAACCGACGAATCGACGTTAATATGTAAGCGTCGTGATTTAGTTTTGTTTCTCAAAGAGTTTTGTAATTTTTCACAAAATCTTCAACCACAAGGCAAAGAAGCGTTTTACCGAACATTAACAGCACTTGGTATTTTACCAGCACTTGAAATAACATTAGCAATAAATGATGCCCAAACTAAAACAGCTAGTATAGATATACTGACTTACATTGTTGAATATTCACCGAGTGTTGTTAGGGATTATACTTTACAACAAATAAATAACACTGAACAAGATCAAATGTTGATAAATGTTATAGTGGCTCAACTTGTTGGTGATACAGATCCAGAATTAGGTGGTGCTGTACAACTTGCCGGTGTTTTACGATTATTACTTGACCCGGAAAATATGTTGGCTTCTGTCAATAAATCTGAGAAGACTGACTTCCTTAATTATTTCTACAAAAACAGTATCATAACACTGATTGAACCATTATTAGCCAACACTATTGGTGATAAACCAGTACGTGAAGATTATCGCACAGTACAGTTGCTAGGATTGATTCTCGAATTATTATCATTTTGTGTTGAACATCACATGTATCAAATTAAAAACTGCATTTTAAACAAAGATTTATTACGAAGAATATTAATCCTAATGAAATCAACGCATACCTTTTTGGTATTATGTGCATTGAGGTTTATGCGTAAAATAATTGCATTGAAAGATGAATTTTATAATAGATATATTATAAAAGGCAATTTATTCGCACCTGTATTTGATGCATTTGTAAGGAATAATGGTAGATATAATCTTTTGGATTCAGCTATACTCGAAATGTTCGAATTTATTAAATTGGTAATTATTACTTTTTATATATATATATATATATATATATATATATATATATATATATATATATATATATATATATATATATATACATTTTTTTCTTTTATTAGGAGGACATCAAATCTTTGTGTTCACATGTTGTTGAAAATTTCTCCAAAGAATTAGAAGCAATTGACTACGTACAAACATTTAAGGCATTAAAATCAAGGTATGAACAGCATCAGGATAAACTTAAGGATCGTGATAGAGCTACTCTCGAGAGGTATGTTGATAATCAACTACCGCGGGATCAGATAGACTCTGATAGTATTATCACGAGTATATTTATAAATTTTATATTAATATATTTATGTTTTATTATTAATACAGTGTACCATCGATTTTACGCAACAGCCGGTATAGACGGGACCAACGGCAGCTAGATGAAGATGAGGAAATGTGGTTTAATGAAGAGGAAGATTTCGATGAGGGTGAAGCTGTTGTTCCAGCTGCTGCGGCTGATCTTGTCCCACCGGCATCAGCTAAAAAACAACCACCGAGTCCTAACTCTGCACCTAATCCTATCCCTGCAGATTCTAAAAGCCAACAACAGCAGACTGTGCTGAATAATAATACCACTAATAATACCTCGACTACGCAACAGTCCCAAGTTAATAGTAGTAGTCCCACGGAGAATGAGTCTTCGATTTCTGCTGGAATTATTGCCAGCTCCACGGACGATAGTGAAAAAGTAGGAACGACAGTTTTCAAAAAGGTAAAATATATAATTAATATTAAAATATTTTTTAATTCTAAATCAATTTGTTGATTTACTTTTTGTACATTAACTAAATTTTTTTTTTTTTTATTTTCTTTTTTTACAGGGATTGGTCGATTATGAGGGTGACTCTGATGAAGATGATGAAGATTCAGAATTAAATCCTTCTCCCAAAAGACAGCGACTTGCATAGTAGATAAATCATCAAAGAGCAGTAATAGTGCTACGACTATCGATCGCCGTCGCTGTTCTTCCCTCTGATAGATTTATACTCAAATTAATTTGAAATTATTTTGATCTATTTCGTTTATATAAAGTCAATAACAAATAGGTCAGAATTAAATAATCTTAATAATGTGTCTTTAGACAGATACTCGAGTATGTTTAACTACATAAGAGGGGAAATATATATTTTTTAACTTTAGTGCATTGTGAACATTGACAACTGTCTGTGCTAATTTCTTGTACAGTTAACTAAGAAAAGAACAGCCATACAGGAGAATTTAAAGGATATTGATATTAATAATAATTATTAAAATAATAATTATAAATATAATGATAATATTAGATCAAGAGAATAAAAGTGAAGAGGATAACTTTAAGAAATAATAAGAATAATTAAATTAAGAATTATTAACGCGGATCAAGTTAAGGTAGCGTTGATTATAAATTTGTAAAACTTTGAATTTTTTTCTTAAAAATAATTAAGAATTTATTACTAAACCGCTTATTGTATGACTATGTTGTGTAAAGATATAGTAAATTTCAACATAAAAATATCATCAATTTATTTCATTGGTTTAGTGTATTCCCATTTGTTGAAAGTAAAATCACTTTTTAATATTTACTTAATAAATTCATAAAAAATGTATGTACAATTAATTAATTATAATCGTAATAAGTTGTTTAATAACATATAATTGATATTTTTTATTCAAATTATTATTTAAGAATATCATTACCCATACCAATAGAAAATTATGAAAAATTGTGCAAATTGTTTTCTTCTTTTTTACTGAAAAATTAAACTTATTAAAAATTTATTTATTAGAAATTTCTTTGGTAGCTTGATTTTTAAAGTATTAAATTTATAAATAATTTAATGGTAAAGTGGTGAATGAGTGTTAAAGAGTTTAAAATCTAGTGCTAATTAATTGATAAATCTTTAATGACTTTTTGGCAAATGATGTTATTTTTCAATAACTAAAAATTTAAATGTCATTCATCACTTGTAATACTGTCAATTTTAAAATTGTATTGTTTATTTTTTCTTGATAATTGAAACGCCATACCAATCAAATACTTCCGCGTTAACTGGACTATTGTGATAAGATATCGATATTTTTTTTCCTCTTAATTTAAAATTTTTTTTTTCTTTTTGATCCGATAGTTTTCCTGTTTAATTTATTTCAAATCAAGACCAAACCGCTGCTCCATAATGATAAATTTTTCTAAATTAATACAATACAGAAACAAATGTAAGTTAGTGTACAGGTTTTTACTGGTTTATTATCCATAAGATTTATAAATATAAAAGATATATATACACATACACACGTAGACTATATATATAGTGTACGTGTTTCTGTGTAAAATTCAATGATTAAACACAGCCAGAAAAGATATGTTGAGTTTTTTTTTTTTTTTGAAGCGGTGACTGTGAAATATAATTTATAATTATTAAAATATGAACTTTATTATAACAATTTGTACATAACAATCCGCAGGCTGATCTGACAAAAATGTGTGACGAAATGATAACAATTAATTAATTATCTATTGAAAAAATAAAAACGGCGCATTAAATTAATAAAAATGACTTCAACGTGTTTTACTGTATTTAAAAGAAAATATTGAGTAATTATCTGGAAATGAACAAGACATTATTGTTAGTACGGTAAATTAATAAAGTAAGTTAATGTGTAAAGTACAAGTCAAATTTAAAAATTAACTTTTTAATTTAAAAACTAAATGTTTTATAGATTAGTAATTTTATGTTAATAGAAATGATTCGTAATTTTTATTGGGTATAATTATTAATTCAAAAATATTTAAGTTTAAAGATAAGAGTATAAGCATCACATAAACAATTAAAAAGAAAAATAATTAAAAGTGTTTATATAAAAATTAATGAAGCAACTTGATTTTTTTATGTAAACACTCATAGTTATTTATATCTTTAGTAATAATAAATAAGTAAAATACGATGGAGTGTTTTCGTATATATATATATATGATGTAAAATGATTCAGATTCTGTTGCGATTGTGAAATTCTATAAAATTGAAAACATTTATTACGGAAACAAGTATCGCTTAATATATTTCACGTGCATGGTTATGCAAAACAATATTTTATCTTAAGTTAACAAGAAACAAATATCAATCAAATTTTCGTACATTGCAAAATGAATTTTATTTTTGTAAATAATTACAAAAGTTTTTTCACGATACAAATAAATTAACTACATTAGTTAATGTTGTAAAAAGGATTTCACTTTCTTAAAATAATATTTTATAAGGCCTAAAATTTATTTTGGTCAATTGGCAATGAAAACAAATTTGAAAAAAAAATTTAGAGTTTTGATAATGATTAATGCGTGATCAAGACAGATTTCTGAAACATTTTGTATTAACAATACTGACCCATTGATCACTATAGATTTTACAAATGTTACATCGATATAATTATAATATTAATTATAATAAAGAAACAAAAAATAACATTACATATAGGAATATTTCATTATCATATTTTAAATATTCAATGTTTTATATTTATTATAATAAGTCACATTATTCACCTTTGATTTTTACTCTTTCAAATTTTTTTTTCTTCAAATAAGTACAGCACAAAATTTTTATAGAAGATGAATAATTTGTGACCTTTGTATACAACATAACTATATAAAATAATCGAGTGTGCAACAAGCGAATCATAAAGTTTAACAAAAAGATAAAAATATTAAAATGACAAAACAAACATCTTGTATTTTATTTTTCCAAAATTCATAGAAGCAACGATGATTCGTAGACAAATCTTAAATTAAATAAAATTAAAAAAAAAAAAAAAAGTATTTGTAATTATCGTTATAAAAAATTTTCAAAACATAAATAACTTGATTATGAAAGTGACTATAATGAGTTTATAGAAAGAGTTGAATGATAATTTTAAGCAGAATATTAGTTTTTTTTTATATGTAATCAAATTACTAATCATTATCAATATTTGCTGAGTTATTAATTTTGGTTTAACATGACATATGTGAGATTGTAAATAATTGATCAAGTTTAAATGAATAATTTTAATCATACATTAAAATATAGTAATTGAACGTACAATAAAAGATAGATTTAAACAATCAATACAATTGGTACAAACAAAATATGAGCATTTCGATGCTATGAATCTCATGCTATACATGAATTCCTCAATGAAAAGTAGAAAGTGGTATGATGAGAATGTGTTGTAGAAGTGCGTGAAGTATTTAATTGAATAAATTTTAATTCAAACGAATTATTGATTACCGTGAGTAAGTCTCGTTAATTTGTTAACGAAACTCTAAAAGATTTTCCGATTATTAACCGCAATTTTGTAAGTAATATCAGATTATAAAAAATGTTATGCTTATTGGCGGACAACCTCTGCTCTCAGACGTGCTGCAAGAGCTTTACGAACTTGAAGAATCGATGGATCGGTAGCTTGAGAATTTTCTAAATCTTGTTTACCTTGCATCGTTGCTTCAGCAACATTTCTAGCTGAGCTTGGACGTGCTTTTGTCATCTCCAATCTTTGATTACGAGCTTGTTTCTTCAGTGCTACTAGTTTGTCTCTTCGTGCTTTTAGATAATTTTCTCTTTTTTTCATATCTTCTTCACTTTCATCTTGTTTCTATAATTTTATTTATAAAATTAACAAACTTTAAACTATTTATAGCTAAAAAATGAGGAATATTAATTTATGTATTTCAGGAAATAAAAAGATGTACCGTTTCAGCTTGAAGATCTGACTTTTCATCTTCTTCCCTTGGTATTGGGGCAAGTGGAGTTAATATTCTCGTTGGTTTAAGCAATGGTAATTTTACAGGCTTTGAACTAGACTCGATTGGTTGATCGACATTTTCTACCGACTCAATTAGTGGATCTGTTAGTTGTGCTGAAGTTCTTATCGTTTCTTCCAACACGGCTCGTTCGTTTTGATACTGATTGTACAAGATTTCGTGAGCTTTTTCAAGATCCTTTTCTGCCTCAACAAGATTATCGTCATCCTCTTCTTGTTCAAGTTCGTGAATTTTTTTTCTAAATATAAATATAATTATCAATTATTTTTTCAAGCGATTGTCTACATATAAATTAAAGTTTTTCGCCTAGCGGTCAAGTGACTAGTAAATATAATTCAAGCCAACGGATGAACATTCCATCTTTCCTATTGGTCGAGAGACATTCTCTCTTTACAAGTTCGATCCATAAAACTTGAATACTAGTGAAGCTGAAAGCTTGTGGTATCTGTTCGAGTTATAAAGATGTTCATTGAATGAAAGAAATGAAAAAAACTAAATGAGAGCAAAAACAAACCTTGAAAAAAGAATTTTAGAATAGAAAGTATAACAATAAACTGAAAAGGATGATGGTAGAAGGAGTCCGGTAACTCAACTGGTAGAGCTCCTGACATGTTATCAGGAAGATCCAGGTTCTATTCCTGGCTTGGTAAACGACCCCATAAATTTTTTCAAGGTTTGTCTTTGCTCTCATTTAGTTCCTTTCATTTCTTTCTTTCAATAAACATCTTTATAACTCGAACAAATACCACAAGCTTTCGATTTCACTAGTATTCAAATTCGATGGATCCCCATCGAACTTATGTAAAGAGAGAATGTCTCTCGACCAATAGGGAAGAAAAAAAAACTTTATTTTATATATAAATATAATTATTTAACTAATATAGTCAATGAACACTTAAGATGATAAAGATATTAATTTTACTGTAATATTTCTTTCATAGCAAGTTCATCAGGGAGATCTTCAGTATTATAAGTTAACGATGAGGGAGTAAGTCCAAATTTTTGTTCCAACATGTTGAGGGCTTGTAACTGTAACTCCAAGTTTTTTTGTATCATCATTCTTTTGAATATTTCATATTCATTGGCAGCCCAAATTTGTTCAAAAAGTGACTAAAATTTTAAATAAAAAAATAATTTACTTTTATTTTTCAAATTAACATAATTAAAAAAAAAAAAAATAAAGACTTACCTGTTGAAAGTTAATAGGCATTCTCGTTTGTTTATTCACCGTACATGCATGTTCAAATTGCTCTGGTGTAATTCTCATATCTTCCATATAACATCCTAATAATAAATCAACCAAATTTTTATATTCTTGGTAAACTTCATGATATTCTTCACTGTCTTGTATATCTGCTTCAAAAACTAATTAAAAAGCAACATTTTTCAATTATTATTAATTTATCTAAATTAAAGAATTTTTTTGGTTGGTTTTGAAAAGGAGTTTTATTTTTTTAATTTTTACATTTGTATATAAATAAGTAATAAAGCCCTTAATTAAAAAACTTAATCTATAATATTTTCATTAATTGTAAAAATATGAAATTTTTCTTAGATATTATTAATTTTCTCTTCATGTTATTAATTAAATTATTAAATTTGGCAATTTGAATATTTGGTGCAATAGAAAAATTTTAAATGGTAAAAAAAAAAAAACCATAGCTTCATTAATTCTAAATTAAGAAGTGTTAGTATCAAAAGAACTTACTAAGAGATCTTTCTTCGATAAATGTCAAGAGAGGTGATGACCATATTGGACCTTGAAGAAATCCTACTAATGAATCAAATACCCAACCACTATCTTCTTGAGCCATTATTATTGTTTTCAACTTTTTTATATTAATTAGTTAATATAGTGAAAAAAAATATCTAAATGTCTTTTTGCTTTTAGAATGAAAAAAGTAAATACAGAAAATGTTAACAATCCCTTCTGATAGAACAGTAACCGCAATGCCTCGACTATTGAGTGTTACTATGGTAACATTAATCAAAACATTAACATGACTATACTTACACTTGTCAATCATCATCTGAATTGAATATAAATTATTTATACCGGGTTAAAGTTTGTTCGTAAATTATTATTGAAACGATTAATCGATAAAATATTGAATAATTTTTTAGGATTTACAAAGTATAGAGTCTTTTAAATAATGATGATTTTGGTCATTTTTTAAGTTCAGTTATTTTAAATAATCATAATTATTTTTAATAATAGATATATAAAATATTAAGAATGATTTTCCATAACAGAGGGACATTTTTTTATGGATAATATAAACTCACTACATAATTTTGTAATAAAATATGCTGAACAATATAAATTATAATTTGATACTTATTAAAAATCATTTTAAAATTAATTTTCAGATTAATGTATGATTTGTTTATGAAAAATAATTTTGATTATCAGTTTTTCTCCAAATATTTATCTGTTCTTGGCGAGACCGAAAATAATTCTTTATTTTTAGATTAAATTAAGTTAAAAAATATTCCAAATTCTGTATTTATTTTAATATTTTTCAATCAGTAGCTAAGTAAAAAATGAAGTAATATTTCTATATTGAAATGAATTTAAAAAAACAGTAAATATTTAATTCATTAAAATTTTTTTGTATTCTTTCTGAAAACCGAAATTCAAAAATTATTTTCGAATTCAACTAAATTAAAATGGATTTATCTGGTAAATTTAATGGATTGAAATATATTAATATTTTGTCATATTGAATTCATTTTCAATACTTTTTTTTTATTTTAATTAAGGCAAGTACCTCATAACAAAATGAGGTAATTATTTAATAATTTTTTAATATTTTATTGTTATCTGATTATTTTATTGGTTTAACAAAAATGAAATTATGATAATTTTTATTAAAAAATTGTAATTGTTCTATTTATCAAACTCATCTTTATATTATTATGACAACAATAGTTTTAATTTATAATACTGAATGATCAGCAAACTTCTGACAATTCTATTGATTTTTATTAAAAATTAATTATAAAAAAAAAAATATTCTTCAAAAATCAAGTTAGCCGACATCTAAAAATTTTTAGAATTTTTTTTTACAGAAAAAATGGTTACAAAAAAATAAAAAAAAATTTCAATTATAAAAAATTTAAAAAACAATGCGTGACATTTTTTTAAAATATTTTTTAGTTCTAATTTAATAATTAAAATAAAATCAAAAAATTAAAAATGTCGGCTAACTTTAGTATTGTAAATTTTTTATAATAATTTAGTAGTTATAAAAATCCAAAAAAATTGACAGATGTTTTTTACATTTAGTATTAATTTAAGTTTTTTCTATTTACTATCAAATGATTCATAATAACTTGATTTGCCGCCAAATTGCAAGCGCATGACAGAAGAGTGTAGGAGTGCCATTGGGATTTAGTGTGGCCAGATCGTGCGATTTTTTTACCCCCACTTTGTACCGCTTTCAATGTAGTCAGATGAGAGTGTCCTACAAAGTGGGGGTAAGAAAAGAGCACGATCTGGTCGCACTGTTGGGATTATGTTTAATTTAATCAACCCGGCATTTATTTACTAGTTATTATTTCCAATTCCAAAAACAACAAAGTTAAAAAAATAATTATTAAAAATGTCGAAAGTAGCATCACGTTTAAAGTCAGCAAAAAAATTAATGGAAAAAGTAGACCATAGTTCTAAATTACATACAGAAATACCGGCTGGTTTAGCATCTCCAAGTCCACCTCTAGGCTCACAATTAGGACAGGTTAGTTTTTTTTTATTTTATTAAAAATTAAAATCTCACATAATTATTTATAATTAACCGTATTTTTTGATTTCAGAGAAATATAAATATTGCCAATTTCGTGAAAGACTTTAATCAAAAAACAGAACATTTGAAAGAAGGCATACCAATACCATGTAGGGTTAAGGTAAATCCTGATAGAACTTATGATCTTGTAATGCATAAACCTCCGACATCGTATTACCTAATGCAGGCTGCTGGTATTCAGAGAGGTGCTATGGAATCAGGTAAAAATATAAATATATTTTTTCTTAATGTTATATCCTTATAAATTAATTTTCTTTTAAGGATGACTTACTAATAAATAATTGATCGAAGGTTTGGAGAAAAATAAATGATTCGATAAACATAAGTTAATTTTGAGATTGATTTTTATTGGCTAATATTAGAAATTTTAACTACCAATACTTTATGACAAAAGCTTTTAATACCTTTGAATTTCAGTTTCAGGCAAAACAAAAAATTTAGACTCATCATTTTACCTATTAGAATATAGTACTGAATTCAAGAGACATGATAGTTTTTAGAAATTTTTTTAATCAATAAGTGATGACAAATAAAACATAGAAACAATTTAATTTTTTGAAATTTTAAAAAACTATAAATGCAATTTTTCAAAAATAATTTTGTAGAAATGATTTATTTATAAAATCCAAAAATGGTAAAATTTTCTCAACAATCTCATTTGAGAATTCTTTCATCATAACTGCGATTCGTGTTTGGCGCGATCTACTAGCTGATATCATAAATGCACTGAGTCTTAAGACTTTCAAAATTAAAGCTTAGAAGTTCTTCCAAAATCTGGAGTTAAAAAAATTCAACGTTTTAGACAGCTATTGATTCATAAAAATTAATCAACTGACATAAAGATTATTTTCATTACCTAACCGATTTGAAAGTACTTGTAATTAAATTGATTCATTAATTGCTACTATGTAAAACCATAAATATTACTTGGTTTTTATAACTTTTTTTTTCTTTTGTATTTTCTTATATTTATACGGACTGTCTATTCGGACACTGTGAGTGAGTTTCGCCTGAGGCTAGCGTGAATATTACAAATTATTTGCCATGCTAAAATTCACGCTACAGTGTCCGAATAGCCTCAGCCATATTTATATCATCTTTTCATTATTATATGACGTTGTAAACTCTTTATACTGTTACTTACGTGTACTATTACCATTATCTAAATTTTACCATTTGCTATTTGGCTTTAGTCTTGGCATTTAAATGAATAAATAAATAAAATGTCAAATTAGAAGCAAATTTTTTTGAAAATCGTAAATGTCTGACAATTCTTAAGCTTTCAAATCAATTATAATTCGAAAATACAATTAATAAACACATGCCAAGAAAAACTTTTAAAATGTTTTATATGTACTTTTTTCTTTCTTTTTTTTTTTTTTTTTTAATTATAGGCCGTAGCAGAGTCAGAAAAATAATACATCAAATTTGATCAGTTTAATTTTTTCTTTTAATTTTTAAATACTTTTTTAAAGTTAAGACTTCATTAGAGTTAAAGAGAAAAATGAATTTTTGGTTCTTAACTAAAATACGCTCTTCTTAAAAGCTTATACTGCAGTAAAATATCTGTTAAATATTAAACAACAGGAAATAAACGGGCTTATCAATTCAATTATACATATTTCCTCTTTACCTGGCTACTACCATTTTTTTTTTTTTTTTTTTTTTTTTTTTTTTTATATTTATTAAACTTACGAATGCTTATCGATTTTAATATATTTTATTTAGTTTTTTATGTAATTAGTTGTATTGAGAAATCAAAAAAATTTATAAATAAATATGATAAGATTTGAATCACCATCTATTAATATTAAAAATGTATAGTTTTTTTATTGTGCCGTATTATAGTCATTTTTTGTCTAAAAAATAAATAATTTATTTACCTTGTTTCAGGAAAAGAAATTGCCGGTAAAATAACTTTGAAACATCTATATGAAATAGCTAAAATAAAATCTGAAGATCCACCATTAAGTTTGTTGACACTCGAACAAATAACACAGATGTTTGTTGGAATAGCTAGAACGATAGGTATTCAAATAGTTCGCGACTTAGATGCAGATGAATATGCTCAATTTTTAAAAGAACGAGAAGTTATTGTTGCTGAGCAAAAGGCGAAAATTCAGGAGGCGAAGGAAGCTAAGATGTTACGAACAGCGTAGTTTATGTTACTGGTAATAGTGTTTAAAATATATTTAATTGTGATCTATTATTTGCTTTTTATTTTTAAGAATAAAATCTTCATTTCAATCAAATTATATTTAATTTTAATATCCAAGTTGATTTTATATAAAATTTGAAAAATCAAAAAAAAAAGACAAAATAAATTTCATGTCTGTTTCAAACAAAGAAATACGGGGAAAGGGGATTTTGGTTTGTCCAATTTTAAGAATGTACGAGTCAATGAATTAAAAATTAAGACTACCGAATTCCATCAAGATCAGTTAAGAATTGAAGACGTTATCCTAGTGATATGATGGATTGTGTTACACTCTTACATAAATTATAATTTTTTACTAACATTTTACTACATACTATTTTACAATACATAAATCTAGAACTCAATAACAAATAAGTAGTGAAAAGGAAAAGGTTAAAAAATAAATAAAAAATTCAATCATAAGTTGTTGTTGAAAATGGTTTTATTGAATAATATTAGAGGTCTTTCACTTTGAAAATTCAATAATTTATTATTTTATTTTAAAGATTTCTAATATTAACGTAATCAGTTTAAAGTAAAACTGAACACGTAAATTTTTATAAATTTAATTAATTTTCACAGCCAAAGAGCTTAATGCATCAAAATAATTTTCACTTAATTCAATTGATGCTTGTAAAAAAAATCACATAAAATTTTTTTTTTTTATTTGTCAGTCTTAACTGTTTTTTTATCTCATAATTTTTTGTTTGTATATAATAATTTTAAATTAAAATACAAATACGATTTTTGTTTTGATATTAAAATTTTAATCAGTGTCAAAAATTTGACTTTTGTAGTAAAACTCAATTGAAAATAAACAAAACAAAGTATATTTACGATAATTGTAAATATACATTGAGAAATATATTTGCGAATAGTGTAGTGCTCTGGTATTAAAATTCTATTATATAAGTAAATTAAAAGAGTAATTCTTTAGTGAAAGAAGAATTAATCAGTGTATAATATTGAGAAAAAAAAAGTTAAAAATATAAATGAAAGTTGATGTGCAAAGTTTTCTTCAATTTTTCATCTGATTTCATTTTATATGAAATATGTAGTAAAAAGAAAGATTTATTTTTTATTGTGTAGGTTGTAATGTGTTGGAGAGCATTATTTTACTCGTTATTTTAGAAAGATGATAATTAGTTCCCACCATGCAGTCAAGTCCTGTTCGTGCCCAAGTCCCACGCCGAAAATGTTAATTCAGGTCCCACGTTCTCAGATTTTATTCCCATAACGAAATTCATTTAATAATTTTCATTTTCCCACGCTGTTGTAAGAAGGGAGTTATAATTTATGAAATGTCTTATCTGAGCTGCATTACAATCTATTGTAGTTGATATTTAAAATACTTTCTAATTACTGCGTTTATTTACCACAGCAAAAATATTTTTTGTTTTTTAGTTTATGTTTAATTGATTCCTTCCAAGTAAGTTATGGATTGGTAATATATTTTCATTGTTAACCCGATTATTAGAATTTTATTTGAATTTATGTATTTGTTAACTAAATGATCACATGTATGTCTTCTCATCCCAATTAATTTAATCAAGATTTATCATGTTATTATTTTCCAGTTAAGTCGAGTTTCATTTAAATTTTTCATATAACTGACAAAGTTTGGACAATATTCGATATTTTAACGTATTTCATGTCGCAAACTAAGTTTCATTAAAATTTTGCTGAATTATCTATTGATATTTATAATTGCAATTTTGTACATGCATTTTTCTGACAAATGCTGTTAACGAATCAATATTTTTTAGAGTTTAATTTGTCAATAATTTCAAAGTCCGCGAACTTTTTTTGATGATGTACAATAAAGTTTATAAAAGAAAAACAATACTTGAGAAGATAATGATTGACAATAAATGAGTTCTACTATAAATATTACACCATTAAATAATGTCAGAAATTCTTTTCATTTTAATAAATCACGTATCTCTGCCAATTGAAAAATTGAAAAATGTCACGAAAAAAAAATTTAACGTAGAAGTTGACGAAGAAACATATTTTCATTAATGTTCGTAAATATTATAGATCACTAACAAATTTTTCTTAATTTTTTGTTTGATAAAATTGAATCGAAATTTGCCAAAAATCGATAAATAAACTATTATATATCTTTCGGTTCTAATAAACTCCCAACGCGAATGTGTCAAAAGTAAGATTTTTTTATCGTTAAATTTAGTAAATGAAAATTGACGGTGATTTATGATGAACGTTTATATTGCGTTGAAAATGTCGACGAACGTTTGCAATCCCACGACGACCCGCAACAAAGTCCTCTTCATCTTGATCCTCTTCATCATTTGGAGTCCCTCGAAGTCCTACAGCATCCGTCCGGAAGGTCCATCCTCTTCTACGATGTCTTCTTTCTTCTGCGCTGGCCTGAGAACCCCCTAGATACCCTTTTCTTTTTTTGTCATTTAGATCTTTTTTTTTTATTTTTCTCTTTTATTTGATTTTACTCAAAAAAAATTTTTTTTTTTTTTAATTTTTCTCTTTCATATTTTTTTACTCTAAAAAAATTTTTCTTTTATTTTTTTTTACCTTTTTTCTTTTATTTTTTTTTTTTTACCTTTTTTTTATTCAAAAAAATGTATTTTTCTTTTTTTTTTTTTTTTTTTTTTTTTTTTTACTTTTGTTTTCTTAATCTTTTTAAATACTTTTATTTTTTTTAGTCTTTTTTTTTCCCCATTGTTTAACATGTTAGATAACAAAAAAACAAACATAAAATGAAATTGTTGAAAAAAAGAATCCTCGAAATAAGTGATTGCGAGTCCAATATGTATAATCATATCTGCAACAAAAAAACAAGTATTTTTTGTTAATAAAAATGTTTACAAATCAACTCATAGAATATTAAATTAATGATATTAATAAAATAACTTACTTAAAAAAATAAAAAGAAGATACGTTTTAGCTGGAACTCTGCATTCATCCAGATGCCCCAGTCAGATTCCTGTTCAAAGAAAATCCTCAACCCTTTCGGTAATTGAACTATCACCAAGACCGTCTCGACCGTGTGCGTTCAGGTGTGCTCGGGTGTACGAAATAAGCCCCAGGTAACGCGTGTCCCGTCGATAAGAGTCTCAAACCGCCAAGGAAACCCATGCGAGTGTGTCCGATGCCGTTATCACGTCGCAATTCCGGAAGATCTGCTGCTGGGAGTCAGACCGCAACCGGGCGATGAACTCGGATGTGAACTCTATGGCCTTATCTAAGACGATGGCTGGATTCCGAAGACCATCGGGATGAGAAGAAGAATGAACGAACGCCCAACTGTGCTAGCTCACGACCAAACCCCTCAGCCAGGTCTGCTTATCACTCCAACCATCACCGTCCTCATGTCTCAAACTGTTTTAGAAGTCAGTCTCCAAGTAGTTTTCTAAAAACACTCGGTTAGCAAGAAAACTAATGGGGTATAAAAGGAAATATTCAACTCACGTATGTTCATAAGCATTATACCATACTAACACAAAGTTTTTAAAGTGCAATAATAATAAGAAAAATAGTTGTAAGTAATATCTTCTACAAAAATGATCATCTTTTGAATTTCTAGTATACTCTTCGGTTGTAAGTAATAATCTTCAAAATACTTAAAAAAATGGATCGCTTAGTATGGTCACTCATCTTCAATAGTTGGTTTTTTGTTAATAAAAGTAATAACATTATCTTCTGATCCTATCCTAATTTAATAGCCAAGTCAATTTGCTTTTCAATGCACCACATATGCTAACATATCCATTTGTGCAAAATTAATTAAAATACATTAAAAGGAAGAATCTAAAGTGCGTACCTGTTTTTGATTTTTTTTTTTGTTCAATCAATAATTAATTTTTTAAAATATATTAAATACTTTAAATTGCCTAATACTCATCATTGATTATATGCAGTGCCAATCTTCTCCAAGCGAACGAATGATTTATCGTGATAGGCGTATTTAATTACAAGTATTTAAAAATTACAAAAAAGAGCAACAGCCAGTTTGC
Organism: Cotesia typhae; assembly: GCF_013202065.1. Lineage (NCBI taxonomy): Eukaryota > Metazoa > Arthropoda > Insecta > Hymenoptera > Braconidae > Cotesia > Cotesia typhae. The sequence goes on along the minus strand of NW_027423757.1, from coordinate 1,489,767 downwards.
ATGCCTAGGTATAGTAAGTAATTGTAAATAGATATCAACATAGTAGGTGGCCCAAAAAACTTTACATTAGCGTAATCCAATGCTGTGCTCTGCGTATTATGAAGGCAGTTTATATATATAGATGGTAATAACTGCTGCGGTTTTTTTTTTGTTTTTTCAACGAATAAGTAATAATGGCATCACAAAACAGGAGTAATAATAATATATCTAAATATTAATCACTTAAATGAGTATGGTTCTGAAAATACTTTGGAACTCGTAAAATAATTAGTAGACCCCCAGCCCCAACCCACCAATAAAATATCAATTTATTATTATAAAAGCGTGTCGCGGGTACTAAAATACTTATTCAGTATTAAGTACCTAACATTTACAATTGTCAGCAGAACAATGCATTAATTAATATTTTTATGTGTGAACAATATTATACAAAGAAACAATGTGTTAACTGCGGAGCTACGTAAACGTTAATTAAGAAAATATTTTCATAAAAAGAGATTAATAATAAAAATTACAATTCTAATTATAAATGATTATAAATAACTCACCGATAGTTCTAGCAACAAATATAAAGCCACGATTCTAATTTTACACCATATATAGAATTTTTTTAACATTCAAACAAGGAAAATGATTACTTTTATATAATTATTTTATATCCAATCACAATACGAGCAGTGTGAAAAAACTGTCCATTAATTTTTTGATTAAGTAAGTATAAGGACAATATTATTTTTACAGCATTTTAAACAATTCACCCTAAATGTGTTTACAAACATTCGCATAACGCATATAATAATAAATATAGGCTCATTACCAGCAGATATTAGCATTGCAGCAAAATTACATAATGTGATGAATATATGTAACAATTATAAACTTCATAATTAAATTATTCAAAACTTGCACGTAATTAACAGTGACCGCACTACACAACTATTTAAATTTTTATGCGCTACTTGTGTGTACAACAAATTATTGTAAATACATAAGTAAACAAAAACGAAGTAAGAAGTTTGTTCACAAAACTTTAAAACATAATATAATAAACATTTTGCAATTTAAACAAACTCAACTTCACAAAAAAATAATTAACACGATTTAAATAGAAATAAAAACACGTTAAAACTAACTCTCGCTTTATAACAATTCACAAAAACGCCAACAGAGGTAGGAAGTTATGGCAGTTGTAATGGTAATACACAATAAAAGTTTTTTTTTTTTTTTTTTTTGTAGATGAATCAAATTTTTCATGTGAAGGGATGCATAATTCTAGTTTAAGATGCAAAATCCATTCTAGATACTAATAGGAAGTAATTAATTCTCATTTCATTAAAAGCCTTTCTTGCTATAAAAAAATTTCCAGATTATTTAAACTTCGCTAGATTCTTTTAAATGGTTTGCAAAAGCCAGTCGGTCAAGGCGTATTAAATTTTTTTTGTATTTTACGGATTAAACGTTACGTCTAAAAAATAAATTAGTTCAAATATATATGTAGTTAAAAAAAAAATAGTTTTATAATTGTTTCACTAATTACCTGAAAGTTGCTGTCAATTTCCAAAGGGAACCTTTTTAATTTTTTACTCATATCTTATTCGATTGTCAACGATTATTTTTGGTCTCAATTGTTAAATTTACTAAATTAAGATTTTTTTTTTTACATTCTTCATTGCTACTTCCTCTTTCCGTTAATTTCGTTCTATAAATATTCCATTTGTATATCTTGGTTATTGCTGTTTTTTGTTTCAAACAAAATTATTTGATTCTTCTACGTTTTCTGTGCTATAAGACAAATCGCTACCTCCCTCACAAAAAACATAATCATTTCGCGTATAAAAATAAAAATAGAGTAAGAAAATAAATAAATTTGGGAAGAAGACAAGATCTAAAGATGAAATTTCACTTTTTACCTCTATACTCTGGAATGACCGAAATAAGCTTCTAAATCCACCAAGCTTTATTATTGATTACTTTGTCAAACATTGCGTTAAGTATTTCTGAAGTTTAAATAATTTAATGGTGTTTTATCCTCCTTCTATCACGTTGCGTTTTGCGTTTTGGGTTTTTTTTTGTTTTTTCTAAATACAACCTATATATAATATTAAATTCATGGTTTGTTCCAATTCTTATGATTCCTGATCTAAGTTTTTTTGGCTCGATAGTCTCTGGTTTCTCAGAAATACTCGTCCTTATCTGCACAATAGAAAACAAAAAAAACGCGAGATTTGCTCGAATGATAAATGAATGATACCTGAATCCAGATGTTAAATGGTATTTTTCTGATAAAACTCGTAATATTGACTTTCTCTTCTCACATGCTTACTTTCTCCGCTTTTTTCGTGTATGTGTTCTAGTAGTTTCCTGCGACTTAAAATCATACTTTCGTTTCTCCCAACCCACCCCAAAAATAAAAAATAAATAAATTAGATCTTAGATCTTACGTCACCATTTATCTCGTTTTCTCGGGTTGCCATCTTCAACTGAGGACTTGAGTGTTAAAATTGGTGGCCGGACATCTCTACCTTATGACTCTGAAGCGAAAATGACTGTTTCTTATACATCCCATTTCCCCAACCCAATAATAATTTTTACAACTCAAAGTGGTTATATTTTATGTGATTATTTATAGAATAATATCTGTTAATATTTACGACGGTACCTCTCTTCATACTTAATTAACCTTTGTTTTACTACTCCAAAGAACTTGATTATGCCGTTATTGTCTCCTATACATACTTGATTCTTCATAATGAGAACAAGTGTTCGCGGCCTGGTACTTTTGCTAAGCCCGTTCTTCCTGGCTCGAGTACTATCAAGGTGCTTCAATATCTGTGAAAATACGGGTTATTCGGCTGCCGAGCATTACGGTTGCTCACGTTGGAAAATTATTTTTTATAATATTACTTTACATACGCAAAAATTTATCATGTTTTTTTATCAAAAAAAACAATATGAAAATTTTATCTTATTAGAAATTTTTTCTAATAGATCATACACTTAATTGTCAAGTACCTGCATACTTTTTATATCATTATTTGCATGTGCTCTACGCCCTCGACTGTGGTGACAATCTTTTTTTGTAACAGCGGCATCATCAAAGCAGAATACGTACGACGGCCCAGAGTTGACTTTACCCATTTATATTATTTCTAGGAAATCTAACTTCGTCTGGATTTTCCAAAACCTGAGAAAATACTTTTATCTGGGATTTTTTTGTTACATAAAAAAAGCTCACCGCCTTAATTATTATCCGGATCTCATTGTTGCCATGGCAAACGTGATGGCTCTCGCGAACGTTCGTTGTAATTTGGTGAAGCAAGTGAGGGTGCGAAGAGTGATTGGTGTAGTTCATGCGGGCTGGTTACTCAGTTGGCCTTCTAAAAAACACACAATTTTCCTCCCCCCGATTTTGTTTTTTTTTCCCCTTACAATCAATCAATAGGCGCAAATTAAAACCTCACCCGATTATCTTAGTGTTTTCATTTTGTGTAGGTATTACCGATAGAGATGATCAGCAAGTGCCCGGAATTTTTTCAAGACCGATGTATCTTTTCATATGCAATAACAATTTGAGGATGAGTGCCATTTACTGAAAAGGATTTATGGAATTAATAGTTAATGAATATTAAGCATGCATCAATAAATTATTTGTTCAACTTCATTGTATGTTTGTTTTTTTTTTTTTAATTAAAAAATTTATTCATGAATGAAAAATACTTTACGTCCTTTTGTATATTAATGCTCTTCCAATTATTAGATATATAAATATAAAAAGAGAACAATACGTTTGGTATCTATTTTACAATAGTCTTCTAAGATGTTAAAATGAAAACAATTACTTGGACATCCAATTTTCATTACAATAATGAAATGATCTATCATTAAGTATTAAGTTCTTATACATTAGTGCTATATGCATCAGACTTCCAAATTCAATCATTAATATAAAAATCTAAATTTAATACTATTTAAAAAAATTTATCTAAAAGAGATCTGAAAAATTTTATTTACAATAAATTAATATTTTAATTAATTACAAAAAAAAAAAAAAATTTAGAAAGATGTTTGTTTCGATACTATTTACAAACCAAACGGACAATTGGCTTGTCGCCCCATTGGCGTGGAGTCTCGGTTCTCATAGTTCCTCATGGGTCACCAGAATCTGCGACTCCCTCCGCCCATTCCAATGCCATCTCAAACGGTAAGACTGCAATTAAAAAATACCAGATATACACCAAAGATAGTGATGTAGATTTCCATTGCTGATAACCAGTTATCATCGATTAAATATCAATAGCACAGGAGATGTTCCATTTTCCCCATGAAACGTTGATGACACAATGTTGTTCCAGGAACGTCGTCCATCCAAGTTGAATTCATTTGATGATTGAATAAGATATTATCAAGAATTTTATAGTCTTATAATATAATTTTCCTCATCAACCATTAATCAGAGAATAAATTCTCGTGATATACTTTTTTTTCAAGCCACGTTTCACGGTCGCTTCATCGTACAACAGGAGTTTTGATGACGCTAAGCTCTGCCATAAATGCATCCAAGCTACTTAATTCAGGATAAAACATAGCAGCTTTTTTATTGGCAGGCTGATACTCTTCTAAAGTCATATTATAATAATTATGAACTTGGTTTTTACTAGTATAATTAGTATCAGCTCGGTGCTCCGCAAGTTTTCTTTTCTTATTTTCTTGAAGTTTAACAATCTTTGCCATATGTTTCACTTTTAGCTCCTCCTCAGCTTGAATGAGCGCATGACCAAGTGTTGCTTCAATACGGATGTTGCGCTGACGTTTGCGTAGCATCTTCATTTTCTTTGATCGAACTTTTCTAATCCAATCAAACAGTTGATCAATATTCCGCTGGACTGCATTATTATTATTATTATTATTATTATTGACGTTTTGATTCAACGACATTAACATTTTATCAGTTATTATTTAAAAAGTTATTTTTTAATTTTACAATTTTTTCAATTAATTATTAACGGTGTTAATATCAAACAATCAATAATAGTTTTTTTACGTTAAATATAATAAAAGAAAATAAAACGCACTTTGTCTTCAAAATGGCCGCTTACTCAATTAAAGTAACTTTTATCACTAATGTTCCTTCAAGGTTAGTACAATAATGACTCAGCGTACATAACGATATAAAAAAAAAAAAAAAACTCAAACAAAATTTTTCTTGAATATTAATACAAAAATTCACTAAATTTCTATGTTAAAATAGAATATTTAACCAACCTGTAGCCAGCTCGTTTTCCTCGATGTGAAGGACACGCTTGGTTCCTCCTTATATCGATGAAACGGTTATTTAAATTAATAAATAACCACCGAGCGAGATACAGTCTTCACTATTCGAATAACAACGTTGGAATGGCGTCTATGTGTTGGAGTGGGATTAATATACCCTGATCTGGTGATGCAGACTTATGTATCCCTACGCTCGATCAATAGAAAGTAGTTCCATTTGTAATTTTAACAACACTCTTAATTTCCATAATTACTCATCCAAAATGGTGTAAATTTATTCTAAATGACATGGAAATAATAGATTGTGAAGCCAATGTTTTAAAATGATAGAATTATTGATTATAATGGAAAATTTTTGTAGGTATTTGTAAAAAGTATGAGTTGTAATACGGTTTACCCTCTCCTCGTATAATGCGTCTTTTGTTGAAGGAATCATACCACTCATACTAAACCACCTCCCTGCAGCTGTTCTCGACGTTGCCAGATTTTTCTACAGTAGCAACGACATTTTACGTTTTATTGTAATAATAAAAATGATGATATTTTCATAACTATTTTTATATTTTCTTACAAAGGTTTATAATTTATGAAATTTTTTTTTTATGTACGCTAATAAAGAAATCTTTCTACATTTTTTTTATATCTACTAAGTAATACAAAATATTCACAAAATCAGATATATAGCATTTAAGCATATTGAATTTTAACACCTCTCATAAGTTTGTTAATTATCGTATTAATTAAATTCTATTAAAGTATATACAGTTTATGATTACAAATTAGTGACCTGATTTTATAATAAAATAAATAAAATTTATAATTAAATAAATAAAATTTAGAAAAATTTTATTTATGAAAAAAAAAAAAAATATATAATAATAATTATAGCATACATTAGACAAAATATATTTCGTACACACATCAAATTTAAAACAAAGATGAAATATGAAATTTATTTATCTAAAAAAAAAGAAAGGATATGAATAAAAAAATTCGATGACGTAGAGTAGGAACGTAACAAAAATACCAGCCAGAAGATTGACAACATATGTTATGATTCATCGTTTTCTTTTTGAATTTGTTTAATGCGTATGACATTGATAATTATAAAAAGTTTATTTTTAATACATCAGAACGATATAACTTTGGAATGTTCGTCTAAATTTTATATTATATTGATTTCATAAAGTACTAATTTTATTATTATACGTATGTAAATATATATCGGGGCGTGTCATTTAGATACAAATTGTTTATTTCATAGTTCTCGGCCTAATTTTATAAGAAATTTCATGTTGTTTAACTTTTTAATTAACTATAATTTCATAAGACTTTTCTAAATAATTTTTTCTTTTCTAATTTGATTATTATGAGAAAAATTTAATTAGATATATAGATATAAACGGCCTTGTGCTGATCTTGAGTAATAATATAAAAATGGTTTTTGTAATTACGGCAAAGATCAACATGTATTTTTGTCTGATACTGAAAATAGCGGACACGTTAAAAAACTTTATGTTTTTTATAAATTGAATTTAATAGGTTTCTAAACGATATAAGAAAATTTTGTTACATAAGTCTGTTTTTATTGATGCGGCTAAAAATTTTTTATTTCTTATCAATATTTATATATGTATAAGCGTTATTAAGAAAAGTACTGTTTTCTTTTTTTATTATTATTATTACCACTACAAAGGCTATATAGCCTACTTATCTATTAAGCCATTTTCGATTAAACTACGTAGACATTAGAGGTCTACCACTCCCATTTAAATTTTGTACCTGACATCAATTTAAAAATTTCATATTTTATAATAGAAAAGAGGAGAACTTTTTTTTTTTTTTTTTTTTTTCATATAATTACTCCTTGTCGTTAATTATCAAAACAAAACTAGATTTTTTTTTTATGTTTTAAAATTCATTTTACAAAGTGTCAGCCAGTTTTTAAATTTGTTAGTATACATACCGTCGTTCTTTTATTGTCATTCTCAGTGCCAAAGAAGATATTGATGACATCTCCAACGTATACTAATTTAGACTCGAAATGTTAAATGTTTACTTTCTATTATATTTTTGTCGACTTCGTTGCAGAGCCAACGTATTTACTTTCTTCCTTTACTTTGAAATTAAAGAAATGGTAGAAGTAGATTTTAAAAAATTATTTTTAAATAGTACCATAATTTATTAAAAATACATTTTTATTTAGCAAATTCGAATAAATTTTTACAAATGAAAAAAACATTGAATAAAAAAATAATACATGCATACATATATACATACAGACGTGTACTTTACTTATTCATAAATATTTATATAAAACTGTATTTATGACACATATTTTATTATTAATTATAAATTCACAATAATTGTTATCATTACAATGGTAATGGCAATAATTTATGATATTAAGCAAAAATCAATAAAGTGGACATTTTATCTTGTTTATAAAAATTGTTTTGCATCATTTTTATAAAAACTACATTAATAAGTTTGGTATCAAGACTATAATGTTAATGCAATCACAAAAATGATGGTCTATTGATAAAAAAAATATTTTTTTATAACAGAAGAATTCTCTAAAAATAAATAAAAATATTTATTCCCTATAAAGTTTATTTATTAATATGGATAAAAATCACGAGTCCATAAAGACTCAACAGTAGTGATCAAATTAAAATTAATTATTCCTAAATAAGCATAATAAAAAGATAATCTAAGTAATGCAAATTGTTCGGCAATTAATGTACCCCATCGATTTAATTTTCCATTACTGTGTTTCAACTTTTCGTCATAAACTGAGTGAACACAGCACTTGGACATTTCTATAAAAGCAGACATTCTTGATGAAGTTTTTAGCGTATGTTCAATACTACGTATTAAATCATTTGTTTTAAGTACAAGTAACATCTGTCGATTAACTCTTTCTAATATTTCACTTATTTGTGGTAATAAATTTGGTATTTCAGTTTGAAATTGTACCTTTTCATCAGAGCTGTATTTAGTTCTTTCAATACCAGTCATAACAGCATCCCAAGTTCTGCCAGATACCATACACGCCAATAAACCATACATATCTTCAATACCAAGTTGACCGCAGTGTTTTCTCATAGCATCTTTATCACGATCAAGTATTGCAAGCCATAATTTTGAATATGACCATCTAAATTCATCAGTCAATTCTGCATACAAACCATGATCAAGTAAAATTAGTTCAGCTTCATTATTTACATTTTTTTAATAAGAATATTACCAGGATGTGGATCTGAATGAACAAAACCCGTTACAAATATCATATGACTGTACAAACGACCTAATTTACCACTTATTTCATATGGATTAATATTATTGTCACGTATATACTTTAAGTCATTAATTTGTCCTCCTTCGACAAACTCCATAGTTAAAACACGAGATGATGATAAATCCCAATAAACTTTAGGTACTTTTAACCATTTATAATGTGAAAATAAATTACTCAATTTTTCAGCATTTTTACCTTCCCATATAAAATTTAATTCACGTGGTATATTTTTTTTAGTCTCATCAACAAGCCAATCAAATTTGAATTCTGGAAATACCCACGATGTTATTTTAACTAATGCTGCCATTGTTTTTATATCAACGTAAGAATTTGATTTAACAGCACGATGTTGGACTTTAACGGCAACAACTTTACCATTTTTTAACGTTGCTTTGTATACTTGAGCTAAACTAGCAGCACCAAGTGGTTCTTTTCAATAGATTCAAATATTTCATATGGATCTTTTTTAAAATCTTCTTTAAGTACTTTTAAAACATCTTCGAATGAAGATTGAGGTGCTGAACTATGTAAAACTCGCATTTTAGTAACATATTCTGATGGTAATAAATAATTTAAAGCTCCTATATGTTGGCCTATTTTTATATAAACTCCTTTATTAGCACAGCACAGCTCCAAGAGTTTTTGTGCTCCAAATGAATGAGATTCTGACTTAGCTTTTGCGTATTCTGGTGATGATTTTTCTAATCCACTATCGTAGAGTGATTTTTTATAATGAGATCCTATTATAAATACTTTTACAGCAGCTCTGCTTAGACGTACAATACCTATGGATCCAATGTCATAGTCATTTGCTCTCCAGGATACAAGAGTTCCTACACCTACTGCTCCTACTGTGGTGTATTTTATAAGCCTTCTCGATAACATTTTTCAACTTATTTATCATTAATAATTAAGTCAAATAATTTATTCTGCACTAATAGCTGCTTACAACTGATGAAAATCTGAAAATAAAAATAATTTATATGAAATAAAATAATGACATTAAAGTTAGATGAGAATTAACTTAGCACATATTTGATCATTTAAAAAATTTTATAACAAATAAACTATGGCCAAAAAAAAAATCTAGAAATTAAAAAAAAAAAATGCAATTTTTTAAAAATAGTTATTTAGAACAAATCATTTTTTTAAATAAAATTAAAAAATTGTCAAGTGACAGCTAACTTGAATGTCGTTAAAGTTAGCTGTCACTATTATAATATTTTTATTTTTTTTAATAAATAAATTTGTTCCGAAAAATTATTTCTGAAAAAATATGATACTAAAGTTAGCAGACGTCTGAAAATTTTTGATTTTTTTTATCAATTAAATTACAACTAAAAAGATATTTCTAAAAAATTACACTTATAGTTTTTCAAGTTTTTTACAGGTGAAATTTTTTTTTTAATTGTTTAATTTAAATTTTTTCAATAAAAAATTTATCAAAATTTTGAAATGTCGGCTAACTTCATTTTCATGAAAAATTGCATTTTTTACTTTCTTAATTTTCTAGATGTCAATTTTTTGTTATTTTTTTGCCATAATTTATTTGTTAAAAAAATATTTTAAATTAATTATTATCTGCTAAATTAATTCTTATGATAAAATATTATATTTTAATAATATGATGTTCAAATTAATTATTTATGTTCTTAATTTCAATTATTTAATTATATAAAATACCATTTGAACTTACTCAATATGATGTAAACTGTTATTGAACTACATAAATAACCTAAAAACTTTTATCAAATTCCAGGATTACTTTTATATTTAATAAAAATAAAAATAAGAATTTTATTACTAATAAATATATAAAAAGACACGTAATTAGATTTTTAATGGTTTAAAGTAATAAGAAGATATTAAATAATTTCATTTAATACTCTGATATGAAATAATTCAATGTTATGTTTCTTATTTAGTTATCACGCTGAGAACAGCTGAACTGACACTACTGAGTTTGTTACCGATTGGAATTTTAAATACAGCTCATTTTTATTACGTGATACTTTCCACTATTTGATCATCTTTAAATTTTTATTAACATTATCTTTTATTAAAATCCTCTAAATCAAAATACATGAAAGTCTTGAAGTTCGTCAAAGGTCGAAACTCGCAAAAAACGGGCCACGATTCATTATTGGTTAAAATTTAGGCGCTCGCGTAGCGCGCTATTCAAATTTCTAGTATAAATGAATAATGATGTAAAATAATATATTTTTATGATATTAAAGTTAGCTGTCACTTGACCATTTTGTAATTTTATTTAACAAAAAAATTTGTTCCGAAAAATTATTTTTAAGAAATTGCATTTTTAATCTATCAAAATTCCTAAATGTTCATTTTTTTAATGCAGTAATTTATTTATTAGAAAAATTATTAAAATTATTAAATATCTGCTAAATTAATTTTCATACTTTTTATAATAACATTATATAAATTTATTAATTAAATACACAAAATATATAATACTATTTTTATGTTGTAAATTAAATTTCAACTTTGCATTTTTATAAATAATTAAATTATTACATCTTTCTTATTGAATTATTCGTGAGTTTGATGCATGATCCATTAGTATTTTCTGTAAATAACAAATTAATTTATTCGTATTAAGTATTTAATAAAATGAGTTTGGATTAATTTATATTAAAGTTGCAAATTAATCCATTTTATTTTTTTTTATAAATATTTACCTTTACTGGACCAATGGCGTTAATTAATTGTAATCCTAAGCTTCTAGCAAGGATTATTGGTGGAGCAGTTCCTTTATACAACCTGTGTAAAGCATCAATAGCTAACATAGTTGGAACGTTATGTCTTTGTCTTAATGTTTCGTATTTGGACAAGTACTTAATATCTCCTAGAATACTTCCATCTCTTAAAGTTTCTTCAAGTAGTTTAATTAATAAACAAACATCACCGAATCCAAGATTGACACCTTGGCCAGCTAATGGATGAACACGGTGAGCTGCATCACTGTTTAAATAAAAAATATAAATTACTCTACTTATTGTATCAATTACCTAAATTTATAAACTATACTACCCAACAAGAGCAACCCTATTTGCAACATAAGAGGTAGAGTGTCCAAATCCCAAAGGAAAAGCAGCTCGAGATCCTTCAACAATTTTCAGTACAGAAGGCTGTAGCTGTCTAGATACACCAGTTTGAAGTGAAAATTGTTCAAGTAATTGTTGCAATGCCTTCATACCACTTTCAATAAGATTATTCTTTGGATATACTTTCCACAGCGCCCTATTTAATTCGTCAACAAATTCCTCTTCGGGTACTTTTAACAGACGTTTAGCTTCTTTTGTTGTTATAGACCAAACGAGAGAGCTCAAAGTGCTTGTAAGCTAATTTGACAAAAAATTTATTTTAATAAGTACTAAAAAAATTAATGAGTATGAATTTAGCAGACATCTGATAATTTTTTAATAATTTATAAACAATTTATTTGTTACAGAAGAGATAGTATAAAAAAATGCATATGAAAATTTTCACAAGTTTTTCTATGCAATTTTAAAAATTTTTTTTACAACCATTAAGTTAAAATTAATCTAAAAATTCTCCAAAATTAGCTGTCTGCTGAATTCACCCTGATAAAAATTAATGTTCTTAGAAAAATTTTTTGAATTACTTACAGGTAATAATGCTACTGGGCCTGTTGGTAAAAATCTTTGCCAAGCTACAATATTTTCTGTTGGCTGAAAAAAAAAAAATTATGATATAATAATAATAATAATAATTTGAAATAAAATTCATCAAAAGTAAAGTTAAATTTAAAGTGAAAAACAATTACCTCTGACAATTCAACAGTTGCAACGATTCCCATTTGATCATAATCCCACTTGACATATTGTACATTCATTGCTTGGCGTACACGAGAATTCACTCCATCCGCCCCAATCTAAAATAAAATGAAAAGAAAAAATATATATTTACGTATGTATATATATTTAATTTATTTATTTATTGACCATGAATTTATAATTTGGATATTTTACGTTAGCATTGCCAACAGCTCTTAAATTACATATGTAATAGCACAGAGAGGAGGAGAAAATAAAAATCAGTTACGGAATACCAAAAATAACTTTGACAAACTAAAAGATATGATGTAAAAACTCAAAGTTTGAAAGAAGTGATTATATTAAGATTCTAGATTAAGATATTAAGAAGTGATTATATTAAGGAGTGGTTATATTAAGATTCATTTAGTACTATTAAATATTTATTGATGATCGGAAATGATCATTTAATTAAAAGTATCAAATAGTATTTCGCACTTATTCGAAAAAGTAGTAGAAGTTATTACTCATTGCTTTATTACTTAGTGTGAATTAATAATTAAAGCGTATTTAAAAAAACAAACAGCAAATAAATTTTTATAATTAAATCGTGATTCAAAGGAAAAATCACACATAATCACAGCAACTTCCTGTGAGGACATCGTTATCAATAAAGTAGTTGTTATTCTCTTTAAGCATGTGGTTGGCCCACTTTCCTATTACAAAGTGCAAAGTATGGTTTCTCAGTACTAAAAAAAAAAAAAAAAGTCAAAATAAATAATAAGAAATAATTGTGGTAGTCGCAAAATCCCCTCAGTAAATACTGGAATTCAGAGATCGACGTAGTCTAATTATAAGCCAAGTCTGTTTTATAAACATTTGGGTACACGTGAAAGAAGATGCGGGATTCATCAGACGTTTACAATTTCTCGGAGTATTCACATCGCATGTAAATTAAATTTTGTATGAATATTACAGAAAAGAATTCACGATTTATATTTAAAAAATGAATACATTCGTCGAACATCCGGAAAGTATTTATTATCGTGATTCATTACTTCAATATTAAGTTTAAAAATGAAATAAAAAAATTTAAGCATAGAAAAAAAATGTAAATAACTTGTTGATGTTTCTGATTCAATTGAACGGACTTTAGAAAATTCAATGAATTTATATTTGTGATTAAATCAGATTATAAACAAATACTTAATGCTGGTGACTTTGAGTAATTACTGGTGTATGTGCAAATGCATGTGATTTAATACTTAAAAAATTCTTAACGATGTTTCCACGTCATACAAAGCCTCTAGGTAAATTGTTAAATCGAAATGGTGAGGATATCATCTATCGAGACAACATTCACATGTCGACACTCACAGAAGGATACCAGATAGTTTCACGCGTACATTGTTTACAAATCTAATAATATTGTGTTTATTTCTAATGTATTTTTTAACGACTTTGTTTGAATTTGTTAGAACGAACGTAGTGATCTATGGATGGACGATATGGAACGGGGTAGTATATCGTCCGAAAGCTCATCAACAGAATTTGCATGTACAAAAACTTCATTAGCAAAAAAGCAACAACCTTGGGATACGGCAGAAGTAACAAAAGCTCTTTCAAGTCTTCCTGCGGGTGAAACTGCATTAACACTTATTCCTACTCTTCATGGTGATATTTTGGAGAAAACTCTTGAAGTTTTAAAATGTATAAGCTCAGATAAAACTAAAGATCAAACTTTTGTCATTTCAAATTTCGCCAATGGGTACGTTATATAATTAATATCATATCATAAAACAAAAGCTTTTAAAATGATAATTAGGTGAATATAAAAAATTATAGTGGTGTCAGAAAATCTTCTCACAATGCGCAAAATAAAGCAGCCGCATCTTCAACCTCTGAATCAGTTCTTGCTAAATGGCCAGAGACTTGTCTTCTTGTTGCCAGTTGGTTAGGACAAATTGAAATAGTCAAGGCGCTTCTTCAAAGAGTCACTAATATCTCTATCCGAGATGGGCACGGAAGGTTATTATTATGTTTAAAAGTTTATCAACATTTCATTATTTATGTAAACAATTTTATAAGTCATAAAATAAATCAACTGTTTTATCTTTAGGACTCCGTTACATCTGGCAGCGTGTGCGGGGCATGTAAAAATAATAGAAATACTACTAAAACATGGCGCTAATCCAAATGATTGGGATTTTAACAAAGAATATACAGCGCTACATTGTGCTGCAGCGATTGGTAATCTTTCATCAGTTAAATATTTAATAAAATCTGGAGGTAATGTTGATGCCGGTCTTCCCGGACGTACACCATTACATTATGCAGTAATGAGTAATGCTGCTGACTGTGTAGAAGCTCTTTTAAAAGCTGGTGCTTCTCCGAATAATCCTCAAGTATACACTGAAACTCCGTTACATGCTGCTGCTAGTCTAGGTGCTGCTTGCAGTGTAAGTTTACTTTTACATTATGGAGCTGACGTACGAGTTCAATCAGGTGCAGCACGATCTACACCACTTCATTTAGCAGCAGAAGAAGGAGCAGTGAATGTGTAAAACTTTTACTCAAAGCTGAAGCTCCAATCAATGCTAAAAATTCACGAGGACAAACTCCATTACATCTTGCAGCTTTAGCTCAATCTGCGGATACTATGGAAAGTTTAATTGTTGCTGGGGCTGATGTTAATGCTGAAGACGATGATGGTAGGACACCTCTCCATACTGCCGTAGCTAAGAGTGTCAGAGGAAGTGAATTAGTTCGAATATTATTACAGGTGAGAATTTTCTTCATATATATATACTTTTTCTTATATTAATGATTTTTGTTTATAATTAACAGGGTGGATCTTATGTAAATAAGCCAGATAAATTTGGATATACTCCTCTTCACATTGCGGCACTTAATGAAAGTTCTTTCATCGTAACTCTATTGCTGGCAAAAGGAGCTGACGTGACTGCTAGAACGAAAGGAGGAATTTCTGCACTCAGTTTCATCATTAGACGTACACCAGATGTACTTCCAAGATTTGTTTCACGTATGGATCAAGCGATATCTCTGCATGACCATGAATTAGGTGATGTCGACTGTGAACTGCGCTTGGATTTTCGTTTTTAGTACCAGGTGGACGAAGTGAAACTGATTTAATGCTATGTCTTGTTGAAGGTGGTCAAAGACATATTCTAAAACATCCTCTCTGTGAAAGTTTTCTCTATCTAAAATGGTTAAAAGTCCGTAAATTTTTTCTATTTAGTTTGATATTTCATTCAATATTTGTTGCAATATTTACGGCATACATTATAGCAGCATTTTTATACGAGGCGGATATTGTTGTAGAAATATTTTTTATGCCTATTATTGTTTTTACAGTTATTTTGACAACTAAAGAGATTTTTCAATTATCTCATGGTATTTGTTCGTACATAAAAAGATGGGAAAACTGGTTACAATGGGGAGTGATTGTATCTTCCGCTGCAATTATAATAAACCCAGTTGGTCTGTGGCAATATCATGTAGCTGCCCTAGGCATTTTTTTAGTCTGGATTGAGCTTATGATAGTCGTTGGAAGATTTCCAATGTTTGGTTTATACGTTCAGATGTTTACTCAAGTAGCAATTAACTTTTTTAAATTTCTTGGTGCATATTTATGCTTAATTATTGGGTTTGGGCTTGCATTTAGCGTTCTCCATAAAAATTACAAGTCTTTTAAAAGTCCACTCATCAGTCTATTGAAGACAATTATTATGATGTCAGGAGAATTGGAATTTGAGGATGTTTTCTTTGATAAAGATGCACCAATACAATACCCAGGAACATCTCATCTTATGCTTTTGGCTTTTGTTGTACTCGTCACTATTATTCTAACTAATTTAATGGTAGGACTTGCGGTATCAGACATCCAAGAACTTCGTCGTTGTGCTGGACTTGATCGACTTGTACGCCGTGCTGAACTAGTAGCACATCTAGAAAGTTTGCTTTTTTCCAAATTTCTTGACCATTGTCCTCAAAGAATTGTTAAACCCTGCAGAATGGGAGCTTTACTTCTCCATCCACCTCATCATTGCGCAATACACATTAGACCAAATGATCCTCGTGAAAAACGACTACCTAAAGATTTAATAAAATCTATCTATCGATTAGTTTCCGAAAGAAAAATTCGCATACGTAATAATATCAACAGCCCTTCATCAAAAAGTAATAACTTTGATCTAGATGATAGTCGAACCAGTAGATTGTATAGTTTTAGTTCAGTTAATGACACCAGTAGGCAATTGTTAGAATTATTTTCTGAGTTAAAAAAGTGCTCACAAAATATTAGTATGCGTTTAGATGCTTTATCAATTAAAATTGATACTATTACTCGAGAATTTGATCATGATTAATTGTAATACGCTTATTAAAATTTATTTTTTTTTTTTTGTAAAATAACGAAATAAATATTTTTAATTTTTTTTAGTAGTAAAAAAATTATTTACCAGTAATTTCGATGTAAGTTCTTCACCATTCTCTAATTTTATTTTAACATCATTGTTGATTGTTTTTGGCAAAGTAATACCTTCAACTTTGGCATTGTACATAACGTGAACAGATGGCTTTTCTTCTAGTTGTTTATTGACTGCATGTAATAATAAATCATTTTCGACAATATATGCTATATCCTCAGATAATTGATCTTCATTAAATGTTATCATGGCATCTGAACAGGCATCCCATACCTAATATATAATTTATTTTTATATTAATTAAAAATTATAATAAGAGCAAGTACACTTTTCCATCACTGCTATGAGCAGCTTCTCTGTTTAAAAAAAAAGGATTGAGACAAAGAATAAAGTATTGGAAAGTATTAGATTGACTAGAAAAAGCAATACTTTTTTCTTTGTCTCAATACTTTTTTTTTAATCAGGGTTTGGCAAAAGTGAAACTTTTTTCAGCCACAGTCTTTCATAATTTGCTCATCAAAAAAATTCTGTCTTCAATTATATATCTAAAAATTTTATGAAAATTAACTTAGCAGATAGTAGATAATTTTAAAAATTTTTGTAACGAATAAATTATGGTAAAAAAAAAAATTTATAAAAAAAATTGACATCTAGAAATTTAAAAAAACTATAAATGCAATTTTTAAAAAATAATTTTTTGGAGCAAATTTATTTGTCAAAAAAATTGTCAAGTGACAGCTAACTTTAATGTCATAAAAATTTTCCACTTATAACTAGATAGAAAAATATTAAAATTATATCATTATCATATTCATCTTATTAAAATTAATCACATTTTTTGACAACTTATTGTTCTAAAAAAATAACAATAATTAAAAATTTTTCAACATACTTAATTATTCTGAAATAATGTTAATAGTTGATGACATTAAAGTTAGCAGTCACTAGAAAAATTTTTAATTTTATTTAACAAAACAAAATTAGTTCCAAAAAATGATTTTTAAAAAATTTGATTTTTAATTTTTTAAAATTTCTAAATCTTAATTTTTTTTGCCATAATTTAATTGTTAAAAAAAATTCTAAAAATTATTAAATATTTGCTAAATTTATTTTCATTAATAGTTAAGTTTAAACGATATTGTTTGTTTTTGACAGTGGCCTCAAACTCGTAGTGATTTAAGTTGCACTGATTACCTGCATTTTTCGAACTGGAGTATAACGAACAGCTTCTATGTGTTTCCATGCTCCTATACTTGACAGTAATGTACGTGTTTGTTGATTCAATGCGACAACTCGATTAGAATATTTTTCGGTTTGTTTAAATTCATATTTATTTCCACTTTCCAGTAATAAAATCTTTTGAGATTGTAACGTTCTATTATTAGCTGCAACAAAAGTCATTAATTATTGTATTTATTATTACTAATAAATTGTTATGATTATTTCTAACCTAAAGCAACAGCCAAAGTTGTTCCAACCATTCCACCTCCGGCAATAATAATGTCATGATGTTTATCATTATCTCCAGTAGCACAATGATTTTTCCTTGCAATTACCACTTGATTTGATAAACAAATACTACATTTATTGTATAAAGATGTTAAAATACCTCGAGTACACGGCATAATTTCACTTACAAACGCCATTTTGTTTGGCGCGCTTTTTAGGAATTCAAAACAAAATTCAAACGAGCAATGGAGAGCTAATGAGATCAACAAATGATTACTGTATGAAACAATTTATCGATTTATTAAATAATGCTACCAGGCTATACTTATCATCTTTGGAGATTAAACTTCACGACCATTTTACTAATAAACAAATTTCTTTACGTAAAGATTCCAGTAGTATAATCAATATGAGCAACCCTTATAAAAATTTTCTTTTATTCAGCTCGATGAATGTGAGATAGAAAAGTATTTTTAGATGAATGACAAATATTAAAATTTTTTCATTGATATAATAGTAAAATTTTAATCTGTAATTTAGTTTTTTAATTAAAACAAAATGAAATATATATTTTTATTGTTATGATGAGCGAAAAGACGATCCTGAAATTTCTTACTACCACTACTACTTTTTTTACGTTTAAGGTCACCATGGTGATGCGTTCCCCTGCGTTGGCTGATCGATTTTCAGGTGAATTACCTGAAGAATCCACGTATTTGTAAAGCAGTCATAAATAAAATGTAGTGAAAAGAGCAACTAAATATAACGAGTAAGTGGAAAAGAAAAACAAGTACTTAAATTGTATGAAGAAATGTCTGAACATAGAGGTTCATCTTTCGTTAATTCTTGTATTAAAGTGCCTATAGATCCTTATAGCCGTCAACCAACACCGTCTTATGAACGCCCGAGAATCCAACGAATAGAAAAAAGTAGAAATACTGGAAAATCACGTAGAATTAATTTCGTATCGTCTTCGAGTAATCAGGATTCAAACCGTGAAATTGTTAGTTCTGATGACAGCAATGTAGAGAGTTTCTTAGATTTTTTGGAAAGTATACCTGACTATGGTGAAATTAATCATCTCTCTAATGAACAATTCAAACAGAAGTTGGATTATTTGAAAAGAAAACAGAGATTGTTGTTAAAAAATTTGAAGAATTGTTTAGATCAGGATGATAGTGATGAAAAAAGTCTCGTTGTTCTTGATAAATCTTCAACTTTACCTCCGTCGACACCGAGTATTCCCGACAAGTCTAAAAGGTGGGATGAAAATAATGTTGATTTGAGA
Organism: Cotesia typhae; assembly: GCF_013202065.1. Classification (NCBI taxonomy): domain Eukaryota; kingdom Metazoa; phylum Arthropoda; class Insecta; order Hymenoptera; family Braconidae; genus Cotesia; species Cotesia typhae. Next base: position 1,470,213 of record NW_027423757.1, on the reverse strand, counting down.
TTGCTTGGGAAGAAATGTAGTCTTGAGGATTCTCGGACTGGGAGTCCCTTGTTATTTTCTTCCGGGACTTTTGCCGGACTGGCTGAAGACCAAGATTTATTAACTTTTAGGTAAGTAAATAGAATTTTTTGGATAAATATCGCTGTATAAATTTTTACATATGTATCAATAAAATTTTCAGGTGTAAAGACAAGGATAAAGAAATGAAAACTTTAAAAAATCGAGAAATACATTCTGCTAGTAAAAGCTGGAGTACTTGGAGTGAATCTAAAAGTACTGAAAGTGCTAATAGTGACTCAGAAAATAGTGTTGAAACTCGAAGTTTACCGCCTAGTAGTCCTAAAAGATGGCAACCAACTGTTCCAAAACCATTTTCATTTGCATTAAGGTAAATATTTATTAAGGATATTCAGGGGAAGGTAGCCTAAAGCGGGTAAAATTGATTTTACAATTATTTATATTTGATTTTACAATTGTTTAGCAAAAAAACGTGTACTGGGGCAAAATGGGTACCTGCTTGCGCTGCTCTGATCCAATTCTATATTTATTTTGATATACAATATTATCAAGTAATACGTAAATATAAGAAAAAAGTGGAAATACATTCTTGATTGAAAACTTGTTATCAATTTCAATAGAAAAATGCGTATTTTGCTTCAAATTAATGAAATAAAAATAAGATCATTATTTGAATGATTGCAATGAATAAAAATCTTTTTTTATGTTAGCTTAATACACAATTTTATTATCAAAATTAGTTTTATCATTAGATTCATCTATTTGTAATGCTTATCCGCTTTGGGCTAGGTAGGGCAAAACGAATTTTTAAACAATTTTTATTTTTTATTGATAAAAAATTCTTAGGCCCAAACTAAGACAATATTCCTATCTAATATTGAAGTTCGATCACTACTATGTTGGATAAAATAATATTCTTTAGTAAGTCGAAGAAAAACTAAAACTTCTAGACCTTCTTCGTTAGCTTAACCGCTTTAGGCTACCCTCCCCTACATTTTATAATACAAAATTTCATTATTGATTTTTTATCCCAGAGATGAAGCAGAAAAGTACATGTCTCGGGCTGAAAAAGAAGCTACAGAAAAATTTAATGAAAATAATAAAGGAAGCCCGATAAAAAAGAGAAGAGTTAGACCGATTCCTTTGACATCAAGGATTCCTTTGTACGATAAATTGATGGCAGCTAAAGAAGAAAGGTGTGATACGTTAATTTACTTGTTTTTAGTCATTTTTTCAAGTTAATAATAAAACTTTTTTTTTCTTTCCATAGAAGCCGAATGATCCGTGAAGAATCAGCGTGGAGCCTAATGTCTCAAGTAAAACCTTTCAGATTAGAGTGTGATCGTAGAGCTATTAAAACAATGAGTCGCTCGAGTCCAGAACTATGTTCAAGGAATGTAAAATCAATTTCAACATCTAGATTTAGAGCAAAGCCTGTGCCAAAAGATCTTTTTGGTACTGACGTGTACGATAGAATGTTAGAAGATGAGTATGTTAGACAGATGCAAAAGAAAATTCGTGCCGTTGAATTATTGAAATCATCGGCATTGCCGCCATCGATGGCCCGGAGAGAACGAATAAAATCAGCGTGCATTCCAAGAGTTAGAAATTGTAGCAATGACGAGTGTCGCCGTGCTGAAGAATCATTAAGAGTATGTAGTTCTACTCCAATAACATCTGAAAGATCGCGTTCTGTATTGACTAATCAGTCCTGTAGAGGTAATAATTTAGCTGCAATTTTACGGTGTCAAGCATCAAGGTAAATTAATTTATTTATTAATTAAATGTAAAAAGAAAACAAAATCGATTATAGTTTAGGAAAATTTCAGAGAAAAGTTGGAACGAGAAATTCAAGAGAGAATGGAAGAGCAAGCACGGGAGTATGCAATCAAAATGCGGGAATCTTGGACTGGCCGAAAACCTGCATGGCGTGCACTGAGACATGCAGCTAGGTATATTATTTATAATTTTATTATTTATAAGTGTAGAAAAAATTGATTTATTTTTTTTTTTATTTACTTCAGAAAAGATTTAGCGAGAGATTTAGATTTCCGAATATCATTACGCAGGGATGAAGCAAGAGAACAGGCTGAACGTCATCGTTTTGAAATGGAAATGATGCTCGATCGTGTTACACAAATTCCTACATTGTTCGAACGTCACTCACAGGTATGAATTACTCCAAATCACGTACATTTATTTTACATTACTGATAAGAAACAATATTGGATTATCAATTGAAGACTCGTTTCTCTAAGAAGGAACACAATATGCAGAATTTCCAGGGAATGCGTCAACTGCAATCCCGGGCTTACAAACTTGAACGCAAAAAGAAGAAAAAAAAACTCAAACCTCAACATTCTAGCAGTCTTGAGTCTGACAATAGTCCCGAATGCCCATCACGTCCTGACTCTGAATCTACACCAACTCGGTTATCTCCTGAGCAATCTTCAAAATCTTCAGGCTCTAGAAAATCTCAGGCATCAACTAGATCAGAAAATTTTATGAGTAATAAAAAAAAACATGAGCGCGGATCTCTTCGAGTATCGATTAATGAAACTGCTGAACTGATTGAAGATGATGATGGTGACGATAACGAAAAATATTCTATCAGTCCTAGTGATGAACAAGATTCTCACAATTTATGCAATAAAAATACTCAAAATCTTTAATACGTAAAGGTAGTCCCGAGTTGAAATTTAAATCGTAGATTCAACGTATTGAACGTTCAAATCGTTGCTTGAGGGTATTAGACGTTGAAAACGTAGGATCAACGTATTGAACGTTAAAAACGTGTATGTTGAACGTATCCAACGTATTGTAAATGTGAAGAGAACCAATAATGGGTGAAAATAAGTAATATTAAAACTATTTAAATAACTACACATGCTTGAAACCTAAATGGACAAAAAAAAATTTTTTTTCAGTTCTGTTAAGATTTTACATTTTTAGCTTAAATTTACCATTTTTTTGACGGAAATGCTTTATCAAAATTTTTTAGTCTCGTAGTAGTTTCCAAAATTATGTAAAATTTTATAAATTCATAAATCTGTATATAAAATAATAACTTTTTATACAATTTTATAAAATTTTGTACCACTGGATTTTTACAAAAAAAAAAATAAAATTTTTAACTTCCTGTAAAGAAGAAAATTAAAAATGTGTAGTTATTTGAGTAGTTTTAATGTTACTATTTTCACCCATTATTGGTTCTCTTCACATTTATAATACGTTGGGTACGTTCAACATACGTTTTTAACGTCCATTACGTTCAAATGACAATTTTAACGTTCAATACGTTGATCCTACGTTTTCAACGTCTAATACGCTCAACCAATGATTTGAACATTCTATATGTTGAATCTATGATTTAAATTTCGACTCGGGGCTTTAACAAATAATCTACAAGTATTATCTTTATAATTAAAAATATATTGATAAATTTTTTATTACGAAAATTTATACATATCACTTTTACACGTAAATTGTAACATTATTTATTACTATCCGCAAAATAATTTTTTTTTTTTTTTTTCAAAATATTACAAGATTAATAAAATAATATTATATGAAGAATAATAATAACTAAAATAGTACGAGCAGTCTTATAAAAAACTTACAAACTACAAAATTAAAGAATATTTATGAACATGAAGTATAATATTTTAATCTTGCATAATATCCAATATCCAGTCCATGTAATATGGTAAAAATGTGTAAACTCCGGGGAAACCATCGATACCACAATTGCGTGGCCCAAAACTTACAACACCATATTGAACGTATCGTACATCATTGTAATAACGTCCTGGTGATTGAAGAGGACCGCCGCTGTCGCCAGTGCATGAATCCTTACCATTTTTACCTCCAGCGCATATTTGGTTATACCAAATAACTGATTTACCTTCGTAAGCTTTTGCGCATTCATCATTAGGAACTGGAGATAAATTAACCATAAGAAGTTCCAGACTATGTGTACCAAACTCAGTTGCACCCCATCCAGTGATTGTGACGGTTTTTTGACCTAACCGTTGAGCTGTTCCAATGGGTAAGCAAATTGGTTTTACATTTATTGGTTCAAAGTCTATATCTGAAGCTAGGCGTATTAATCCAATGTCATTCTGTAGTTTTGATGGAACGTAACCAGGATGAAATTTAGTACTTTCTATTAAAAAATCTTGATATTGATCAGCGCAAACTATTTCTAGACCGTCTTCATCCTTATCACAATCACGCTCGGTACTCAAGTCATGGTCTCCAACTCGAACTCCAAGTAGAGTGAGGGCTAGAAAAAAAATTTTCTTAAGTATTTTATTAAAAATTATTTTTTGAATGATTAATAAAAAAATTACTAGATGGTAAATTTGTAATACAATGCGCAGCAGTCAAGATGTAACGTTTATTAATAATTGTTCCTCCACATCTAAATTCTTTTCTACCATCGATATTGTAAGCTATTAATGCCATCCATGGATAGTCGAGAACACCAGTTTTATTTCCTCCAAATATTTTTGGCTCAGTGATTGGACCGCATATAGTGTGATTAAGTAGTCTTACATTTGAATGATTCACCACATCTGGAGGATTAGGTATTGTTGATAATTCTGGCTCTAGTGTTGTAGATAGTTGCACAGGTTGTTCACAACATACTTTTGGCCACATTCCCTCGAATCCACATTGTGACAACCGGATAAGTTCTAATGCTTCATTAGGAATTGGTCGCGGACCTTTCAGAATACTCAGTAATGATGGACACTCTGTTACAATAATACACGAACTTATACTTCCAGACGGTGTCATACATTTATCTTCTGTAATAAATTGTCAAAAAAAAAAAAATTATAGTATATTTATTTTTTTTATATTTTGAAAATTCTTCATCTTCAATATAATTAAACTTTCATAAAAATAACTTCATTGTAAATAGTAAAAAACTGATTATTGATAAGACAGACTATCTTTGATTTTTTACTTAACAAGATTATTCAATAAAAAAAAATCTTAAACTTTTATTTCTTCTTTGTTTGAAAAAAATGTATGATCACAATTATTTCTAAATAAAGTAATTTTGTTAAAGAAAAAAATTAATATATACTTACGAGTATAAACAATAACTAAAAAGTAACTTAGTAATATCAATAAAAACTTCATATTTTAATTAAGAAAATACAGTTCAATTTGTGAAAAATTATAATTAATATCATAACAAAATATAACAGACAGTTTTTTTCAGAAGAGTGTCTCTCAGGTCAAGTTCACAAGCAGTACATTGGAATAAAATGAAATTAGCACATTACGATTCCAATAAATTTTTTATTATAAAAATGATTCTCATATAATTATGATTTTGTTAAAATAAAAACATAAAAAATTAAAAAAAAATAATAATTACAACAAAAACTTGTTCTCCAAACCGCAACCTAATATGGCACTAAAAATATTTATACGCACGTATCTCCTTCTATTCGCGTCTCAACACCTTCTATTTGTTAAAATTCTGCAAACCCGTTATAAGTAAGATGATGATAATATTTTTGCACTAGACGGTCTGCTGCCATCTGCATTTGTCCTTGATAAAAAATAATCACGTGTGTTGTTGCATATATATGCTTTTATACTTTTACATTTATTTAAGCTATTATCATTTTGCATTAACTGCAATCAATTTTAATTGAAACTTAAAAAAGTCATCAAGGCCAGTTATTGATCATGTTAACTTGTATCAAACTAAAACTAAATATTTTATTTGTTTATCAATCATCGATAGCAAGATGTTAAAGAATAAGATAAATAAATAAACAACTTTAGAATAAAGAGATTTGACGTCATAACATTTTAAGTAACACGTGGGGAAACCCACCTCGAGAGATTTGATGATGAGATCTTATTTGATATGGAAAAGAATATCAAGAAATATTTTATTTATTTAGGATAATATACGATTGTACGAGTAAATATAAATATTGATTGATCTCAAATTGTTATTGACCTGAAGGTTACTTCAGATGACCTATTACTGATATTCATAATCACGATAGTCGTCACTATAATATTAATAAAGGTCCACCATCAATTATTAATGATATCATTTCAAAACTTATAACAAAGTCATTTATCAATGACAATTTATTTCAATAAAAACATATCAAAATGTATTTTAGATCAAATATAAAGGCTTATAAAATTTGTCTATCATAGAGCTGGGAAACATTTATTTATGATTTTATCTAATAATTATGATAATTAATTCATTAAAAAAATGTATTTAAAAATACAGATTACATTAAAAACAGTATTTTTATTAAGTTAATTTATACGCGCAAAAGAGAAAAATAGAAAAATTACAGTATATAGTGTAACGTGGTGCTTCGTGATAAAAACTGGAAAAATTACAGTTTCAGATTTTAAGTATTACAGATTTTATAAAAAGTACATTGTAAAATATAATATTTACATTGAAAGCTTTGAAAATTAACATTCAAAGTTTGAATTACAAAAATGTTATTTCAAACTGTAATTTTTAAATTTTGAATACGACGGGACACTTATTACTATTTGTAATGTAATTTTTCAAGTTTTCTTTTTTCCGTGTACTAGATCATCAATAGAAATGATTATTAATGGTCAGTTTTTCAATCCAGGATGAAATTGATAATAATAATTAGGTTTTATTTGTATCATTTTTTATTAGATTTAGTTAGTGTTTTACAAAGTAGGATAAAATTTTGTTCAATGTTAAAATCTATCTGTATCCCCATGAATAGATAGACATACTGATAATACTAATTTTATTCTAGATAAAATTTTATCCTAGATTGCAAAACTGGCTTTCAAACATAATTAAAATATAATAAAAAAAAATAATAGAACATTTAACTATTTATGATTTACGAGTTTAGATGATGACTTCATGCTGGTTATTTTTATCGTCGTCAAATTAGGTCTTTTAATTATGACATTTTTAGACTGTTGATATAATTATAAAAAAAAAAAAAAAGTCAACTTTAAGGTCTCATATTGCGTAAAATCCAATCGGTGTAATGGGAAACTTTGGTATAAATTCCTGGCCAACCTTGCATACCACACGGAGAGGGACCGAAAGAAACAATACCAACGGTTGTCCATCTTCCAGTACCATCCATGCCCCTTTCAACAGACATGAGAGGGCCACCGGAATCACCTCTACATGAATCCTTCCCTCGCTGGCCACCAGCACAAATTTGATTTTCTGAAAGAGCTATTGCTGAGTTTCCATACCGTGCTAGACAGTCCTGGCGGTCAGCGATAGGAATTGAGAGTTTTAATTTAAAGTCAGATTCGCTTCTGTTCTCCGTCTTTCCCCACCCAGCTATCCATAGACGCTGAGATAGATTTCCATTGTTTGGCAAACAAACAGGTTTAATGTAATCAGTAAACGCTACGGGTGTAGACAATCTCAGTAAAGCTATATCATTTTGTTGATCTCTGGCTGTTGGTTTATAGTCTTCATGAGCTATTTGTTCTTCTACTCCAATACTAACTACTGGTGGCGCACAAATTTCAGTATTGCCTAAGTCTGGGATACAATCCGGATCTGTTGCTGTATTATATTCTCCCAATCTGACTCCAAGAAGACGCCAACTTCTTGGTAAATCTTTTCCTTTTATGCAGTGGGCCGCAGTCAGAACGTATCGATTGCTAATTAATACTCCTCCGCATGCTGTTGTTCTTCCGTTTGCTAATTGGATAAAAAGTCAATTATTTATTAATTTTTTTAATACATTTGAAGAGCTGATTTTCAGAAAGGTATCTTTTCATATTTTAAAAGAGCAGTTTTTTGAACTTTTTAATATTAATTACTTCAAGAATTATAAAAATTTCGGAATAAAAATCGAATTGTAGCTTGTGAATTCATAAGCGATAGCACTTTGTAGCTAAATTAAAAAAGTTCAATAAAAATATTTATAATTGAAGATAACCAGTTTTTTGCCTCGATTAATAAAAAATGAAAAGATACCCTTTTCAAACTCAACTCCTCATTCGATATATTTGTTAAATTCAATAAAATATTTACGTTTTTGGTATTCCAAAAGAGCCATCCATGGAAATTCGTCAATATCTGCACGTTCACCTCCAAAAATCCTCACGGAAAGATCTCTTCCACAGTCCCGCGGAAGTAAACTACTACGTGAATTAATATTGCCATTATCGTTAGAGACATCGTAAAATTCTGTTGTAGTTGGGGGTTGTATTGGTGATAAGTTATTAAAGACACAACAAACTTTGGGATCTCGGCCTTCGAAACCACATTGAGCTGCTCTAAGGGTTTGGATATTTTCGGGAAATGTTGAAGATAATCGTAGAAGCTCTATCATAGGTGGACATTGACGAATGTTTATACATCGGCCTATTTGATTGTTGCTTAAGTAACACCTATCGTCTTGCCAGTTTTCTGAAAAAATTTGTTTATTAATGTTATTTTAGAAAAGTTCTGTTAAATTTAATATAAGTAAAATAATTTCTCTATTGAAAATAAAAATTTTTTAGAAATTTACAAATCATGAAAATTAACATTCATATCTATAATCAAAAATATTTAATAAAATTATTGGAAGTATTTATTAGACATCATATGCTTATATAAATAAATTACTGATGGCTTCACTGAATCTTTTTTTTATTTTATAATATTCGTTGTAATATTATTAACTATATACATAAAATTTTAGTTAGATGAGTATCTTAAGAAATTCTATAATCTTACTTGACCTCAGTTTACGGTCAATATAAAACTAGTTTTTTGATTATAATAATTATCAATTCTAAAATTCTTATTCAAAATATTATAATTTGAAATTAAAAATTTTTGTTTACAGTTTATAATTTAAAGTAATTAAATTAAATATTCACCCTGATAAAACAAAAGGATTCAAAAGAATTAGAAATAACTTGATTTTTAATCATTTTTAATGATATTTAATCCTTCCAATTCTTTCTCTTATGGGCGTTTAACACGGAGAAATTCTTTTTAATTCTCTTTTTTAATCAGAGCAGTTTTAATTTCTGACAAACCAATACAATAAATTATATAAATAAAAAAAATAATATACATGAATACAAAATTATTTAATAGAAAATGTAACTTACGTGCACTGGATGTATTGATAAACAAAAATATCGTCAAAACAAAAAAAGTATGAAGAAATGATTTTTTAATCATTTTAGTTTTTTTAATGTATAATCTCTATTAAAATTTCTGTTATATTTTTTGTAAATATTGAATTAATGATTTAAACGAGATGTTTGATGAGACATGCGAAAGTCGACTGTCAAAGTAGTAGTCATTGCCGGAGAAATATAGGAGCTGAAGCCAGGGTCAAACCAGTCTCCCACCATGATTCTAGGAAATTCTTTAATAATATTAGGATTTCCCATCTATCCAATTTTTAAATAACACACCTTACACTTGACGATGCTTAGAATACACTCTGAAATTAATTTTTCACTTGAATAAGCGATTAATATGACGTCTAATTGTTATAATAACAATATTTTATATTTTTTTATTCTCAGAGCTGTTTGAAACTATTTTCTTAAGCATTTATTCGTTTATATTGATATATTTTTTTTTTTTAATTGAATTAAAATTATTTCAAGTCTACTGGATGAATAATTAAAATAGTATATTTATTGAAATGTTAAAATTTACAAAAGATTGATAATTCACTGGTAATTTAATAAAATTATTTACAAGTCTGTTTAAAAAATCATTTCCAATAATGAGCTCTTGGTTCGGGTCTTAATCTTCTCATTATCCAATCGATATAATTATCTATTTTGGTGTAAACCCCTGGCCAACCTGGTAAACCACAATTATCAGGACCAAAAGATACAACACCAACTGCAGTCCATTTTCCAGTTCCATCAGCAGCTCTTTCAACAGACATAAGAGGGCCACCGGAATCACCTCTACATGAATCTTTTCTTAACTGTCCGCCTGCACAAATTTGATTATTTTGAATAGATATTGAAGATCTTCCGTATCGCGCTTGACATTCTTCGTGATCGAAAGGAGAAATAGCAAGTTTTAATTTAACATCAGAGCGAGATCCATTCTCAGTAGCACCCCATCCTGCTACCCATAGTTTTTGGGGAATATTTCCATTGTGTGGTAAACAAATTGGCTTGATGTAGTCTGTAAATTCAACTGGTGATGATAATCGAATTAAAGCTATGTCGTTTGTTCTATCTCGAGATAGTGATACTGATTTGTAATTCTCGTGTTGTATAATTTCTTCGATATCTATTTTTACAATTAGCGGGGCGCAAATTTGACTGTTGTAACCATCACTAATACAATCGGGATTTGTTCTTCTATCATATTCACCAAATATTACTCTTTCAGGTCGCCAAGAGTTTAGATCTTCAGTATTGACGCAATGAGCTGCAGACAAAATATATCGCTTACTTATTAACATTCCACTGCAGAGTGCCGATTTTCTTCCGTCCGCTAAATAAATAAGATAATTTTATAAGTAAGTTATAATAATTAGTGTAATACTGTAAAAATACTTACGGTGGTCGTATTCTAATAAAGTTATCCACGGGAATTCATCAATATTAGCTCGTTCACCTCCGATAATCCTTACAGAAAGATCACGACCGCAATCGGAAGGAAGAAGTGGATCGCTAGGTCGACGAAAAGACGGAGTGTTGGAATCAGGATTATATGATTTTGTCGTCGATATAATGTTTGATTTTTTTGGTGTCCATAATTGATTTTTAAGAACACAACAAACTTTAGGATATCGACCTTCGATACCACATTGTGAGTTACGAAGAGTTCGTATAATTTCAGGAGTCTTTACCTGTATTTGCAAAAGGTTCAAGGCATCTGGACACCCGAGGATATTTATACATTCGCCTATTTGATAATCACTAGTAAAACAGCTATTTCTTGCCGAGTTTTCTATAATAAAACATTTGAAATTATATTTTTAGTGGACATTATTATATTGATGAAATCTCTGAAATATATATAATTATTAATGACTTAAGAGAAAAAAAGAGAATTAAAAATACACGGTAAAAAAAAAACCGGTGTAAGTCCATGCGGTGTACGGTGTTAATAATTCCGGTGTTAAATTCAACACCGAAATCGGTGTAGCAGTAACACCGTTCGCGGTGTAAATATTTTTTTTTGGTGTTAAATCGGTGTTATAGATTTTCCGGTGTTGATAATATTTTGACTGACACAATTTTTATAATTAAACTTTTTATGTTTGATAATTAAAAATAAATAATCAAAAAAAGTAAATATTTAACTTAGAAAGTTTGAAATAATAAAATATTGAGTCGATAAAAATTTTTAATTAAAATATATACACTGTAAAAAATTTCGATGTAAAAATGGGTGAAATACTGATGTGAAATTCTCTCAATGTAAATTTTCGATCCGTGTTACTTTAACACCATTATTAAAGGACAATTCTAGAACATCATATGAATAATCGGAAACTTCAAAATAGTGCATTTTAGTAATTATTTCATAACTTTTAAGTATTTTTTTTAAGATTTTCGGGATATTTCTAAGATAATTTTAGAATCAATGCAATTTAGTTGAAATTTTGTCGTTAAATCTTACGAGGAACCTTTTTTGAATAATCTTAAGTCATTTTTTTAACTATTTGAGAACAAATTTTGAATACTTTTAAGACATTTTTCGGATATTTTTGAGACAATTGTGGAAATTTTGTTGGAGGATTTTAGAGTGTTTTTACAACAAATTTGAAACATATTATATTTTTAGAACAATTTTAAGATAATTTTGAACGTTTCTTAAATGATATTCATAGAGATAATTTATTTTTGCACACCGATAGAAATTTTAACTTGACTCAAGAGCAAAAATCTTGACCCAAGAACACCAATTGGAAGAAAATGAATTTCTTGAGCCACGAGGAAATATTCTTGAGTCAAGATAATTTTCTTAATTCATGAGAATCTATCTTGACTCAAGAATTTTTCCTGTTGACGCAAAAAATTCATTTTCTTCCAATTGGTGTTCTTAGTTCAAGATTTTTGCTCTTGAGTCGAGTTAAAATTTTTATCAGTGCACAGCTGTAGATTTGTCCCGTAATTAATGGATGAAAAATTTTTTGGACAATTTAAGAATTTACAAATTACCCATTCACGGTGAAATTCAAAGAATTTTCTTTTACAGTCGACGCTCTCTGTATTGGACCTCTCTGTATTTGACCACATTCTTCCTCTATATTTGACGATTTTACACAGCGCTTATGGACAAGGACGAGTCAAATACAGAGAATGGTCTTGTACGGGTGAGTCAAATACAGAGAGCGTTGACTGTATAATGATAATATAATGCTATTATGTAAGCTATGGGAGACTATCTGTTACAATATGAGTTTATGTGTAAATGAAATATCAGAAAAAAAAGCAAAGTTATCAAATTATTAATTTATTACGTTTAAAACATTCTTAAATTGTCCCAAAAACGTCCTAAAATTGTCCAAAAAATTTTTCATCCATTAATTACGGGACAAATCTTCAGCTGTGCACTGATAAAAATTTTAACTCGACTCAAGAGCAAAAATCTTGAACTAAGAACACAAATTGGAAGAAAATGAATTTTTTGCGTCAACAGGAAAAATTCTTGAGTCAAGATAGATTCTCATGAATTAAGAAAATTATCTTGACTCAAGAATATTTCCTCGTGGCTCAAGAAATTCATTTTCTTCCAATTGGTGTTCTTGGGTCAAGATTTTTGCTCTTGAGTCAAGTTAAAATTTCTATCGGTGTGCAAAAATAAATTATCTCTATGAATATCATTTAAGAAACGTTCAAAATTATCTTAAAATTGTTCTAAAAATATAATATGTTTCAAATTTGTTGTAAAAACACTCTAAAATCCTCCAACAAAATTTCCACAATTGTCTCAAAAATATCCGAAAAATGTCTTAAAAGTATTCAAAATTTGTTCTCAAATAGTTAAAAAAATGACTTAAGATTATTCAAAAAAGGTTACTCGTAAGATTTAACGACAAAATTTCAACTAAATTGCATTGATTCTAAAATTATCTTAGAGATATTCCGAAAATCTTAAAAAAAATACTTAAAAGTTATGAAATAATTACTAAAATGCACTATTTTGAAGTTTCCAATTATTCATATGATGTTCTAGAATTGTCCTTTAATAATGGTGTTAAAGTAACACGGATCGAAAATTTACATTGAGAGAATTTCACATCAGTATTTCACCCATTTTTACATCGAAATTTTTTACAGTGTATATATTTTAATTAAAAATTTTTATCGACTCAATATTTTATTATTTCAAACTTTCTATGTTAAATATTTACTTTTTTTGATTATTTATTTTTAATTATCAAACATAAAAAGTTTAATTATAAAAATTGTGTCAGTCAAAATATTATCAACACCGGAAAATCTATAACACCGATTTAACACCAAAAAAAAAATATTTACACCGCGAACGGTGTTACTACTACACCGATTTCGGTGTTGAATTTAACACCGGAATTATTAACACCGTACACCGCATGGACTTACACCGGTTTTTTTTTACAGTGTATAATGTATTAGGTTTATAGGAATTACTGTATTATTTAGATAATGTTAAAATTACAATAAATCAAATTATTTATTTAAATCACAAAATGAATCTTTATAATCCCATAAAACTATTTCTGTCTAAAATGTGATTTTTTTATAAATCAATTATAAATAAAATTATGAAATCCATATGTAATTAAAATATTTTATAGGTATATTTTTCTTTAAATATATTTATATTTAAAATAAGACATACGTGCAGAAGACTTCTTCATAAGTAAAAATATCAACAGATAATTCCACATACATATTAGTTTTCGATACATTTTTTTATCAGAAAATACTTATTTAATTTTTTATTTTCTTAGAAGAAAATTTTCAAATAATTTTGACAATGCGTTAGACAGTAAATGTCAACGTCGACTAATATGATCACAAAATTAGAAGAATATAAAAATGTGATACCTCGAGGTCAACAAGATTCCCACTCTGGAATCTCTCACTGGAGATTTCAAAGAGATATTTTAATTATTTTCTTCAAATTATTTCTATTACTGGTTTTGTCATTATTATTATTCTATAAATTTTTAGGCAATATGTTTCAGAAAACAACATGTACACATGTAAGAGCGTTTGTTTTTGTGGGTTTTTCTATGTTTTTTTTTATAATGATTGATGATAAATATATCCTTCATTCGCTTATATCAAAAGCTCATAATTCATACCCAACGATCTTTTTTACTTTATATTCAAAAATGTTGTTTTTAACTATTATTTTTTAATTATTAGTCATACCTCATTCGATCAGAGAAGATTATTGACTTAAAATTATCAAATCAGAATTTCTTCTAAAAATATATTTTCAATTAACATATCCTAAGAAAAGATTAATTACAACAAACTCAAATACTGATATTTTTTTCTTGAGTGGTAATTTTGATATACGGTACAAGTACCGTTTGTAGACACATACCGTTTTTGGACAATTGATCAATTGTACATATTTAACAATTATATACATATTTAAGAACAATCGTGAATATTTATCTGTGATTTAATATTCATCTATATTCATAGATGCCAAGTTCTTTAAATGTCTCAATAGTCATTGAAACTTGAAGTTTTTTCACAAGTGATGTAAAAAAAAATTTTTCTATTGATTATACGTGTGCTCCCTGTAATTTATAATTGTAGATACATCTGATGGCTATCACGAGCTACCTACAATAACGATATCTACACTGCTGGAGCATCAATGACTATGTTTGTGAAAAATATTGCTGTGTCGGTTTTCGGTACAGATTACTTGAAAAAACATAGCGTTAAAGGAAAGGTGTGCAACAAAACCAAAACTGAAAAAATTTTCATTGGATTAAAAAATTATGACATTAAATTTAGTTGTCACTTCACAATTTTTAAAATTTTCTTTAACAAATAAATTATAGCAAAAAAAAAATGATTAAAAAATGGACTTGCAGAAATTTTAATAAATTAAAAATGCTATTTTTTAAAAATAATTTTTTAGAACAAAACTTTTTTTTAAGGAAATTTAAAAAATTGTCAAGTGACAGCTAAGTTTAATGTCATCAAAAAATTTCCAAAACCAGTGATTCTATCTTAGTACACTGAAAAAAAAATTAACGAATCAAGAGAAAAATTCTTGAACCAAGAAAATAACTTTAAAGAGTTTCATTGTCTTGAATCAAGACGAAAAATTCTTGAATTGAATAGAATTTACTGAAACCAAGAATAATTTCTTAGTTTAAGAATTTTTCTACTTAAATCAAGAAGATAAAATTCTTCAAAATTATTTACTTGATTCAAGTAAATTTTTTTTTTGTGTACATATGACATTGTACTAGAGCAGAAAGTTCAAAATTAATAACACTGAAGTTGACAGATATTAAAAATTTTTTTGGAATTTCATAACAGTTAAATTATTAAAAAAAATTTTTGTTAAAAAATTTCACATGTAAAAATTAATAAAAATTACAAGTGAAAATTTTTAGAAGCATTTTTTTATGGTAATTAATTATTTAAACAAATTTTTAATTGTCATGACAGCTGACCGCTAACTTCAGTGTTATCAAAATTATCGCATAGCCCTTTTTATAGTTGAAAATTTTTTGTGCACTTGTCTTAATATCCACCTTTTTTTTCGGGCAGTTTTTACGTCTGTGAACAGTGTATATGCATGTGTGCCTATTAAGTTGCCCGCGACTTTCGAATTGCCGCCTCAAAAACATGGCGAGTGAGCGTGCGCTCTAACTATCAATCGTTTTTGCTCGGTAATGCAGTTAGCTGAGCAGAGAGATCGCGCTACTAGTCATTTTCGTGCAAAATATTAATTATCTTTATTATTTGTCGTCGGTAATGATGACAAAACCAAAAATAGGAGACCCCACATCAGTTATCTTTTCTACTATCGTGCCCCCTTAAGGTAAAACTATACTTAGTATTCTTTAGATTTCTCTAAAAAATAATAAACATACAGAAAAAGATTGAAGATTAAAAGAAAAAAACGATCTTGCTAAGCATGTTTTACTAAAATAATAAAATTTATAATTTTTTTTTAAAGTTTATCTTCGCCGATCAACAATAATGTTTTTATTTGGGTCCACACCCGTTTAATTTCATTTTATCTACTGGTTACACTTAAATATTATTGTGTAAGTTTAACAAAAGATCCATTTTTATATGTATATATAGATATATAGATATACAGAATCTAATAATTGAATCAGTTGTATTGTCTTAATCATTTTTATCTGGAGGTCGTTTTTTGTACTAAACAAAATTAGTGGTTATGTTCATTGTTGTTAAAATCACCAAATACTAAACAATTTTTTGTTTACAAAAATGACTAACAATTAACCACAACTTTTAATCATCCACTTATTTGTTGTTTCTACAATTCAACAATATTTTAATGTGATATCTTATTGTAATTATAAATTAATTTTTTTATTTAATGATAATGAAAATATTTGCAGTTAATTAACAAATGTATTTTATTATTATATATTGATTGATGATTGATGAAGTTGTCAAGAAAAAAATATTATTATTTAAAAATCATTTTATTGTTAATAATATGAGTTAATTACTTGTTATTAATGAAATACATTTTTTCATAATATTTAACCTGTAATTATTATTGAATTTTCTTAGAACCATGACGGAAGGAAGTACGAGAACAAAACGTATGGGAACGAGATTTTTCAAAAATCCTCCTCAACCTCATATGTGCATACAAGATTTTTTAAGAGTATTAATTTTGATTCTTTTTTAGATGATTTTATTTCAAGTCAGTACTTACATCTAATGTTTTTATTTTTTTTGTGTCTAGGGGTCCGTGCATCCGTGCTATATAAATGTTTTATCATGGGATAAGATAGCTATGGCAAGTTGTCCTTTTGAACGTTTGTCACTCTATGGCGGAATGAAAATAAATCCACCAAGGACAGAAAAGCCGGAGGTTAATGTTTTTTTTGTGATGGCTAATCCAGAAGTTTTACGAAAAAAAGGCAAATATGCTCATGATTTGAAGGTAATCTTTTTATGTTTATTACTTTGAATTTCTTATATTATATCTTTTTTAATACAAATTTGATCAATTTATTTTAGGAACAATCTATTTTGATAGAACTACTACTTAATTTTATCGAGGCTATGAATAAAGGAGTAGAATTTATGAGACAATACAAAATTCTAAATGATCGTGATATAACTGGTGAATTAAAAGAAATATGGATGGTTGTACAAAGTGATAACGCGCGAGCACAAAGTGATCCAACTAGTGAAGAAGTTAAAAGACCAGTTCCGCAATATCCACTATATTCTGAGCAAGAACAGCAACAGCAGCAAAAAAAACAGCATCAGCAGCAACAATACCGACCTCCACCACCACAAACTCAGCAGCTTCAGCATCAAATTCAACAGATACGTCAGACTCATAGTGAAGATTCTCATCAGCAAATTCAACCTCAACCGCCTCAATACCACTCAAACTACTCAATGCAAAGTCGTGGACCTGTAAAAACATCTGAAAATTATGATTTAACTTACGTTCGTCAACCTCAACAAAATATAACGATGCCTCAGAATGATAATATTTATCAACCTTGGTCTACGTCATTGCAATATGCTAATCGAGTTAGAAGAATGGAACAAAAAATCGGTTCACGAGAAGCTAGAGAGTTTTTAGCTTCTAATGTCTCAGTTAATTCTTCACCTCAACAACATTCTATGTCATATCCAGCATCTCAGTATCAGTATCAACTCCTACGACAAGTGGGACCAGCTTATAATGGACCTAAAGTTCACCCTAATGCAAGTGCTCTTACCTGCTCTACGGTAACTACGTCTAGTGGTATAAATCCTGGCATTAGTCCTGGCTCTCAAATGCACTATGATCACTATTATTTACCTATGCGTTTACCGGAAAAAAACGTATGTGTAAAAGTTCATCGAGTGCAGCAGCCGCAGCAACCACAATTACAACTTGCCAATCCCATTCATATGGCTCCTGTTCCACCGTATGAACCAATCGATCCTTTTTATGACCCGCAAATGAATTCATCTTTTAATTGGAGAAGATCTTTCACGTCTCAAAATCATACCACACAGCCGAAAAATAATAATAATAAACGACAATTTTCCCCTTCACATACCAGTAATAATGGGCCTAAAGAAAATTCCGAAAAAAGTAAAAGTCCAATTAAAGTACTACAACGAGATAATTCAAATAACTCTAGTTCAAACGTCGATTCTATTAATTCTGAAATATCCATGGATAAATCTGATCAAGAATTTGACAATACAGGTAATAAAAAGAAAATTCAAGTTACAGATTTGGATGACGATGAATTACAAATTACACCAACTTGTGATAACTTTGAAGAAATACAGAGTTTGGATGATATTCAAACTCAAAAAAAAATCCAAGAAAGTAGTTCTAAAAATCAAGTTAGAACAAAAATCTTGGTACCAAAAAGAAATAAGTTATCTAATGACAGTAAATCGATATTAAAAAATGGTAACTCGGTTACGAATGATATTGAAATTGAGCAGCCAGGTAATATAGAAAATATATTGATTGAAGGAAAAAATGAGCAAATAAATATTTCTGAATCTGAACGAAATGGTTTTAATAATGATAAACCAATAAAAAGTGATAGTAAAGTTTCTAAGGTAATAAATAATTGCAGTAGTGAGTCGGTAATAAATGCTGATACTTCTGAAGATAATAATGAACAATGCGAGTCTAAAGTTAATGGACAGGGTTACAATTTAAACAAAAGTGATGAACAGGTTTATCAAGTGTATACAATACTAAGAAAATCTGATGTCGCATCAACGCAGGATGGATTGACGAACGAAATAACTCAAATGGCGATCAAAGATTGCACGGAAACAAGTGAGATGGGTGCCGTGCCTTCGTGATAGTCTACGGTGGATGTAGTTATAAGTTATATAATTAAGACAACTTTAAATGTAAATAGTTATATGGAGAGTTCAGTTGATAAGCAACTAAAAACAAATTAGGTTGATCAATTTAAAAGACAATGTAAGCATAAAATGTAGATAACTTTACTCGAATGTTCTTCCATAAGAATTAAGGTGATAACGATTAATTCACAACTCAGAGTAAAGTAAAATCATAACAAAAAGAAAGTTTGAACAGCATTGAATAATATAAGGATGTCATGTATAGAGTTTTTATAACCTAAAGTACTGAAATTGTACAACTTGATAGCGTATAGGCTGTGAAAACTTAAAAATTTTGGTGCATGTTTCTCTTGTTTGTATGTAAAAAGAGATCTTGTGGTAAAATAGTAAACAAACTTATGATAAAAAAAAAAAAGTTTCTAAAAATAAGCATGTAAAATAAAAAAGTAGTCTACTTAAAAAAAAAAAAAAAAAAAAAAAAAAGACAAAATTAGATTCGTCTACAATTAAAAAATTTAATTATTTTTAAATTATTTTATCATCAAGTAATTTGTTTAATCTGAGTTAACGATAAGTATAGTATTGAAGAAAAATCGTATTGTTAAACAAATGATGAAATGGGTGCTTCGAAGAAATTTTTAGCATAGTACTTTATTGCTTTATAAATTATTCGGAAACATACTCCCTCATAATCAGTGATAATGGTCACTGTTCTGAATAAAATTTCAATAAAATTGCCTGTTTTTTATATTGATGTTAATAATAATTATTATCATCATAAAATAATAATAATAATAATAATAATAATAATAATAATAATAATAATAATAATAATCATAATATCAATGATAATCTTGATAATAATAATAATAATAATATTAATATTAATATTAATAATTCAATAAACAAAATTAAGCCGAGATCTTCCCGGATGTCCAATTATCGTAATGACATCCTAAAAAAATTTTTATTTTTAAAATACGTAGTCATTGTCTTTTTATTAAATAAAATGACTGAAAATAATTTTTAATAAAATCGTACATCAAAATTTATGCTGTCATTTTATTTAATTAAGTAGATTAATTTTTGAGATAGTTCCATCATAGAATAATATAGTAAGAAGAACATTTACTATCAGAAATTCTAAATTTCGATGGACAAATACTTACACAGTTATCAAAAATATTAGATTATGATGATCTGACAACGTTCCATATCTCAATTTTTTATTGAAATAACTTTTTTAAATATTATTTTAATCATTTAGTTATTAAGGGAAAATATTATAACTTAATAATCATGTGAAAATAAATTATTAATTGTATGAATATTGAAATTAATATTTATTTTTATTTATAATTGATTTTATTTTTATATTTTTATGATAAAAAATTTTTTTTAAACAGGGTTATTAAAAAAATATGTCGACTTAATAAAATCTCTAAATTATATGAAAAATAAAATACAAATTTTTAAACAGTGATTTAGGAATTGAAATTTTTGAAATTTGAAAATTCTTCATCGAGGTTTTTCTTGCGTTATGGGGAGCTACATATACCTGAAGCAAAGTAAATGATCAAGTTACGATGTCTTGTATAAAATAAATATAAAAAAATTTGGTCATAGAGTTATTAAATCGTAATATAGTGCTTTACCGAAAGTAATAGCAGCACTAAGGTAAAAGACCCAGTTATTGACAATTAAAAATTTATGTACATACACGCCAATCAGCATTACACATCTATTAACTAATATAGTATTCTTTAAATTATGGCTAGAAAATATGACATTAAAGTTAGCTGTCACTTGACAATTTTTGAATTTTCTTTAACTAAAAAATTATTTTAAAAAAAATTGCATTTTTAATTTATTAAAATTTCTACAAGTCCATTTTTTAATAATTTTTTTTTTGCTATAATTTATTTGTTAAAGAAAATTAGAACAATTATGAAGTGACAGCTTAATTTAATGTCATCTAGAAAATTATAACAAAAATAATTAATTATTTCATGATACCTAGTTAAAATTAATGAATTTTATTATTAATATTGCAAAATTTGTTTTTCAACGTTGGAGCAGAAAGCCTGGTAGGAGCCACCGAAAAAGTTCACTGTGTCATGCAGGGACTTCACTAGGCTAAATATTCTATTACTTGGTCTCTTCATCACATAGTTACAGTTTGAGTTGACGGTTTTTAGTAATCGGTTACATTGCGTGCTTGAAGCAAAAAGGGCGCGCTAAAAGGGAGGATAAAAAAATTTTTTGTCATTGTTCTTAAAATCACTCAAAACACAAAGATCTGTAAATAAAAAAATTCGAGTACCCTAAAGCTAAAACGACGTAACTTAAGCTAAAAGGGCACATAAGAAAATTTAAGATTTTATGAAAAATTTTTATACATAGCTTCATAAGACAAGTTAGATCCAAAAAATAGTCTAGTACGCAAAGCTAATTTATTACAAAAAGGAGCAAAATGAAAGCAATTGTTTTAATTCGTAGTTACTCAGTTTCTAGGTATAAAATTTATATGAATTAAATTTTTTCACCTACGATACGATTTTTGTCCTTTAAAATTAATTAAAAATGCAGTAATAAAAAAATACAATTATCAACATTTCATTGAGAAAAAAAAACAACTGAAATTTACTGATTTTCTTTTTAATTATTGTCTTAAATTATAGGTACACTATAAATCAGAATAATTTTTTTAATTCAAAATTTTTTCATTGATTTTAATTTTATGTTTAAAAAAATCTAGGTGACTATGGAATGAAAAAATTTTCTAAGTACTAAAACTATAATGAAGAATATATTTTTATACAAGTAATGGATAAATAAATTAATCAAAAACTAATGGGATTAAAAGTAAATTATGAATAAAAAAATGATAGTATTCAAATATTTAACAATTTTTTAAAAATATTTTTAATTATAATTTTAAAAGAAAGTAGGTATAGTTAAAATGCACCTCTTCGACTCCTCCATTTTTGATTAATTTTTAGGCTAAAAATAAATATTTTAATGAATTGCTCAGAAAAAAAAATTATAGGCCCTTTTAGCTCTTTGCAAAGCCTGAGCTTTTGGTTGTTAAAGACAAACTTGTCAAAGTCAACAACTGAGTTTTTTACTTAACTATAAATTTTTATGTTTGACAACAAAAAAAATTTGATCTTGAAGGTATTTATTATTTGTACTTAATTTATTTAATAATTTTGATACTCAATAAGATAGAACGTTCATTCGCGAGACCTAGTACTGGATGAAATTATCGATTTAAATATTGACGAAAACTTGAATTTTTGAGAATCTAGCAAGAAAATAATTGATAAAAAAAGTTGAAATTAATTGATTATTTAATATTTCCATGTCGGGCATTTAATTTTTTAATGCTCAAAATTACAATACTATGTATCTGCATAATTTTATCTTGTTTAAAAGTTGCAAAAAACAAAAAAAATTTTTTTTTTCAACAGCCCCAAGTGTTCCCTTTCAAACAAACGAAAGGCGATTCCTGTATCTATAATAGCCTACGAGATATTACAAAAAAAATTGAAAAATTGGAAAAATCGCAAAATTTTGAATTTGTGTATTTTTGGAAAAAAAATTTTTTATTTTTTATTCCTGAACAGAACTTGATTTTATGACAAAAGAAATTTTCTGACCAAAATTTGTCCAAATCGAAAGGGGTCAATTTAACTATTGGTCGATTTAACATGGAATGACCTTTCTACAACTATTGGAACTATTTCTATAATTTACAGTCGAAGTTCCTATAATAAAATAGAAAAAAATTTTATAAAATTATAGTAACAAAAGCAAGTGTCATAATTTTATTACATCAATATTTTAATGTCATAGATTACATTTTTTATTAAATTAAAAGTTACCTTATTTAGAAGTTGAAAAACCTGAATTTCTTAAATTAAAAACTAAAAAATTCATGTTTTTTTAAAAATAACCAGTATGTATTAGTTTGATTAATAAAAAACGAAAATAGTTACAACTAGAAATTAAATAGGTGGTATTGGTGTGTAAACTCTCACGTAGTCTTCTTGACTTTCACCTTTGCTATCATAAACCACGGATACGAATTTATATTATTGTAGAGTGACCGAATCTGACGGCAAGTTAACAATGTGCTGCTCAGTAAATAGTAACAAAAGCTTTCCCTCAGTTAGACTTTCGCTGTCAACGAATAAAATAATATTTATTAAATTATTTCTACTAACATAAGTAACAATTGTGAGCATATGTGACAAAAATCAACCGACTGAAGAATAATATTTCTATGTAAATGTACGGTCATCAACAATAATAATTGATTTATTTAACAAGGAAGTTAAAGACACGCGAGTATTCGAAAGTTTATAAGAATAATCTATTTTTGACATTTCGCCTCCTCATAAGATTGCTTTTGCTTATTTAAATTATGTGTTCATGATCATTTGTCATTTTCAATTATAAACGGTGAAAAGACATATGACTTTATCACATATTCGGTGTTAAAGAAGAAAACAAAAAAGTTTTATTATGGATTCTGTATGAACTTTACTCCACAATCGACTGGTTTTTTTTTATCTCAATAATGCTGATCCAAGTGAAGAAATGAATACAAAATGACATTGAGATAAAAGAGTTAAATTAGCTGAAACAGGATTTTTGTAAAAGCTAAGAGTTAGGAAGGGAGACCGCAATACCTTTCTCCGGAGATGTGGCTGACCGACATATTGCGTTCTTCGCCCTTCCATCCTGACTAGAGGTAAAAAGTAAAAGAGAAAGAGCGTCAGCCAAGCAAGAAGCAGGAGTTTAAGTCATTTGATTTGCTAGGTGAGAGAAAAGTCTTCTCCGTTCTTGCTATGAGTACCGTCGTATCTCCTGTATTACTTCATTGTCTTCATCATGTTTCTTGCGATTTTTTTATCGGCTTTACGTGAACACGCGCTACCGCGGTCTTTTATATTTTCCGCTATAACAGTCAACGGTGCCAGTTTATAGTAGATATTCTCGTGAATAGCTGTATATACTAGTTACTCAGGGTGCGATCAAAATATTTTTCGTGTTTTTACTTCAAAAACACTATGAAGTTTCAAAAAATTATCTGTGATAGTTATGTACTCCAGAAATCCGAAGAATTCGAGCAAACAGGTAAAAGTTCATTCAAATAATTAATATTTTTTACTGTCAATTTTAGTTATCGTTATTACCATTCAAAACTCAACTTTATTAAGTTGAATTAGTGGATTTCCACTATTCGGTAGTATATATTCACTATTTCAGATGTCCAAAGTATATCGCGGTATAATTTGCACAACAAAAATAGTAGATATCCATAAATTCAACTTTAGAGAGAAATAGCTGCTCTAAAAAAATTTTTATAAAATATTTTATTTAATATTTATTAATAAATTATAACCATTTGTCTAATGAAAATGTGAGTGTAGAAACTAAACGGCCTCGACTCACTTTCTGTATTTTACACAGTTGACTGCAGTTGGCATTTTTTTTTCCATCTAATATAATAATCTTTTCGCAAAATTGTAAATGACTTGAAAATTTTATCAATTTGAAGATGGTAAAATAAAATATTTACATGGAGTTAGATAAAAAAAAAAAAAAAAAAAAAAAAAAAAAAATTGAATTTTTAGACAGAATAACCTGATTAGAAATTCGTTCCTCGTGTTAACACATGTAATATCATATAAACGTGACTGCACCGGTGTAAATTATATTATTGAGTAGTATTGGTGATGAAAGCGCAAGACGATCACTTATTTGGACATTCATTATTCGTACTTAATTTAGATGTAGACTTAAATGTTGAACATGGAATACCTAATTTATTTTCATTTATCAATTAACACGATCTCATATTGATAAAATGTTTACACATGCAGTTTAAGTTAAAATTAGTAGTTTAAAATAAAGTTTACACCATTTAATTATTTTACAGAATACGATGCAGTTGAAAAAAGACTTCAATTACTCCTAAAAGAAGGATCCAAAATTCCTGCTGATTCTGATGAATCAGAAATGACTTTGCCTGATTATTACGATCCAGTCAAGTTTCGTTTGGGTCAGAATGTCTTTAGAAAAAATATTTTTACTATGATGATTGCTAAATTATCCGGATTGCTACTTCTTCTTATGGTCCCGTCAATTCTTGATATTTTAAAATTTACGAAACAAAGCGGTAATCCATGTACTGCCTTTCGTAGATACGCTGCGACAATTCTTCATACATGCATCTGGTATAAAAATTCACCGGATGAGGATAGTAAGTAAGTAAAATAATAATGTTCTTATTTTATCTAATATGAATACTAAAAATTACTTGTGTATACACAGAAAAAAAAAAATCTTAAGTCAAGCGTTAATTTTCTTAAATCAAGAAAATCTTAAGGAAGACTGAAAATTTCTTGACTGAAGTTAAAATTTTTTGAACGAAGTTAAATTTTTTTAAGCCAAGAAAATTTCTTCTTGCTCCAAAATAACTTCAGTCTTCCTTATAATTTTCTTGGTTCAAAAAAATTTTTTTTTCTGTGTATTAATACATTTTCTCTTTATTTGTTGTATTCTTAAAATAAGAGTTTTATTCGACATTAGTCGAAGCATTTTTTTTTTTCTTTAACGAAGCTGGAAATACTATGAATGAGGCGAAAATAAAATTAATTTAAATAGCATTCATTGACACAATATAAGACGTCAGAATGCGAATGTCGGGGTTTTAGAATATACTTATTCTTCAACTGTATTTTGTCTACGATATTTTTTTTTAATCACAGTACCTGCAAAAATTACCATATTAGTTTTTTTTTTTTTATTGGTTCTCAGTAAAAATTCAAATCAAAACTATTACCAGAAATACAAATGAATAAATTATGGATTGCTATTAATATTACATTTTTATTTTTTTCTTTAGATTATTTGTATCCCTGAAAAATGTCCGTAAGAAGCACTGTATTGCTTCTAAACGTAGCTGTGAAGCTGGAATAGGTCGAATTTCTCAACTTGATATGGCTCTTACTCAATTTGGTTTTATGGGTTTCACTCTATTATGTGCAGATTATTTAGGAGTTGCTACCAACGATGAAGAACTCGATGGTCTTCTTCATTTTTGGCGTGTCATTGGACGAATGTTGGGTACAGAAGAAAGGTAAATTAGTACCAGAATATTTATTACTTATTTTTATTTTTAAAATTTAATCAATTTAATGAAATGAATTTTTTTTTTTAGATTTAATCTTTGCAATGGAACTGTAAAAGAAAGTAAAGCGCTTTGTCGGAGATTATTGGAAGAAATTTTCGTTCCTTATTATACTAAAAAATCAAAAGATTTCGAAGAAATGAGTAATGCTCTTTTAGAAGGATTATGGCCGATAAATCCGTTTGTAAATAATAAATCGTTCAGAATATTTACATGCCATCTGATAGCCTCAGCTATACCAAATAATAATCACTCATTAGATATCGATGACACACCGTTGTCATTGTACAGTAAAATAATATTGCATCTTCAGCTTTTTGTTCATAAACATTTGTTGCCAGTACATTACTGGTGGTCTAGAATTTTTCGCGCTCATTTTAATAATCAAATGAAAATAGGCTTTTATCTTACGGAAAAATTTCCATTTTTAGCTTACATACTCTACGGACGAAAACGATCATATTTTAATATTTATAAATTTCATTTTGACTAATATAAAAAAATGTTTTCTTATCGTTTTAAACAAATGGAATTTTTTGTATATATTTCTTCGTTTATGAAAAGATAGCATTTATTTGATGTTTTATAGTTATATAATTGTGTGAGTACTAATTTAATTACTCACATTTAATTAAATTATTTTTTATAGCCAAAAATACTTAGTTGTCAAAAAGATATAATTAAAAAAAAAGTAATTTATCAAAATTAGTTTAAGATAAGTGACTGTTTGTACTTAAAATAATTTAAAAAGTATTCTAAAAATTGTACAGTAAACTGATTATGAAAAAATGTTTTATTTTAGTGATCAAAAAACTAAAATTGAAATTAAATTACCATTTTCACTTCGTTTTATAAGTGTTTAAAATATAAAGAAAGTTTTTTATCACGGTTTATGCATGTTTAAATAGTTTAAAAAGACGAACCAGTGTTCTTTTTATTAAAGAAGTGAAAGGACTTATTCATCAATGAAGTCTATAAAATTTACAAAAAAAAAAAAAAAATGTTGAAATATTTTTGTTTAAACGATTGAGCAATTGAAGTCAAACCTATTATATATAAAAAAAACTATACGTATGATATCGTATTATAAAAAATTAAATTTCCATTAAATTGTAGATCAGTAGGTACGCAGTAATTTAATCATTAATTAGTTCACAACCTTAATAATTTGTAATTTTAATTATCTTGCCAACCTATTATTTCAACGTCAGCACGAGTTTGATTCTGAAACATAATTACATTTAGTATAATTATTCCATTTATAAGATGTATAAATTGTAAGCATTAATTACCACTGCAAAATATTATCTTATTGTCTTTTATAGTGAATAATCATATCTATTTATGTCTTACACAATTTCCGAGCATTTAACTTTGGTATTTCCGATGATTTTTATCTACAAAATAATATTCTTATAATTATTATTATTAATCATACGTTATTAGACATCGTATGTCGCGTCTTAAGTACCTCTCACCAACTTCAGTAGTTGGGAATATCTAAAATTTTTATACTCTGAGAATTGTAAATTAGCTGTACCTCTGGCAATATTTGAAGCTGAAAGATTTATTTTAATTATTTTTGAACTCCCAACGGAGTGGTACGTGATCAAACTAGTAGATAACCTTCAACTTATGATTCTCATCGTCATCGATAACATACGTGGTTTCTCTCCTACCTTTGGACTCGTTTCTATCATTCATAAGTAACGAAATAAAATAAACTTTGGTAATACATAAAAGTTTTAAACTTTCATGCTTACTTTATCGTTTTAATCTATATTTCAATTTCAGATTAGAAACAAAGGCTTCGATTAGAACTTTTCAATCTAAGTATTAAGAAGATATGCGCTAAGTCATGTATCACGACTATAATATCTATTGGTATAAATGTCAATGTTAAAAAAGAACAGTTTTAAATTCTCCAATTTACCTTTACATCTTATAAGTTATAAGTTTGCTTTGGATTTAATTCAAGTTGATTTTCAACGTTGCTAACATTTATCTTAAACTGACTGTTTTTATTTCAGATTGCAAACTATTTTTTTACTATAAAAAATTTTTAATTTTTATTCATTGAATAGAATTTGATTTGAGTAAGAGTTTTATTTTCGTTATATATTATTTATTTATTTAAATGGTCAATTGTTTCATGGTTTGATTCCTTTGATATGACTTCAGAAGTTTTAGTCTTGGAGAAAAAGTAATTAGGTCTTGTATTCATACTCACATCACTGAAAAAAGTAGTAAAACAATTAACGTCGGAGGATACTCACATATTACTAGTAATTTACTCATTTTATTACGAATAGTTTTTGCTGCTTATGCAATGGACATTAATGAGTACTCACTCAGGAAATATTTGTCGCTTGTCTTTTTATGGTGTAAAATAGTATATTATTTATTTATGAGCTAGTGCAATTATTACTATTATATCATATAACATAATATGTAATGTAAACAATACAATAATATTTATCTATCAGATAACTTTTATGCAATATATTCTTAATAATTATTTTAATTATCCAAGATAATTACAAGGTCATGCATAAATACATCAAAGTTAATGGATACCTACAATTATTATCTTCTTCCGAGCTAATAAAAATATCTTTAACTACATATAACAATAACTTTCAAAATTAATAAATGGAATAAATGGATTGATTACACTTCATAAATTGATATAGCACAAAAAATTGTCCTCGACTGATAAAAAAAAACTAAAGAAAGTACAAACAAAAATTTTTCATTTTCTTGCAATGTTGCATAGCCGCTTGAGCAATTTGATTTAATGTTAGAACTATTTGAGTTGGAAAATTCGAGAATCAAATGACATCAAGTTGAAGAGAACTATTCTATGTTCTTCTTTACACAGTAAAAAATTTTGCGTTAAAAATTTTTGTGTTAAATATTTAACACGTTTTTGTGTTAATTTAATATTTTACACAAAATATATTTAATATTTAACACAAAATTTTTTATTATGTAGATAGATAGTATTCATATCGAGTATCGCATATCAAACAGTTATTCATAAAGAGAATTAGTTAATCATGATTGTATATATTAACAAAAAGGAAATGTATTTTTTCGAATCAAAAAAAATATTTCTTCTAATTTAATACAATTATTAATTTCTTATAGCGACACTTTGTAAGTTAAAATATAATTCCAAGTGATATTAGAAAAATTAAATATTACTAATTATTGTGTATAGCTTTTTTTATAAACTAAAAAACAAAATATAATTTGTACAAAATACATATAAATTTATTTAACTGTAGCAAATCTGTTCTTAGTTGTAATATTCCATTGATTTTCCATGATATTATAGGCTGAGACATAGTAATTGTGAAACGAGAGTAATTGCAAGGTAGAAAGAAAAAGAGAGGGAAACGGTATATTAGAGGTGAGCGATATCGTGAGGATAAATTGTTATCCGTGTATTCGTTGAGCTTACCTGTGTTATATTATGATTTATATACGTATATACATTATATATGTTGTATATTGTTATAAGTGGGGAGAGACGACGGTACAGAACGTATCTCGTATTTAAAATTTACCGGGAGCTATCATACAGAAGTCAGTACGAAGTTTTTGTGCCGAAGACTAACATCAATAATTAACAGTATTTTTTTTTTTTTTTTTATTATTTAACTTCAGTTTAGTATTTTTCATTTTTGTTTTGAGGTAATAATTACATTTTTTTACTTGTATTATTTTATATCCATGGTCAAATATCAATTTTTTATTTATACTCATAACGAATCATGTATTAAGAACAAATTAAGAACATGTATTAAGAATAAATTTATCAGCTCAATAAAATTTAATAAAAATCGTATAATATTTATTATCGAACTGGTTAATTGTTTTTTTTTTCTAATTTTTTTTCTTACAAACTTATTACCTCCACAATAGTCAAAATGTAAAACTTAATGTAAAAAACAATTATATATACCTGGAAATATTATTAAAAATAATAGTACATTATATAAATAAACATTGAGATACTTGATAAACAAAAGGCGCGTTATTTTTACACAAATTATTATTTTAAATGAAAAATAACAAAACTGTATGGATATTAAAAATTACGGGGAAAAAAAAAAAAAGATAATGATAATAAATTAACAACTCCGGTATTTTCGAATTAATTAGTGTTAAAAATATCAGAGAAAAAAATTTATTAAAATATGATCGTGACTTCTTTTCAAATTTTCATGAATAAGTATCACCAAGGTCGGTTACATCAATCGTGTATCATCGAGAAGATTCGTGAGCTATTCGGTTATTAACGTAAACATTCGAGTAACTCCGTGACGGCGCGTCCGGGATTATTTTGAGTTTGTAAGCGTGAGCGTAAATGTTGTTCTGATGAAACGAAACGTTTTATTCCAGACCAGGCGCTCAGTTCTAGTTTGTTCGCCACTGAGACGAGAAGCATAGCATGTGTCCATCAGTTTACAGCCACGTACACGCATATTTGTTGCATTTTCAATCCTATCATAAACAATATTCATACGGTTACCGTTAGAAATCCTTTTAATCATACAGTCGATTGGATTTTTATTATTACTATTACTATTTGATATTAATTTCAATAATTAAATAAAATAATTTACACTACACCATATCGCTCCGATTGGTAGATTAAGAATTTAAAAGTTAACATTTGTGCACCCAAGCGTTATGATATTTTCATGGATATTAAAGTGTATGATGCTTGGCTGGTGAAGTGAAGGATTGATTGATTGATTGATTGCTTGCTTGCTTGTTTTGGTAATTTCTCAGAGTGGCAAAGAGCTCTTGTACCTAGGTCATCTCAAAGATTATTATTCTGTTCTTCTTCAAATCTTCAGTATCAACATCAACTAAAACAATAGTTTGCAGAAAGGTATTTCCAGTTAAGTTACTAACTTGCTTTTACAATAACACCAAGCGAGAGTAAGTAAGATAAAGTGATAGATAAGCGAAAGGAATAAAACGAAGACAGAAAAAGTCCATTGGGTAAAGAAAAATAGAAGGACTGTGGCAAGCGACCAACCAGAGCGAGGTAGCAGCAGCAGCAGCAGCAAGAAGCAGGGCGGTGGAAAGAGATTGTGAAGTAAAGAGAGAATAAGAACCAAAGGGAAGACAAGTTGGACGACTTTGGATTACCAACAACGACATCGACAATGACCAACACCAAAAGAACTCGACGACCTGCCTAAACTATCTATACAGCTAACAACATCAGCTTCAAAGGCTCGTCTTTGTTAACATTCACTGAAGATAATATTCCTTCATTCGATTCATTCAAAATTTTAAAGGATATTTTTTTTTAATTGTTTGACTCTTGGTATAAACAATAAAAACTCTGAAAATGTCTGTCATCTTTCCAACTCTCACCAACGACGACGAGGGTACTCTTGTCAGCAGATACGAAGTTCCAATTATTAACTTTGACTGCTTGAACAGTAAGTATTTTTTAATTATTTATAAACTAATAATTAGCTGAGAAGTTAGAAATAATAATAGAAAAACTTTTATTGTCAAACGCAAAGTTTACAATTATTCATGGTGTAATTGTAGATTATTCACGTTAAAACACTCAGAATAATACTGAGTTTTTAATTAAATTCGAGAAAGTATTTGAATTTTCAATTTAACATAAAATAAAACCAAAGAAATAATTTTTACTAACATATTGACTGACATATAGAATATCTTATTTGTTACGATGATATTAGCCTAGATCAGTGCTGATTAAATAAAATATTTAATATTCAAATGAGATTTGAAGGAACATGAGAAATAAAGAGCATATATTTAATTGATAGCATTTAATGCAATCTGATTAAACTTACCGTTGCATAAACGCCGCTATAAACGAGTGACTCTTTAAGTTTTGATTATAAACATGAACGGAATTAAATTATTTTTAAAAAATTAAGTGGTATCATATATTAACTTTGATTAATTTAAAATCCTACACGTATTAGCGGAAAATCTACCTTTATATAATTACAGTTATTTAAGTATATAAAATGATTTTAAATAACTAAATTTTTATATTTATCTTGTTCTACAACTTTAATGAATAAAATTTTTAGTTTTTTTATTTTCTATTTCAATTAACTTAAAAAATTGAGCAAATAAAACATCATAATAACAGAGATCAACTTTCACTCAATAACTGCTCCATTATCGTACATAAAGAACACAGTATAACTTGCAAAAAACAATAATAATAAAATAAAACGTGAACCGTTTTCACAGAAGAAAAATTATTCAGAGTAGAAAATCCATTGATTAATTATTATTTAATTTTTTAATTGGCGCGTATGGCATTTTACAAAAATTCTTTAAGTTAAATATTACATCAAGTGAATCTATCATGATTTTCTATCTGCTCATAAAATTCTTTATACATTATTAATGTATAAAGTGTGTATATTATTTATTATTTAATGGCCCAATTGAAATAATACTGTTAAAAAAATTAAAATATTAGTACATAAAGTATTGTAGCTGGCAATTGTAGGTTACATGTTGTAAAATATGGAAAGGAGAAAGACAGCAGGAAGGAGCGACGCGCGGTTGCAATGGTTGCTTAGCAACGAGAAACGATACGAGACCGGGGCATTAAACATTTGTGTATATATACATATATATTATATTACCAACACATTTATGCATAAACAGAAGTGTAGAGATGATGGAGAAGTGCCAAGCTAAATTAGTATGGGTCCTATGTACATTTACATTGTATACTCACACAGAAAATCGTCAGACTTTGTTCCCTTAGCAGAGGCACCTCCACTCTTGAAGGGCTTATCTATCCCTGCTGTGCATTCTTCACTTGATATAGGGTGTTTCAATTCATCCCGCTACCAACACTACATCGTTTATTGTACTTACATACTTACATTTTTTTATTACACTGTATTCTCGTTTCTCTTATGAGTCATGGTTGTTTTTTTTTTTTTGTCCACGTTACATCTAGGACACGAGTGGGTGCCATGAAATATACGCTTTGTCGACTATTCAATTAATATTACTATTTTTTTAATAGATACAATCCTAGATTTTAATTTCAACAGTTTAGTTACAAAAATACAGATGCGAAAATCAACCACTTGATATAGTCTGTATTAAATATTTGAAAGTGGGTCCACCCTATTTTTAACAATAAAATAGATATTTTCAAGATTTTTTTTTATCATTTCGTTTCACAACGAGTTTATAATATGAATGATTAAAATTGTTAAAAATACATTTTTCAATTAGTTTTAAAGTTTTTAATCATAATGAACGTTTTATGTTGAACGAAAATTGTTTATACAATGTGTCCCCATAAGACTAGCGATTTCTAGTTTGTTTATTCGTGTTCTATGTGTAAATGAAAGTAATTCGAAAATATCAATTTTTTAATTTATTAAATCATTTTTTAAAAATTGACTTCTACGTGGAAAGAACAAGATGACA
This sequence comes from Cotesia typhae, assembly GCF_013202065.1. Lineage (NCBI taxonomy): Eukaryota > Metazoa > Arthropoda > Insecta > Hymenoptera > Braconidae > Cotesia > Cotesia typhae. The sequence goes on along the minus strand of NW_027423757.1, from coordinate 1,436,486 downwards.
CTGGATATCATCCAAGATTATACTCAGTGATATCTGTGGTGAAAAAAATTTTCAGATAGTAGCTAGTATAATCCAGATTATACTGGGTGATATCTGGATTATACTTATTATAATCTGAATTATACTCATTGTATTCTGGATTATACTAGCTACTATATGAAATTTTTTTTTACCCAGTATAATCTGGAATGATATCCAGTGTCATCTTGTTCTTTCCGTGTAATATAAAAATTTATATTTTTGATTTTTTATTTCAAATTAACCTATTTTTTTGAAAACTTTAAGAAATAAAATATGGAATTGTTAAATAACTTTTTTATTGATTGAAATATTGCAGACCCGACTTTAAAATAATTATCAGATAAATAAAATAAATTTTCAATTGAAAAAAAAAAAAAAAAAAAATGATAATATGTAGGAATAGTTTGATGACAATTGAATACTCGTGCGGTCGTTAGTTAATTAATTATTTAACTCTTTATCATTGTTCTTATCATTATAAATTTATTTATTGTTTGTACAACCGCGCACTTGAGATATAAAATAATAATTGCCACCAATAGATTAATTTGAAGTGTTAAATTGAAAAGCGGGCTCACTAGTTGAGTCTTTTAAAATTGATATTAATGAAACAAATTAAGTGGGAGTTAATGATTCAATGAGATGAAATAGTTTATATACTGTGTAAGATGTCTAGACTTTAGACTGCAGACACTTAGGAACTATTTACTATGAGAGACATGCTACTTCTTTTTATTTGTTGTAGGATTAGACGTATAACAGTTTATAGAGACGTCTTTCTTTTTGACAGTGTTAAGAAATTCACCCGTCTGTTACTACTATTGTTTACTCATCATCATCATCATCATCATCATCATCATCATTGTTATTAATGCTGTTTGTGTGTGTAGTGATACTACCTTCAATTACTAATACAAAGTACAATCTTGACTATAGACTACGCGTCTTTTGCACAACGGGCAAACGGCCAACGAAAACCGGAATACGTATACGCATTTAGTTTGGCGACACACGAACTCGATGAGACGTTCACTCTTATTTCTCTTTCTCTCCTGTTGCATGACCCCACTAAGATTTTTTGATGACCTTATTTTCGTATTTTTAAATTCAATTTATATAAGTTTAGCTTTCGGCATTAAAATTTTAAAACCAACAACTATTAGAAAATTTTGTTAAAAATGATTTATATCAATTATTAACAAAGTACTTCATACGAGTTGATATGAATTTAACTTACAATTTGAATTTATTAATAAAATACTCATTAATCTTTCGCAAAAATCAATTGAATATACTTGATGTCATTGCTCTTATGAAGTCTATTTAAATTTAAGTTGTCTTCATAAAATTATTTCATTTGGCGGCATCGTGTGTAGGACTAACTGCTATAATACACATACATTTTAATTGTTTCTGGTATTATCTGCATTTAACTGATGTATATTTAACCATACATATCTATATATGTACTTTTATATTAAATATAGTGCATCATCGTTCTATACTTTTTACTTTTGTTTATTGGGCAATTGAATAACGTATTCTGTGCCAACGATTCAATATGCAAGAAGTTGACCTCATTTTATAACGTGTCATTTTTCAAATCAATTTTAGTTTATTATTATTATTATTATTATTATTATTATTATTATTATTATTATTATTATTATTATTATTATTATTATTATTAATATTATCATTTTTCTAGTCATTGATCCGAGTCATCATTGTAATGCTTCAATGTTCATGTAATTTACTTCCGTTATGTCTTGAAGAAAATCTATGACTAATGTCTCAAATTAAAATTTTACACATTACGTTTTATTTACTATTATATTTCTTAGTATGTACATCAATAAAATTATAATGCATTCGAATAATCGTTTCGAGAATTCATCCAAGAATTTTTTTTTGGTTTTTTTATGTTTATTCACTGTTAAAAATTTTTCACTTTTAATTACATGCATTTATTAACTTATGACACTGAAGTTGGCAGACATTAAATAATGCAATTATTATAAAAAAAATTTAATTAAAAAATTCCACATGTGAAAATTCATGAATATTACAAGTGAAAATTTTTAAAAGATTTTTTTTTATTGCAAATGATTTGTTAAAAAAATTTTTTAAATTGACAGCTGACGGCTAACTTCAGTATGATGTTAACTTACGATGATCTTGATGATATTCCGAAAATAAGTCAACGATCAACTATATGATTATAGAGATAAAAAAAAAAAATAAAATTTTATTTTACCAATGCAACGCAGTATCTACAAATCATATATTCTAGTCAAAAAATTAATTTTCTACGAAAAATATTAGTTTCAAATTTCTTAAAAATATGAGCGATAATATTTTAAGCTAAGAAATTGAACGTCTTTTAAGAGAACGATATTGTATTTATTACAAAACGAAAAACAACTTAAGATCATGATGTTCTAGACTTTAGACAATTAGATAGCACCGCTTTTTTTATATTAATCTTCCAACTTTTAGGGAAGAAGTTATATGCAAAAACGTTGAGTAGTCAGATATAATTACATCTTAAAAATTTGACGTCGTGAATATAATTATAATTATAATATTAATTAAGACTGAACTGTTTTACGAATTTTGTTTATCGTCTAGAGTATATATTACTTGAATTAAAGCTCTTGTAATTCTGAAAAAAAAAATTTTTTAGCTTAATTTAAGATTAAATCGTTTTCCAGTAAAAAAAAATATTTTTTAATTCAAGTTCTTAGCATTACTATAATGGAAACAGAAAAATTGTCTAATTAAACTAAAAACTTTTTTGGTTTAAGAAAAAATTTTTAAAGATTAAAATATTCTTGGTTCAACTTTAATTTGATTTGACTTAATAACTCGTGTTATTAAAAATGTAATGGTCGTTATTCAGGACATCAAATCGTTGAAACCTCCATTTAAACGCATTAATTGCCTTAAATCTAATCATATTTTGTAATTACATATATTTCTTAATGATTTTTTTTTGTTAGTAATTGCATAATCTATAATTTTAATAATGTATCGCATACAATTGAAGTACTTGTTAGTTATACACGAGTAATTCGACCATGGAAAAAGAATGCGCATGTATACAGAGAATGGTTGATCAGCGGCTTGCCTCGTGTCACCGCCAACTGAACATTTAATATCTACTCTACACCTCTTCATCTTTTTAAGTTTTTTCTCTTTTTCTCACACCGGTATATATATATATATATATTTTTTTTTTTATTCTTGTGTATTGCAAATCAATGTAACACTTACATCTATACATAAACGTAGTTTACAGTTGAGTAGATGTAGATGTAGCAAAGTTAAACGTTCAAACGACCATTCTATACAATGCTTATCATTTCCGTGTTAACCGTAATCACTGAATCACCAACCACAGGCTTTATTTTATTTATTTATTATTATTATTATTATTATTTTTTTAACTAAATATTACTCCAGAACGTGCATTTTAAAATAACATTTGTTACTTGGTTTATGACAAATTTTCTATATTAACTATTTATAAATTTATCTATGCATATGAATTTCCGGGTGTTTAATTTCTTGAGAATTGAATAGACAGATGTTGAATACCGGAGTGTCCTCGACAGTCACTTTCAGGGACGAGCGAAAGTTAGAAACCGATTCTTGAGACTTAGTGATTGAAATAAATAAATAAAAAATTCGCGACGAGACAACTTTCGAGTTACCAATTAAATCATTTTATTTATTGCTAATATTAGTTGCTTATCATTTTTTTTTCGCCATATAAGTAGCTAATTATGAGTCACTCATCAGCGATTTATGTATGACAATAAAGCAAATCAAATACCTAAAAACGTTATAATAATTGATTCGTCGAATTTTTATAACGCAATCACAGTTTATAGTACTGCTAATTAATTATTGATTATTTTATTTTATAACAATAATCATTATTATTTTTATAATAGCATTTTTTAATTATCATTGTACTATTTGTAATTTAAACAAAGAAGAAAATTAAAGGTTGAACATGATTTCTCTTGTTATATATTACTAAATATATTTTAAATTTGTTTAATCAACCTGTATATGTGTTTATTTATGTTGTTACACTCATTTAATTCTATTCAATGAATTACGAGGTCAACTTAAACCACTATTGAAAATTATGAGGTATTTAATTAATTTAAATAAAAAATTTAATAAATTATACAGTACAGTTCAATTTATTGTCTGACATTGAAAAAAATATTTTTTTTCATTAGCATTTCTATGAATTCACGTGCAGATGAGATAATTAAAATTAATTAAGGAAATATTACTAACATATAAAATAATCTACGATTCCTGGAAGTTTTTAATGAAGACGCATCCGTACTTGCTCAATAAATTTTTCTTAGACATATTTTCATTCTGATTAACGTATTTTCTTACGAAATATTTATTACTTTGATTATTAATGAATAATAATAAATAATACAAACATTAAAACACCGTTGTCGTAAATACTAAGCTTATCAGTGCATAGTTTCTAAATCACATTAAATGTACTGGTATTAACGTCAAACTTCAAAAATAATAAATATTTTTTATTTTTAAATTTATTGTTATTTTCTATTTGATTTTGTAATGTGACAAAATTGTAATGAATCAATTTGTGAGAACTGATAAAATATTTTTCAATAAATCCAAGATAAAAAGTAGTAAACATTAAAAGGGCGTTCTCGGTGACTTTTCTTATCGCCCCCACTACTTTATTTTGCGAATATAAATCTATACATTGCAACTTTCTAACCTTCGATGTACTTCTATGAAGAGTAGGTGTTTGTAGAAAGAAAAATTTTTAATTAAAAAATGTTAATGGCGTGAAAATATTTTATTGAATGGCTCTATTAAAAATCTAATTTATTCAACGTTTATGTTAATTAGAGTGTAATATATTTTCTTACTGCATTATAATTTTTTTTTAATTTTTATAAGATCATTGCTTTCCTGATTAGCTTGAGATTGCGAATTTGTAGAGCAAATATGTTGAGTGCTCTGCACTCATTGTAAATCACTTTTGAGTGATTCATTCAGATTAAATTTTTATAGTATGAATAACATTATCAATGCGGATAAAAGTTGTGTAATAAGCAAAATCATTATAATATAGATCAAATTTTACAATAAATAAATGAAAAATGATTTTGAATATTGTAATCAAAATAATGATTACAATTACAATTCTCTTAATTTTTTCTATCGAACACTATAATAGCATTTTTGATTCCGCAAAAATATACCAAAAAACGCTTCAATTTTTAAAGAGCAAAGACGATTAAATTTATTTGATTTAGACAAAAAAAAGTTGATAACTTTCATCAAGATAAATTATAAATACAATACTTGCTTATCAAGCACATTAATTTGTTAAAATTTATACATAGAAAAAAAAATTTCTCGAAACAAAAAAATTATAAAGAAGACCGAAGTTATTTTGGAGCAAGAAGAAATTTTCTTGGCTTAAAAAAATTTAACATTCAAAAAATTTTAAGTCTTCCTTCAGATTCTCTTAATTTAAGAAAATTTACGCTTAACTCAAGATTTTTTTCTTTCTGTGTAATATTTCAAAATGCCATTTGTTAATTTTATAATTAATAATTATCGATTATAAATTGTAATTATTTTAAAAGATTGATAACATTTGAGATATTGATTAAAATTTTCTTAATTATCATCAAAATTTTATCAGCTTTGTAATTCCTTTGTGTACCAATTCTATTTTTGATCAAGAAAAAGGAAAAATACCATGTAAAATAAAACGTTCAACTGTTCTATTGAGGAAGTCTTATATCTCTTTTATAGCATGTATGGTTGATATTACCAGTACAATGGTAGAATCCCTTTCCATTTACTTAAAAATAAGTCTTGTTACCATGTGCGTGCTAAATATTCGCATACAATACATATTGCAAGTATTAATTTCTCTTTTCCCCATAAATGTAAACTACTTTTTAACTTTAGTTTTTACATGCTGCAAATGTTATATTTTTGTATTGATTTCTATCGTTTTTATTTCGCTCCTCATAAGCGAAGCAACTTTTGAATTTTCCGCCTTTCAACTTCAAATTTGTTACTCCTTTTTCATACACAGTAAACAATTTATCGTCATTGTGTAGAATGTTAAAATTTGTGTGCAGAATATTACATTTTAGTGAGTAGAATTTAACATTTTAGTGTGTTAAATTATTAAATCAATACGCGATAATGTTAAATTAATTTATCCTAAATATTCTCAAGTCTTTATTAATATTCTAAAGCAGGATCGAAATTTCTACAAGTGTGCTAATTTCTATTCACAAATTAATTTCAAATTAGGATTGATCTCAAAACTAATTCATATTTGTGTCAAGATATGAATTTCTATCTTAAATTCATTTTGAATCAGAATTTTTTTTGCATGGGATTCTACACATTAGAGTGTAATATTCTACACGCAAGTTTTAACAATCTGCACAATGACGAAAAATTTTTTACTGTGTACTTGTATCATATTTGCCACATTTTAGAAGACATAATTCATATATATTTATGACATCGTTCAAGTTAATTGAATAATTAAAAAGTGTAGGATAAGATAAACAAAGTTAAGTTTCAACTTAGTAGACATGTAATGTCGTGGTTTATATTAGAAAATTATTATCTTCACATGTAAGCTTTTACTTCCAAGTCTTTTTTTTTTCTGGCTATTCGTTTTTCTCATTACATTTGTTTTTCTATTTTTTTTTTTTTTGCTATGATAAGCAAGTTTGATTAATCCTCAGATAAACAATGTGATTCCTGAAAACAGTAAAAACAAATTGTATCAATATTAACATTTCATTTAATCTTTTATTTTTTTGTTTCCATTATTGATGCAAATTTTTATTTTCTTAATTGCAGTTAAAAGACATTACTGCTTATTATCGTAGCCATAATACGAAAAAAATTTTAGAACTGATAAAAATATAATTATTAAAAAAACGACAGTAATTTATTTTATCTTTTTTTTTTTTTTTTTTTTTAAATTACAGAATTAACGTCTACTATTTATTATTCATATATTATTACAAGTGTTACGTTTATTTTTATTATTTACACACTTAATCATTTGATATACCCTTTTCATGGATCTTCAATTAATTTTTTATCGTTATAAATTTAGTTATAAAAACAAAATAACAACTCATCAAGTATAAATTGGAATTATAACTAATTCAAGTGTTTCACATTGATTATATTGAACATATTTTTTAAAAAATTTATTTTATCTAGAAATACAATTTATTCAACATGTTTAATATGAATACTTAGATACGTAGTTACAGTTTTAAATAACAGTTAAATTTCAAAGTGAATTGTATTGTAAAAGATATGAGGCGTTAAATATCAGAAATATGAGACGTATATTTTGACAAATTAAATTTAATTTGAGAAAAAAAATCTTAAATCAAGAACTTGATTTTTTTTCTTCATTGAAGTTAATTTTTTTGTCAGTTAAGTAAATTTGTTGCTTTATGGGGAATTTATATCATATATATCCAATAGCAAGATGATACGCATACAATCGTGATCATTAATTTAAGTATGTTTTTAATATTACTGGAAAATAGCCGTTTGTAAAATAGAATGTTTACTAACTCTAAATTTGGAAATTTGTTGATAATGTCATTTGTGAAATGATTTGCTAATAAAAAATGATACTCATGAAATTAGCGAAATTGAAATTTCACCAAATATAAATTCAGTCATTTAAAAAATAGCGAAAAACAAAAATCTAGCTACGTGAATTTAGCCAATTCTTACTGCAGACACTTGTAAAATTAGCCGATTGTAAACTTTGTGAAATGTAAAATTAGCCGTTTCTAAATCTCAAAAATGATTTGAGGCATTTAAAAGGACTTCTATAAATTTAGTTTTTCTGAAAATTAGAGCAGATTCGACAGATTCATTTAAAAGTTATAAGAAGTTTAAAAACGGCTAATTTTACAATTTGTAAAGTTAACAATCGGCTAATTTTATAAGTTTATGCAGTAAGAATTTGCTAAATTCACGTAGCCACAGATTTTTGTTTTTCGCTATTTTCGCTATGACTGAATTTATATTTGATGAAATTTCCATTTTGCTAATTTCATTAATATCATTTCTTATTTGCGACTAATTTTATAAATGACACTATCAACTAATTTTCAAATTTATAGTTTGTAAACGTTCGAGTTCACAAATGGCTATTTTCCAGTAAACTTAAAAACATATTTAAATTAATGACCACGATTGTATTTCACAAGAAATACAATTATAAATTGTAATGACACATTGAAATAATAAATTAGCAGATGCAATTATAGTATAGTACAGTATTTATTGTTAATATAATGAAATATAGTTGAAAAACTAATTTATTAGTATTTAGTCTTTGAAACGTGGAAATTTTGAGTCTGTCATTAATTTAATTTCTTTATTCAAGTAGATGAAAATTTCAATAGCTGATTGATTTTATATGATTGATATTGAACTCACGAATCGATAATTGGAAATTAAACCAAATAAATAAGTAAAAATTAATCATAGTAAGGGATCGATTTTGGCTTTTTGATATTTCTTCTCTATTTTTATACCCTCACCATATTTTGTGGGTGTTACATATGGTTTGATTAAAATATTTCTTAAAAAAAGCTGAAAACCCAAATATACAAGAATTTATTCCGAAAAATAGTGTCATGATAATAAAAAAGCTATTAACAACAGCTTTATATTATTAAGACGAAATACATAAAATTTAAGCAATATGCGTCATCTTTGCAATCTTGAGTAAATCCTATTCAGCTATCAACTTAATTTTGTTTATATTAAACGTCAACGATGTGTATGTAATTCATGTTACTCGAAAGAAGTAAGGAAATAATAATAATGTAAAGTGTTGACAGCTAGAATCCCGAAGAAAACATGACGCCAAAACGTTTTACCGCTAATTTATTAAGCTGTAAAAAAATAATTATTAAGAAGAATATATGAATAGAGGTATTAAAAGTAAGAACAACTAAGATCAACTGCAATTGAATGTCAAGGTGATGTATTACTGATAAAAAATAAAATTGAATAAATAAATAAAATCTAGATCGTTGTATTGAGGGATCGACGAGAGATTTCCGCATTATGGATTATATATGACGCTTTAATCATCTGTGATTGTCATTAATGCTATATATTATATCTGTGACGTTTTTCTTTGTATGCAAAGCCGACATTTGTTATCCTCGGAATTAAATATTGTAGTGTGTGTAATGAACAAGAGCACGGTGATGTGTATGATGGATTTCAAGTTAAATTGATTGCGATTCATGTGAGGTCGTAAACTAGCTGATAAGGTCATTTAACCAAGGTTAGAATCTTCTGATAAAAATTTTTACCATTTTAGAAGTCATTTTTAAATAATTATTTTTTAAGTGATTATTTAATTATTTATCATTTGATACAATTGATAGTATCTTGGTCTCATATTACTAATTATTGTTATATTTTTTAACTAAAATTAAATTTATAAATTAAAAGGGTCGCTCAGAATAGATCCCAAGACACTCACAAGTGACTCAGAAATGCAGTAGATAAAAATATACACACCAATATGCTTAAATAACTTATTAAAAAAAAAATTAATGATATTAAAGTAAGCTCTCACTTCATAATTTTTTAATTTTATTGAACAACAAAATTTGTTCCAAAAAATTATTTTTAAAAAATTGCATTTTTAATTTATTAAAATTTCTACATGTCAATTTTTTTTTGCCGTAATTTATTAGTTATGAAATTCTTGAAATTACTAAATATATACTAAATTAATTTTCATAAAAATTATATTTTTTTTGTGTCTATTTATTTATTTTGAACTTTTTTTTTGCCATTTTTGTTTGCACTTATACTTTTTTACTTGATAAATATTCCGTGGACGTATTTAGATATTAATGGATAGCAGGATGTTGAAATAATAAAGATGGGTGAAATCATACGTACGAGTTTAACAAATAAAATATAATATATCAGAATGTATTGTGTAGCGGAATACGTCTCAAATTTTGGAGTGATATATATATATATATATATATATATATATATATATATATATATATATATATATATATATATATATATATCATAAATCATGCATAAATCGTTGTATTTATGGAAAAACTAAGTTTGATTTTACGTCATTGACATAAATCTGATACTTTAATGCTTTACTTACTTTCTGAATATTCATATATTTTAAGTAGATTCTGTATTTAAGGAAAAATAATTAATTATATGTTTATTTAAAATAATGTATCATCTCTTCCGAGAACATTAAAAGTAATCAGTTGATTGGTTTATTATAAAATGCTTTATTTAATATAATAAATTTGTTAATTGTAAAAACGAAAAGATGATTCGATTGATCATCAATATTTAATTACTATCATAATTATTCTTTAAATAAATAAAGAGTAAAAATTATGATTAAAGAACAACAGTCTGGTTACATTTATTTTCTCGGAATGCCCCTTACGGTTTATTTGAAAATTTTTTTTCATTACTTAACCCGTTAAAGATGTTCCACACATAATTTTAAACTTTTTTTATCTTACCAAAAAAAAGTTGCAAATTAAAAAAATGGCTTTTTTTTCAATAAGCTATAACTTTTTCAAAAATTGACTATTTTTTTTTTTCTCAGAATTTTTATTTTTTAACGTAGTTTTTGGAAGAAAATTATATATATATTTATCATCATCACTTTTTTTCTGTTTTAAAAGATAACGAAAATTTATCAATGATTAATTTTTTTTTTTTTTTGTTTAATATTAGACTTTGATATTTTTTACAACTTCTCAAATTTTTTTCATGGTGGAGGAAATTTTTTTCAAATTTTGCTTTACATTTCGAAAAAATCCAGCAGACTATGGACGGTGTCGCTTAAATTGCCATAACTTTTTCAAAAATTGACTTATCGGGACGTTTTTTTTTTTTTTTTCAAAATTTTTTTATTAAATGTTCTTTTTGGGAAAAATAGAAAAAAATTATTCGAACCTATCTTCATCGTTATTTTTTAGATTTTCCGAAAAACTCCGAATATCTCGATGATAAACATTTTTAATTTCTTTTTTTTTCTTTCATATGAAACTTTGACATTTTCTACAATTATCCTGAAAATTTCAGAATTGTGTTTTTTCGATTTCTATTTTTTTCAATTGAAAAAAATTTTTTTCATGTCGTAAATGAATTTTTCTTATGTCACATGGATATTTCTATCATTTTAATAAAGAAAAATTCCCATGTTGCCATTGAAAAAATTACTATGTTTACATTGGGAAAATTCCTATGTTAACATTGGAAAAATAGGAAAAATCCCAATGTTTTTTTTTGCCGTGTGGCACACTTTCTACTTTTTTGTTTTTTTTAAATTAAATTAAATTGAAGACATCATTCAGAAACCACATTAAAAACAAAATTTTTAAAATCGTTCTTTTTTAAGCAAACGACAGGGTTTTGACAATTAAAAATGGCTGATTCAAGATAGAATGCGTTAGATATATATTTCTATAATTTTTAATGTCAATTTGACTTGTAATGCTCCAAATTATATATATTTTATATATTCATAAAATCAAAATTAAAATTACCTTAAAATTAAGATTTTTACTTGAAAATTTAACTTCAGTCTGTGCACTTTTTTTTATAGACAAATTAATTTTTTATTAAATAAATTTGTTTGTTTTCAGGTAATACACCGAAAGGAATCCACACCAAACAAGTTTCCACAAAACTTGTGCGGGCTTTAGCTAAAAAAAGGTTTCGCTATTCTTGTCAATCATGGCGTTTCTCTCAGAAAGGTAAAGTTTATTGTGTATTATATTTTAAAAACTGCAAATTATGAAAAATTCATTGAAGACTATATCCGAGAAAAAATTTCATATAATCATCTACATTGATGTATAATTATAATATAATCTTTTAATATAATATATAATCTTTTGTCTTATTTTATGATGATATATAAAATTTTATAGTTCTTTACAACTAAAAACTACATATATTTTTTATATAATTGTGTAAATTTATTTTTCAATCTGAATGGTGAGAATTAATGGATAGCTATAACATTTACACTGATGAAAAATATTAATTTGACTAAAGAAAAATCTTAAACTAAGATCATTTTTAAAAATTACATTGTCTTGAATCATCAAGCAGAAAAGTTTTTAAACTAAGAAATTTTGTAATTATTTACAAGTGGGGTTTCCGCTACTTTTGGCCATATCTAGGTGAAAAATTAACATTTTTCAATTTTTTTTTCTATTCTGCTTGTTTTTACCGCGAATTTATGATAAAAATATAGTGAAAGGAAAAAATAAAAATTTTGACAGGAGTTTCTTTGCTTTCAAAAGTTGGAAAAATTTTGGCTCATGTTTTTGGATAAATTTCCTATTTTATTTTTTTTTAATGTATTTGATAAATATATTTCTTTAAAAAGTACATAAAAACGAACAATTTGAATAAAAAAGTTGAATATCACAATTTTCTAAAAAATTTATAAATATTTTTGAAAATTTGTTAAAATTGTGATTATCAACTTTATTTTTTTTTTTAATTGTTCATTTTTTTATGTATTTTTCAAAAAAAAAGTATATCAAAATTTTCAAAAAAAATTTCGTTAAAAAAAATGAAAATTAAAATGGTAGACTCCACTTGTAAATAATTACCGAAATTTTTTTTTGTTTCGATAAATTTTTGTTGGTTTAAGATCTATTTTGCTTGATTCAAAATAATCAAACTAAAAAAATTTTTTTCTTTTGAACCAAGTTAATTTTTTTATCAGTGCAATGATATATTGTCCTTTATAAATTTCTTTTGTCAGGAAAATAACGAAAAATTAGGGAAGGTTTAAAAATTTAAACAAATATTATTAACTTAATATCTCGTTGTTATTATTATCGTTTATTTTAAAATGACTGAGAATTGTATATCTAATATATAAAATTAAATAATATTTGATTCTTCAATTAATAAATAAATAAATTAGGCATAAAGAATACAATGAATTATTGAACTTGACAAGTAATTGGGAGATCCAAATTTGAATTTTGGCTTGGTACCGTTCCACATATTTGTTTAATCGTTGTGTGCAAAATGTTGAATATTTAGAAAATATTTGGAATTTCTCAAGATGAATTAAAATCCTGCATAGAAAAAAAAATTCTTAAACCAAGAAAATTATAAGGAAGACTGAAGTTATTTCGGAGCAAGAAGAAATTTTCTTGGCTTAAAAAAATTTAACTTCGTTCAAAAAATTTTAACTTCATTCAATAAATTTTCAGTCTTCCTTAAGATTTTTTTGATTTAGAAAAATTTACGCTTGACTCAAGACTTTTTTTCTTTCTGTGTGTAAATTGAATACGATGAACAGTTAGATTATGTTGAAAAAAAATTATTAAATGATAAAAAAGTTCATAAATTTATATTACGCTAATATTGACATGTAATTTTGTGTAGTCACTTATGTATAATTTTATATAATTGTATGAAAATGTTTTACCTGGCTTTATATTCAATTATATATGCCTGTATTCATGTGCCTGCATGTGTGTATTTTCCGTTTAAATTTTAGAGTTTCAAGTCCTCTGATAAGTTTATTACATTGGCTGTACATTAACCTTGTTAACAATTACATTGAACACAAATTACTATGATTATTATTATAACCCATACGAATGCACATGTCTTATAGACGTTTTTTCACAATGAAGTTGATATATAGATGGTCATTGAGAATTACGCTGGTTTTTAAAATTATCTTATCATTGATAAATTCAGAGACTGCTTTTTTTTATAAAAAGTTATATTATAGAAGAATTAAAAGTTAAATAGAATAGAAATATTCAATCAATCACATATAATGATTTATAAAATAGGTGTATTCAAATAGTTGAGATTTTTATTCAACTTATTATAATTAAATATAATATGATGAAAATATTTTTCAGGCTTTTTTTCCACATAATTTAAAGGTTGTTGGAAAAAGTAAATAATGAAAGACGATATTATTCAATGATACAGATAATAATTACGATATCGATCTCGATCTAATTTTACTTTCGATTATTTCATCAATCCATCATTTAGTGGTCATCAATTATGTTAGCGCAAGTTTTGTTAGTCAATTGAATATTCATTTCTTACAATGTGATTGGTCTTGAAAATTAAGTTGTTTTAAACTGCACTTGACTAGTCTGTAAATTATTAACTATTTATAGTTAAACTTACTTACATCGTTATTGTTTAGAAATTTATATAAAAAATTGTAATTATTTCAAAACAAACTATTCCTCCTAATTTCGATTATAACACATTAAAAAAAATTGAGAAATCGTGATTTGTTTTTAATTAATATTCTGCTGAATTCATAAAAATCAAAACTAAATTCGATTTAATAATTTCACAATTATAAGTTTTTCATTAAAACTCTTATGATAAAGTTTTTTTCTGAATAACCACGTCTATTTTTTTTTTTTAAGTTTATGAAAATTAAGATTAATAATAAATTGAAGAATGTAATTTTTCCAATTTATGATAATTGTTCAAAATCGTAAAATTAACATATATTAAAAAAATGTGACATGTGAGTATAGAAGTTGCAAATATTCAATGAGCATGCAATGAAATATATATATTAGGGTGGGTCAAAAAAATCAACTATTTTTTTTTTTTACAATTAATACGGAAAAGTGGGTTACTAGGCACCTTAAAAAAATTCTCACCAAATATGAACTCTTAATTTTAATAGGAAGATCCTCCGCGTCGCAGTTTTTCATTTTTTCTCAGTCCAATAGAAAAAAAAATTCATTCCTCATCATTAATTGGTCGTACAGAAAAAATTTTTTAAGAATTTTGTAGGAAATTTAATGCTCTACAAAAAGGTATCTTATGTTTTTTCCGTAAATCTCACCATTTCACTAATATTGAAGATTTAAGATTGATTATTTTAAGTCAAATGTCACTTTTGTTTATGAATTTTATAACTCGACAAGAAATGGCTATTATTGAATGGGCAATAGAAATTTTTGTAGCAAATTAACTGCTCTATAAAAATGGTATCTTATGTTTTGGCGATTAAATTAATCGTTCAAAAGATATTCATCATCAAACTTTCATGTATATCGATTTCAAGAGTTTTTGATTAAATAATCGAAAAATTTCAATTTAATCTATCAGTTTTGAGAAAATTTCATTTTTGTCTTTAATGTAAGTATTATTTGAATTTTGTTTTCAAAATTTTTATTCAATAATTCCAAACTTTTTATTTTTCATCATTAGAAATCACGATCATGTTGTTTTTTTATAACGTCTTCAAAACGTCTTAAAAATTTTTCCACTACAGCTGTATATTGTCCTTGGGAAAATTTCTTCTGTAGAGAATTTTTGTTTTGTATTCTATTTACTCTGTTTCCTTGTGAACTAGCGCCACCTACATTTTTCTTTATAGTTATATTGTTTTTATTTGTTTATATTTTCTACAGCATTTCTAGTGTTTCCACAAGTTATGATCTTGTATATGTGATAAAACGATTAAATATTTACAAATTTTGCGGTCACTACATAAATTTATATATTTATCGAAAATATGGATAAGGAAATTCATTTGATCGGAAAACCCATGCAAAAATTTCAGAACGTAAGTTGCCAACAGTGAAAGAGGTTATGAGTGTTTTTTCTTATCAGCTCAAAGTGTTAAAATGTTCTATCAAACAAAGTGCTAAAAATGCAACTGATCAAGTTATTGAACTACGGAAAAACAACCAGATTCCGACTAGTGGATCAACGATGTGCGAAAAAAATCATCAGCCCAAAACAAAAATGTAATAATATTTCAGAATGAAATCAAAGCATTATTTGATATTGTAGATCATAAATCAATAAAACTGCTTGATAATGATATTCGTGAACTATATTCAAATCAAAAGTGATACCCGGAAAGAAATTCTTTCAAATAACCCAAATAAATTAAACAGTACTATGAATACGATGGAAATAGATGAAAGTCGTGAGTATTTACAACATTTAATTATTATAAATTTTAATCAGAATTGAAAATAAATTAAATTGATTATAAATTATGAATAATAAAGTATATTATTGTTTTTCTAATTAATTATATCATAAATGTCAATATGTTCGTAGATGATAAATAAAAACTCTTTGTGTTCCTTATTTGATGTCAAAATGAATGAGTTCCATATTTTTGCTTCCATTAATTAAATAACAACGCTTATTTTAGATTTGAATCAACCCTCAACCAGCCATGAGATTGTTCGAAGTGAGGAATCAGAGTCATCTTCAACCCTTACATTAATTCAAGCTACAAATTTCGGTTCAGATTTAGAGTATGTGCCTCAAATACCGACAACACGAGCAAAAATAAATATTCTAACTCCAGAGCTTATCTCAGCACTCGACAGAGCTAATGTTAGTAGTAGAAATGCGATGTTCATTATTGCTCCAGTTCTATCAAGTGTTGGTGTTAATGTAGAAGATACAACTCTTAGTTATCGAACAATTCAACGAACTCGCATGCTCTTACGAAAAGACATTGCTATAGGACTAAAAGATAACTTCAAAGCTCATGATAAATATGTCGTGCATTGGGATGGGAAAATACTGAATGACATTTCTGAATCGAAATTTGTGGATCGATTACCGATTATTTTGACTGCTTTTGGTACTGAGCAGTTACTTGGAGTTCCAAAATGAATAATGGATCGGCAGAAAATCAAACAGCAACCATCTTGTCAACGTTAAATCAATGGGGTATTATTAGTTACATCAAGGCGATGTGTTTTGACACGACTGCGGTTAATACGGGTAACTAATCAATGATAAAATATTTAAAAGAAAATTTTATTTTCATCGTTCTAGTTGAATTGTTTTCATACATTAATTAAATTTTCGACACGTGCCCATTAGTTATAATTCTTTATTTATTTATAGATTTTAAATATGCGTTACAATTTTTATTAAATACAGAACTTAAAGTGTAATTATCTATTTTTACTATACAGGAATCCATCATGGTACATGTAAAGAAATTGAAAAGGCCTTAGGAAAAGAATTAATTTGGTTACCATGTCGCCATCATATTTATGAGATCATTTT
Source organism: Cotesia typhae (assembly GCF_013202065.1). Lineage (NCBI taxonomy): Eukaryota > Metazoa > Arthropoda > Insecta > Hymenoptera > Braconidae > Cotesia > Cotesia typhae. The sequence continues at coordinate 1,419,272 of NW_027423757.1, read as the reverse complement.
AAGGAGTACATTCGAAGTCTATTGGCCAGTATCATCCAGACCAAATGTTCCAATATTTGGCAGATTTAAAAATTTTGGGACACATTCGATAAAACGAAGTATAAATCTGGTGTTGAAGATAGTATTGTTGCTAATATTATTACGAATGAAAAAATAATCTATCTTCATTTATTAAGCGATACTTACACGTATTATTTAAATACAATTTTAAGTGTAGAGGATAATTTTTGATTTTTACGAATAATTGATTACTTTTGGTAGTTATCGCAACCCCGAGATGACTATAAAGAAATATTGGAATTGTCATTAATTTTTCTGGGAGAAATGCCACGAGAGCAAGTTTTCTTCAAGCGTCCTGGTGCAGTTCATCATGCAAGATGGATGGCAAAGGCAATTTATTGCCTAAAAATGTTTATTTTTAGAGATGAATTTGACCTTTCTAAGAAAGAATTGGATGGTCTTCGACAATTTTGTATTTTCATAGTTTTGGTGTATATAAAAGCTTGGTTTTCATCAACTTCTGCGACTTCTGCTGCTAATCACGACTTAGAGTTTATGAAAAATTTAATTGAGTACAGTAAAATTAATTCTTCAATTTCCTTGGCTACATGTGAAAAAATGACTTCACATTTATGGTACTTAAGTGATGAACTTGCTATTTTATCACTTTTTGATGATACCGTTCCATTAAACATAAAGAAGAATATTGTCGAAGCTGTTAAGACTCGCGAAGGTACAGATTCTAAAGCAAGAAGATTTATTATTGATAGAAAAATTTACATTTAATTCTGCAAAAAAATATAAGTGACTTTGTTTCTAAGAAGTCATTAAAACTTTTTGAGATCTTTGATCTGCCGTATGATTTTCTTGACAAAAATATTGATTTATGGTCTACTGATGAGAGTTATAATGAAAATAAAGAATTTTTCGCACAATTGAAAGTTGTTAATGATGTGGCAGAGCGAGGTGTCGCATTAGTAAGTGAATATAACCAATGCTTAACGAAAGACGAAGAGCAATTTCAATTTTTATTGCAAGTTGTGAAAGAGCATCGAAAAAACTACCCTACTTGCAACAAAAAATTGTTTGAAAATAAATAGCTCAGTTGAAAATTGAAATAAAAAACTTTCTTATAACTAATTGGACATTTTTTTCTCTAAAACTGAAATCATAATATATTTATAATGAAAACTTTGCTTTTTTAATGATAAATGATTAACTAAGCGATAAATAATGTACAATTTATTTTTTTAAATGTAGATAAAAATACTTACACATAAAAAAAGTTTGAAAAACATTTTGAAGTTTCTCAGTTGATGAAAAAAATTTTTTCGTGTAAATTTTCTTAAAACTGATAGATTAAATTGAAATTTTTCGATTATTTAATCAAAAACGCTTAAAATCGATATACATGAAAGTTTGATGATGAATATCTTTTGAACGATTAATTTAATCGCCAAAACATAAGATACCATTTTTATAGAGCAGTTAATTTGCTACAAAAATTTCTATTGCCCATTCAATAATAGCCATTTCTTGTCGAGTTATAAAATTCATAAACAAAAGTGACATTTGACTTAAAATAATCAATCTTAAATCTTCAATATTAGTGAAATGGTGAGATTTACGGAAAAAACATAAGATACCTTTTTTGTAGAGCATTAAATTTCCTACAAAATTCTTAAAAAAATTTTTTCTGTACGACCAATTAATGATGAGGAATGAATTTTTTTCTATTGGACTGAGAAAAAATGAAAAACTGCGACGCGGAGGATCTTCCTATTAAAATTAAGAGTTCATATTTGGTGAGAATTTTTTAAGGTGCCTAGTAACCCATTTTTCCGTATTAATTGTAAAAAAAAAATAGTTGATTTTTTTGACCCACCCTAATATATATATACTAATGTCGGACCCGACAGGCATTATCCTGTACATATGTCTTGAATTAAAAAATTTTTAACTTTTTTGAATAAACTGTAACAGTTTGGACCGTTTTGATGAAAATTTTTATTAAAACGTTATTACAATGTAATATTTATATTAACTCGTGATTTATTTTCACACAATAATAATGAGGCTGAAGTTAGCAGACACTTGACAATTTTTTGATTTTTCTTAAAAAATGAACTAGGCATAGAAAATTATTTATAAAAATGTCATTTATAATTTTTCAGAGCTTCTAAAGAAGAAATTTTTAAATAAAATTTTCTTGTTATAATTTGTTTGTTAAAAAATTATTATATGTCTCTTAACTTCAGTGTCATCAATAATACAAAATTTTCCAAACTCTGATCGCACCGTCTATTATCGGGACACTATAAAATTAAAATTAAATATTTTTGAATACTTGACACTGCACAGAAAGAAAAATTTCTTGATTCGAGAAAGACCGAAGTTTTGTTGGCCGAAGTAAAAATTTTTCTTGAAATTCTATTCTTGGTAGAAGTAATTTTTTCTTAATTCAAATTATCTTAAATACTTGATACAATAAATTTTTATATTTAATCAAGATTTTTAGATACTTTAGAGAAGCAGCGTCACCCACTTCAGCTGAGAAAAAAATTTTCTCACCTTGAGAAAATTTTTCTCTTGAATATTTGATACCCATTTTATATTATTTTAGCGTGCAATTATACATATTGAATGAAAAAAAATGATTCAATATTATTTGATTTTCCTATTTGACATGTTAATCAATAAAAATGTTAATGAAAATTTACTTCTATTGAGATATTTAATTTTTTGGAGCAAGAGAGAAATTTTCTCAAGGCAAGAAAATTCACTTCTATCAAGTACAAAATTTTTCTAGAATCATTTTCTAGTGGGCTGAATTGTGAATCTAAACCATTCTCGAATTCATTGATACACACAAAAAATTTTATTAAAATCGGTGCAGCCGTGTAGGAGGAGTTCAGTGACATACACACGCACAGAAGAATTATATATATAAAGATATTAATTGTTCTTTAAGCATTTCAAAAGTGGGTATAAATGAAATATAAATTATGACATTTTTTTAGTAATTTCTATTTTTGATTTGACATATTTTAATTTTCAATGAATGCTGTCAATTGCAAAATGATTTGATAATTTAATGCAATCAAAATCTAAGTAACTGATATACAAACATGAATAAAAAGAATTCACATTTAATTATAGAAGTTTAAAAAAAAAAAGTTGACAACATATTATTATATTTAAAAAACTAAATATAAGTGAGAAGACACAACAAGTAATAATACACACATTATCAGTTAAATATGATAAGGAATAAATAAAATTAAAGATGTGTCTTTGTCCTATCATAAAGTCTATCTACAGGATATACTTTGATATACATGTATTACCTTTATGTTATTCTAAGAATCTTAATATAAAAACGTATGTATGTAATAAAGAGTGTTGATGTTACTGCTGGTATTGCAACTGTTTAAAATACAAATGAAATGAATGACCTCGTCAACATCATCATCATCATCATCATTATCGTACAACGTGCACCAAGAATTATAACAGAAAATAATTTTTATTGTTGTATTATTAACTGAATTACACTCCACGTGTTATACTTGATATACTTCGAGTATAAAATAAAATTAAATGGATGTATTTTTATTGCCATACCGAAAAATGCTGCAAATCGTTTTACGATATCTTTTCACAGTAAACTAATCAAATTTTTCGTTGTCAAGACATTAAATTGAGAAATATGAGCTTAGGAATCACTTATCTACTATAATCTCTTTTAATTCCTTGAACTTTTATCCGTCAATCTATATGTATATATATACTTCACGGTTAATATACAATAAATCGATTTGCTGAATAGTAATTGTAAAGATAAATAAATATTTTTGAAAGATAAAAATTTTTGATAAATTAATTTTTTTTTTTTGCAGACAAAAGACATGTATCAAGCTTTGGATGACTTTTGTGGATTACCTCAACAATCTCGTGCCAAATGTGAATGTGTTGCACCTTCACACAGTGGATACATCAAAACAGAAGAGTAAATAATTTTGTCCTTTGCTAAAACAAAAAAAAATTTAACAAATTGTTTATTATCATTATTATTTGATATTTACTTTTTCTAAAGACTGGTTGTTATAATACTTTATAATTTTAGTTTTTTAGGGGCTGTCCAGTCTAATGTAACAATTTTTTCTCTAATTTTTTCGTAATATTGTTAGCCTGTATTTCTCTTCAGACATAAACAATTTATCGTCAATTCATAACTAAATTTGTCATTAAAGATAAATTTGACTGAAAAAATAATTCGGACGGCCCAGACCAGGACTCAAACCTGGATCTTTGGGTTACGTCTGGAGGGAAATACAGGCTAACAATATTATGAAAAAATTAGAAGAAAAATATGATATTAAAATTAGCTGTCACTTGACCATTTTTTAATTTTATGTAGCAAAAAAATTCGTTCCGAAAAACTATTTTAAAAAAATTGCATTTTTAATTTACTGAAATTTCTAAATATTTTTTTCTCATTTTTTTATGCAGCAATTTGTTTACTAGAAAAATTATTAAATATCGGCTAAATTAATTTTCATAAAAAAAGTTGTTGTATTCGACTGGACAGCCAATAAAAAACTAAAAATTTTAATTATTATTATTATTATTATTATTATTAATTATTGTGTTATATTAATAACAGGGGACCATCATTGAGAGAAACGGAATCCAGACACGAGTTCATAGTATCCGGGAAAGACACAGTTCTGCCAGATGAAGATCTCCCGACGTTCCGGAACTCGGTGGATAGTCTCGTGGACGACTTCAAAGTACTTACAACAAGGCTTCTCGTCGTATGTTTTTTTTTCTGTTTTTTGAAAAGCCATCACTTAGTTATGCATTCAAAAAAAAAAAAAAAAATGAGGTATAACTAAGAAAGAATGATTGCATAGGCTATTGCTGTTGGATTGGGGCAACCATCAGATTATTTTCTGAAGAATCATACCAATCTTCTTAATTCTGGCAATGATTCATCATTCCGAATGATTTGCTACTCACCCACATATTCAGTGAAGGGTGGTGAAATGCGCTTTGGACCAAGCTCTGAAACTGGGACATTTTCATTTTTCATTTCAGTAAGTAATAAAGTATTCAAATATAAAAAGATAGTTTTTTATTTTCTCTGTTGATAGATTTCAAAATAAAATAATTTATTAATTAGTGTTGACTTAATAAACTGATCATACAAAATGATCAATTATCCTTCAATAAGATAAAGGTGATGTTACGTCACTCGCTCGACCCTTTCAACACTACAAATGGATGTAGGCCATGGTAAAAAAATTAACACAGTTTTATTTTTGAATTTTTTTTATTACAATTTTATTGTTATTATTATCATTACAATTTATTCGTATCTTTTGTGATGTATCATTTTTAGCTTATAGATTTTATTGAGAGCAAAATTATTTTATACTTTGTCTTGAAAGTTATGAAATACTCTTTGTACATTTATCTATAATTGATATTATATAATAAATAGCAGATGTTATAATTTAATGAAAAATATTGAAAAGTTTAGTTGTGTCAAGTTGCGTGACAATATGATGATGACATATGAGATCACTTTGGAATTATGATTAATAAACGTATCTTTGTAGACTTAATTACATAATTATAGCCAATGATCTCATCATCATTATATGTTTTATAATAATTTGTATATTAAATTATTTTGTATTATTGCAGGATTGCGAGAGTGGGTTTGAAGTTAAGTCAATCTACAGTGAGCGTTGGTCACGAGTAGGATACTTTCCAGGAGGGATTTTGGTTTGTGCTGGTGATGCTTTAGCCAGATGGACCAATCAGCAGATGGTGTCATTAAAACATCGTGTGGTTGTACCAGAACACTGTCCCCGTAGTCGTCACACATTTGGATTTTGTGTTGAGCCTGATGAGAATGTTGAATTTGAAGCTTTGGACACATCAATCTTAAATCCACCTCAAGAACCGGTGCTATGTCGTCTTCAGAAAAAAAAACGTGGCGTACTATCGGCGTATCATCATCTTCAACGTCGATTTCGTGAAGCTTATGCTTCCTAATGATTATTAAAATCAATAATTCCCTGGCGTGTTACTTACCATTTTAAAAAACTATCACGTTACTTCCATCAAGGGATTGCGATTAACAAGAACTCACTTATTATAATAATTATTATTATTCTCTCGATTCTTTAAGCTGTATTGTCAATATTTGACCATGTAGCTAGAATTTTTATAACTGCGATTAATAATAAATAGCAATCGCAATAGACTGAATAGTATAAATTTAATAATCCGGCAAATGATTTTTTTTTTCTAGACTTTCGTGGTCTATTGATTCAATAATGGTAAAGATAATTAATTTTAATGCATTTAAATCTGTTGAATTCCGTAACATTGACATCTTTTTTCCAGTATCAATTAAATAATATTATTTTCTACAAAATCGATATTTTATTAACTGAAACAGAGATAAATGAGACCATGAAAAATATAGTAGAGTCGAGAAACCGATTCATTGAACCGTCCAATAATCTTTCGTTAATATATATCTCTTTAATTAATTAATTTTTTTTTTTTCTTCATATTAATTAGTTGAATTTAATTCTTCTACCTACTTTTTAACTAAATATCAATAAAAAAAGACCACGAGAGTTTATCGTCTGTTCGGGTAAACCGTGATATATATTAAGCGTACACGAAGTATCAGTCTGGAATATCCAGCAATAATAAATGATAAATCAATTTGTACTTAAAAATTCAGCATATTTTTTTCTTATTTACTGTGTGAAAGGAATTATCAATCGTCTTTTATCGATGAATTCAAACGTATAACTTACGACTCTATAACAAATCAATTAAATTATTGCCTTGTATCGATTTATAACCACGTCAGAATTTATAAATTTTTATACTTGATTTGATATTCTTAATTCTATGGGTGATTTTTAAAAGTAATTATTATACTACTGATTTTATTCAAAATTTTTTAATTATATTTCTGTAATTGATATAATTCAATAAAACATTCAAAAATTTTACATCAAATATTTTTATCGAAAGTTCCTTTTCTATTAAATATCCAAACTATATATTTATTTTTAATTCTTCACTAATCTCAACTTGATTAATTAAAATTAAAAAAAAAAAATTTTTTTTTTCTATCGTAGAGCACTAGCTCATGCTTCGCAATAAGAGTCATGCAATATTGATCGATAAGCAAGGCTATAGAAAAAATATTCAACTGTCACAGACAAATAAACAATTCTAAAATGAAATTTTAATTAAGAATATTTACATTCAAAAAGTTGAAAATATAAATTAAAAGAAACAATATACATATTTTAAATACAACAATAAATTTCAATTATAAAATTGCTTAGAATAAACAGTTCACATGCTTTAACAATTAAAATTAATAGAGTATATTTAGACATGCTCGAGGTGCAAAAGAACTTCAATCAGTAGAATTAGATTTATCTAAGCTATTTAAATTCATCGGTCAATAGATTTCTGTGCCTTAATGTTAATAATACTTTGTTAACAGACTTAGAATTGTCCAAGTTATAAAAGCACTTTACGATAATCAACTTCAGACTTATTCAGCTTACTTTATCTTAAAATAAAAAGTCTCTCTACGATTAAATTTTAAAAGGACCAAAAAAATTAATTTGCATGATTTTTTAATAGTAAAATTTTTTTTATTTTCCATTTCTAAAAAAATTATAAATTAAATAAACAAATTAAAAACCAGGATCCCAATTAACACGTGGTAGTACTTCATGAACTACATAGCAAATAACTGTATCACCGGGTTCCACAACAACATCTGGATTTTCAAATCTCAAACCGCATTCGACTCCTGATTTGATACTGTTAACTTCACTTTTTAAATGTCTAATTTCTTTTACTTTGCCTATCAAATAATAATAAAAAATATTATGTTTTTACACTACATGAAAATTTTGTATTGATTAAGCCATTATTTTAAATAATAATAACTACTCTCACCTTCATAAATTTGTTCATGATTTCTCATAATTCTGAAATGTGCATCTTTCTTAAGGATTCCATCAGTACAACGGCATCCAGCAACATTCACTTTTTTCTTTCTTTCCGTTATTTTGAAATGTTGCAAGACATTAGCTTCACCTTAAAAAAAATTGTTTTTTAATTTATTTAATTTGACGTCTAATGGTTGTTTTTTTTTTTTTTTTATTTTGTTTTAAGTTATGTCGCGTTACAGATGCCATAAGGGCGTATCAGCCTATTATACGCCCTTATGGCACCCGGGGTACCCACTGGGGGCCATAAGGGCGTACAAAAAAATTTTTTTTTCGGGAAACGACGTATTTTCACTTTGGATGCATAGAAATGATAAAAAAATTTATTTTTTCAAATTTAAAATTAACTTTGATCAAAATTTTTTAGAATTTGAAATTTGTGATAATTTCTTTATTTAATTTAAAAAATTTTTCATAATTTTTTTTTCGTCATTTCTACGCGTTTTAAGTAAAAATACGTCGATTCCCGGAAAAAATTTTTAAGGGTATTTTTTTTCGGAATATGCCTTTATGGCATCAGTAACGCGATGTATTTTTATTTAAAAAACTTTTTTTCTTACCCAATTTTTCTTCAACCTGGTCTGGTGGCAATTTTTTACATATTTCATTCTTAATATCATCTATAAGTTTATAGATAACTTTATAGGAATGAATAGGTATCCTAAATTTTTTAGCAAGTTCTTCAATTTTCTTTGGAGCATTAACATTAAAAGAATAAATGATAGCTAAATAAAAAATGGATATAAATAAATAACTTACACAATTAAAAAATAATATAAATATAATGTAAATTTTACCATCAAAAGCTTGAGCTAGTTCAACATCATCTTCGGATACTGGGCCAATACCATAATGAACAACATCTAGATGACATCGATTTTCATCTCCATACGTATCAAAAATATCCAATATAGCTTCAACAGAACCAAGGACATCACCTTTTACTAAAACATTTAATCTTGGGATGCCATCGTCATCCTGTATTTCTTTTTTTCTCGGACCAGGTTCTCTCTTCTTCCTATACCTTCCTAAGGCTCTTCTTTCCTGCATCTCAACTTTATATACCTAGAAATATTAATTGAATTTAAATAATAATTCACAAAGTATAAGAAATTCAAATTTTTAAAACATTATATGGGCGATTCTCTGTAAGGATGTTTTTTGCTGTCCCCTGGCAAACAGTTCCCTGTCATGTCATGCGGAAAAAGATACACAACTATCAAAAAAACAAAAATTTAATCGGCTGTGTATTTATTATCATTAAGCTTATAGTTTTAGAGCGCTTGTTAATTTTTTTTCTCATAAAATAAAAAATAATTTGGTCGGATAATTTTGTACAGATTTAAGACGTCCTTGCAGAGAATCACCCATTTAATATTGAGTTTTACATACTTTTTCATGCTCCGCCTGTCTTTGTTTTATAACTTCCAGTGCTTCAACAGCTTTAAATTTATCCTCTAAAGTTTTCCTAAATCTTAGAACAAGATTAACTCTTTGTTCATTTTCAACTTCAATAATTTCTTCGCCAACTGATGGCAATTCTCGCCACCCAATTATCTGAACTGCATCAGATAATTTAGCTTCAGAAACAGGATTAGCTGCATGATCGAACATTGCTCTTACTTTAGCCCACGCAAGTCCACAAACTTTAAATGGAATTATTAACAGTAAATAAAATATTATTTTCTAAATGAATTAAATTAAGTTGACTTATTTCATACCAAGAATGGCTCCCTTTCGTAAAGTACCACGTTGAATAAGTGCAGTAGCAAGTTTACCTCGACCCAATTCGGTAGAAACTTCAATAACAAGACCTTCAACAGGTCCCTTTGGGTCACCTTTTAAATCCATAATTTCTGCTTGTGCAACTATCGTTTCAACCAGATCTTTCAAATTTAATCCTTTTAATGCTGAAATATTGACGCTCGGTACCTCACCACCAAGAGCTTCCACTTGGATACCTTGCTGAGCCAACATATTCTGTGTTCTTTTCTAGATATAATGTAGAAAAAGATAAAACTGTCATTCTAAAAGCTATCATAATAAATGATAATATTATAGGAAAAACGTTACCTACAATATCTGCTTCTGGTTTATCAATTTTATTAATAGCAACAATGATTGGCACTTGAGCTTCTTTTGCCATTTTTATACTTTGAATTGTTTGTTCCATAACACCATCATCTGCTGCTACAACGAGGACAACAATGTCTGTGGCTTGGGCACCTCTAGCTCGCATAGCACTAAATGCAGCATGGCCAGGTGTATCAAGAAAAGTTATTTTTTCCCCAGTATCTAATGTTACTGTAAATTAAAAAAAAATTTAATAGATACACAAACAAATAATAGTAATGATAATATACCGTTAAAAGCTCCTATGTGTTGAGTTATTCCACCAAATTCTGAGCTTACTACTGATGTATGTCGTAACGAATCTAATAACGTTGTTTTACCATGATCTACATGGCCCATTACTGTTACAACTGGATGCCTTCTAATGCATATTGATGGATCTGGGGGCGGTCTACAGTAAAATATTGATTAATATTCTAGAAAACAGTGGTAATTAAGCTCTTAAGAATGGGTCCCATATTTTTCTTTCCTTGCACTCATCGAGAGAAATCGTACTATCTGTTTTGTTGCACTCACAAAAGCAAAACTATTGCAGATTCATGAATTTTTTTAAAACAAATCAAAATTTTGTAAAAAACGTTTTGCCAGAAAATAGATAATTAAATAATTTATCAAGTAGCAGAGTTTTTTTCTTAAATTTTTCTTTATTTAGCAGAAATTCACGAAGCTGCAATAGCTGGGACTGGCTCATTTGTGAAAAGACTTTATCACGTTTAATTTACCTTTTGACGGCATTACAATCCTTGCTTTCTTGTTTCACTTCATGGGGTGATGGAACAATTTTATATTTAGCTCCTAATTTAGCTACTGCTCCAAATATGATTCGTTTATCTTCAATAATAGTATTTTTATTGTATCTTTGATCATCAAAGTAAGAAATAGCTTGTAAAACATCGGTTATTGATCTCCCAGTAGACTCAGATAATTCTTTTACTGTCATATTCTTCCAAACATTAATTACTGGCAGTTTAATAGAAGCCTTTGGTTTTGGAGTAAATCCTTGTAACTGCATAAATAGAAATTAATAATTTAATAATACTTCTTAGTAGTAGGTTTTTTTTTATTTTTTTCAAATGTTTATTCACCTTTTCTTCTTGAGTTTTTCTTCTTTTAAAAAACGCTGGTGTTGTATGATAGCAATTGCATTCAATGCATGTTTTAACATAAATAAATTTATTTGCATCTCCATAACGATCGGCATTCTTAATAATTTCAGACAAAAGTCTTGTCGATGAACTGTTGAGAAAATATTAATTACAAACTTTGTATATAAATATCGAATAAATTACTATTAGACAAAAGCTTAGGTTATGAATTAAAAATTAAAAAATAATTTCAATTCAAAGGGCATAAAAGTTACCCGATTGTTAGAAATTGATTGTTGTACAAACAGTGACGCTGAAGTTTAATTATGGATAAAATGATTATATAAACACCTACTATGATTTTAAGCATGCTCTCACCAACGACGCCGCCATATTTTTATAATTTTAAAAGTAAATAATAATAACTAATGAAAATTTAGGGAGATTTCTCAAGTGAAACTGAAGTTTTAATCCTCAAAGCAACTAATTCTATTGGTCAAAATGAAATTTTATTTAACCAATTGCTAGAGAATGCGTCAACCTTTTTCAGATGATAGAAAACACGGTCTTAGGATTTAATAATAGATGGCGGTGTATTATCGGTTACTTATTTGAATTTTTTACTGAATTTAGAATTTGGCTGCTTATTATAATTAGTATTTTTTTAAGGTTCAATGAAGAAAAAAATTTTTTTTTTAATTTCTTTAGAACTCACGTTAATTAAACGGTTTAACCAAATAAGTTTCAAATCAATAATAAAGTTGAAACAATTAAATGCGAATTATAATCTAATTTAATTAAAAACTAGTTGTTTTTAACTGTTAAGTTGTAAAAAAATATTGTTAAATTATAATTTTTTAAATGAAACTGAATTTGGTAGATATCTAACAATTTTTTAGATTTTTATAACAATTAAAATGTTATAAAAAAAATTAAGCAAAAAATTCTTTATGTCGAAATTAGAAAAATTTTTAAAAATTGTCAGGTGTCTTCTAATTTCAATGTAATTATTTAACAGCTAATTTTTACTTACTTTTAGAGAAAATACAAAATCTGAACAATAACTGCACGATATTCTTACCAATTACACTTTACTGTTATTATAAAATTCAATTGTAAATTTTTTAATTAATTACAATACATCTTTTGTTTTTTTATGTGAAATTTTTCAATAAATTTTATATATTTGCATAAATAATTTTTTTTCCTTACATTTACACACATAAAAAATTTGCTAAAATAATTAATTATAAAATTTACAAGGTACTGTGAAACTATATATGTATATTTATATATAATAGGGTGTGCTAAAATGTAACTTCTGTGAAGAACCTTTTGAAATAGGAATTTTAAGTTCCGTTTTTAACAGGGGCTGTGCTGGGGCATTTTCTGAAATATTTTGGGTGGAGACGATTTATTTGATTTCCATAGAATTTTTTAGCAAAAGCTTAGTTTGGACATTTCCGCTGAAAATTCAAAATTTAGTCGGAAGTGCACAGAAAAAAAAATAAGTTTGAATCAAGAGAAAAGTTCTTAAACCGAGAAAATAATTTTGAAGAGTTTCATTGTCTTGGGCCAAGACGAAAAATTCTTAAATCAAATAAAATTTATTTAAACCAATAGAAATTTCTTAGCTTAAGAATTTTTCTACTCAAATCAAGAAGATGAAATTCTTTAAAATTATTTACTTGATTCAAGTAAATTTTTTTTTCTGTGTGCCCAATTAAATCTGACAAGCAGAACTCAAAATTCCAATTTTAAAAGGATCTTCACGGAAATGACATTTTGGCACACCCTTCTATATACGTAAATACACCATATGTATTATTGTAATGAGCACACTGTTGATTTGGATAGTGGAAGAGTTGGATAGTTGTTATTCAAGATGGATTTCTTAGTAGGATGTCTTTTGACAATTTTTTGTATCATTGGCATATCAACAGTGTCTCCAATTTCGGCTGTAATAATTGATTTATGAAAATCTTGGTCCACTCTCGTCAATTGTACACCGAGTACTTTAGCAGCAAGATTTACTATCGTTAAAGCTACCTGAGGAGCAAATATTTATCATTAATCAAAGTAAATAAGAAGCTAATAATAAAAGGTGGTAATAAAAATAATAAAAAACAATTACCGCTTCACCAGTTCGTGCCGACATGTCATAATAAATAAAACCTTTATCTGCTGCATATCGATGTGATTTATCTCGTTTGACAGTTCTTTGGTGATCCATATCACATTTGTTTCCAATAATTACCATTAATGGTTTATTTTCTTCTTGTTTATCATTTATTTCATTTATGACAGCAATCCATTCATCAAGAATTTCAAAACTTGAACTATTGGTAACATCGTAAACTAAAAGAATAATCTAAAATAAACGATTTAAGTTATTATTTTTAATGATATTGTTGGTAATAAATGGTAGAAATGTCATAATAAAATATTGATAAATATAATTTAATTACCTCTGCACAATAAACGTATTTATCCAACATAGCTCCTCGTAATGATAGTCCACCAACATCCCAGACAAAAATATTAACATTTTTATATGGACCCAAAGAAAGATTTTTCATAAAAAAATCAATTCCAGCCGTTGGACTGTATTGTCTTGTAAATTCATCATTGCAAAACCTTGTTGCTATACTTGTCTGAACAATAAAATCTATAATTTTAATTCTTTATATTTTTTAGCAACATTTACTACTGTTATTATATTGCTTAGTTATTATAATACTGAAGTTAACGGTCAGCTGTCAATTTTAAAAAATTTTTTAACAAATCAATTACAATAAAAAAATATGATGAAACTAAAATTAGCCGACAGCGAAAATTTTTTACATTTTTTTTTATTAATTCAATTAGCAATAAAAATTTTTTTTTTTTAATTGCAAATGTAGTTTTTCAAATTTTTTATATGTGCAATTTTTTCTATGAAAATTAACTTAGCAGATAATTGATAATTTTAAGAATTTTTGTAACAAATAAATTATGGCAAAAAAAAATTATAAAAAAAATTGACATTTAGACATTTTTAAAAACTACAAATGCAATTTTGAAAAATAATTTTTTGGAGCAAATTTATTTGTTAAAAAAAATTAAAAAATTATCAAGTGACAGCTAACTTTAATGTCATTAAAAAAATGCTTCTAAAAATTTACACTTGTAATTTTTATTAATTTTCACATGTGAAACTTTTTAATTAAATTTTTTTTTAATAATTTAATAGCTACAAAATTTTAAAAAAATTTTTAATGTCTGTCAACTTCAGTGTTATTAGTTATTTAATTATTAATGTAATTTTTGTCCCCTAATTCAAACAAATTAAAATAATTTAACTTACTTTGCCGGCACCAGAATCTCCTACTAAAACGACTTTCAGTCGTTTTTCTTTTAAATCGTCATCTAATTCGTTCATTTAGACGGGTAAAAACTTGTATGATTTTAAATTATTTTAAACGTTGCGCACTCAACGCAATATAAAAGTGTACTATTTGGAACGACCACTCAATAAAGACTTTCTCCATCGTTTTACATGAATAAATTACCATACAATCGATAACATTACTCGCGTGACGATTTGTGTCAATCTTTCAGGCAGTATATATATGCTCAGGAACACAACCCCATTCGTACTTGATAATATGAGACAAAAAGCGCGCTTGCGCTTTCTTGATACACCTCACATGTATGTACATAATATGTAAATGTCCAGGAGTAAGTAGTATATAAAAAAATACAATAATATTAAAAAATATTTCACTAAAATAATAGACCGTAAATTATTGAAATATATATTATTTTATTTTTGATTTCCAGAAAAATTTTATAATAACTTAAAATTGTTATCAGAAAAATAATGTTCAGATTTTTAATAGCAGTTATAACATATGTAAGCAAAAATTATTTTAAAGCAAAAAATATAAAGTATTAAAAAAACTTAAATCAATTAAAGATCAAGTCTTTATAATTCTGCAACAGGTAGTAGTTAGTAACTCTGGAGCATGTTGTCGTACGAACAACAGTAGTTCTGTCTGCACGCTCAAAGTTTGCTTTTACTACTTCGTAGTATCTTCCATCACTGCAATTAATATATAAAGTGCTAATATAATTATAATTATAACTATAATCAATGTAATTAATTAATTGATATTGATGTATATAATTTTACCTGAGGACCAGACATTTGAGTTTAATGCATTTTACACGTAAAACGTCAATAGCTTTTTGGCTTTTATCTGAAAAACGAAGATTCTCGGGGTCCCAACGTAATTCCAATCTTTCCAAATTTGGACAGTTATTTGCAATACCATCCATCAACTGATCTACGTGAATATTAACTCCAAGTCTTTCTTGTGTTCCCATAACAAGAATCCTTTTAACAGTAATATTTAAAATATTAATAAAAAGTATAAACATTTAAGGGGAAACACCACTGTGACGATCGAAAAAAAGAAATGATTTTCGGTAATTTTTTTGACAGGGAAAATAAAGGGATTTGGGGATCGGATATTTTTTATTTTATTAAGGGTACATTAAAGATTATTACCCGAAATTTTTATTAAAAAATATTTAATTATTACAAAGTTATTAACAATCCCGTAGAGCACTAGAAAAAATTTCTCCCTCCATGGTCGGTTCGATAATTCAAAAACGGATCATCTGAAAATAAAAATCCAAATTGCTTTTTAATCTGTCAAGATGTAGTTATCTTCACATGTAAGGATTTTTGAGAATTTTTATTTTAAAATAAATGGCGACTGATTGAAAATTTTCTCTATTCTTACTGTTGTTTTTTTGTTTTAATCCGGCTAAAAAAATTTTTTAATTTGTTCATGTAAAACGATGGAGAAAGTCTTTGTTGAGTGGTCGTTTCAAATACTTTGGTGAGTGCAAAACGTTCACTGATAAAAAAATTGACTTGACTCAAGAGCCAAACTCTTGAACCAAGAATTCCATTTTGAAGAAAATTATTTTCTTGAGTCAAGAGAATAAATTCTTGAAACAAGAAAATTCTCTTAGACCAAGAATAATTTCTTAACTCAAGAATTTATTCTCTTGATTCAAGAAAATCATTTTCTTCAAAATCGGATTCTTGGTTCAAGAGTTTGACTCTTGAGTCAAGTCAATTTTTTTATCAGTGTTTAAAATAATTTAAAATCATACAAGTTTTTACCCGTCTAAACGAACGAATTAGATGACGATTTAAGAGAAAAACGACTGAAAGTCGTTTTAGTAGGAGATTCTGGTGCCGGCAAAGTAAGTTAAATTATTTTATTTTGTTTGAATTAGGAGACAAAAATTACATTAATAATTAAATAACTAATAACACTGAAGTTGACAGATATTAAAATTTTTTTTCGAATTTTGTAGTTATTAAATTATTAAAAAAAAAATTTAATTAAAAAGTTTCACATGTGAAAATTAAAAAAAAATTACAAATGAAAATTTTTAGAAGCATTTTTTTAATGACATTAAAGTTAGCTGTCACTTGATAATTTTTTAATTTTCTTTAACAAATAAAATTTGTTTTAAAAAATTATTTTTAAAAAATTGCATTTTTAATTTGTTAAAATTTTTACAAATCCATTTTTTTAATAATTTTTTTTGCTATAATTTATTTGTTAAAAAAAATTAAAACAATTGTGAAGTGACAGCTAAATTTAATGTCATATTTTTTTATTGTTGTTGATTTGTTAAAAAAATTTTTAAAATTGACAGCTGACCACCAACTTCAGTATTATAATAACTAAGCGATATAATAACAGTAGAAAATTTTCAATCAGTTGCCATTTTTTTTAAAATGAATATTTTAAAAATTCCGTCGGTGCGACGATAACTACATCTTGACTGATTAAAAAGCCATTTGGATTTTTATTTTTAGGTGATCCGTTTTTAAGTTATCGAACCGACCATGGAGGAAAAAATTTTTTCTAGCGCTCTACGAAATTGTTAATAACTTTGTAATAATTAAATATTTATTAATGAAAATTTAGGATAATAATCTTTAATGTACTCTTAATAAAATAAAAAAAAATCCGATCCTCAAATTCCTTTATTTTCCTTGTCAAAAAAATTCCCGAAAATCACCTCTTTTTTTCGATCGTCACAGTGGTGTTCCCCCTTAAATATTTATACTTTTTATTAATATTTTTTTTTATTAGAAAAATTGTTATTTTATAACTAAAAAAAATTTATTACGAAAGTAAAAAAACATTTGTATTTGGAGCATTGAAAACTAAAATGAAATAAATTTTGGTTTTTTTTTTTCAATAAATTTGTAAACCACCGAAATAACAGTCCCTGGGCTGTCCCATTCCTAAAATTGAAAATTGAAAATTAAATTTTAAATTATTCGTCCATAATATATAATTTGATCCATAATGTTTATAAACTTAATTAGTTAACTAACAATTTTCTTCAATAAAAACTACCAAAAATTAATTTGTTTAATTAAATTCATTAAACCAAAGTTTGTCCCAGTCGTTTTAAGAACAGTCCTCTGCCAGAAGTTCAAAGCCAAAAAAAAATCCAGCGTGCTATTTTATGTTCTGTAAGGTTTATAAGGACCTAACTAGCCTTAAGTTAATGACCGTAGAGATGTTAGCGCTTTATTCCTATTTTATTTAGTGTAAAAACACCGTTTGTGCTGGAAACATGTGTCTCGGCCACGAGATACTCAGTCCCCTGGTAACTATTTTTATATATAATTTATTTATAAAATTGGATCCATAAGTCTTAATATTATACTAATTAATGTAAATATTAATTGAGAACTTGAAAAGTTGAATGCATTGAAATAGTTTGCTTGATTTTTTTCAATTTGATAAAAAAACAGTCCCCTGTCATGTTATATGGCAAAAGATACATAAATATCTAAAAACAAAAATTTAATAGGCTGTGTATTTATTATAATTAAGTTGATAGTTTTGTAGCCCTTGTTAATTTTTTTTTTTCTAATAAAATCAAAAATTATTTGGTCGGACCATTTTGTACAGATTTAAGACATCCTTACAGAAAATTACCCATATGAGAAAAGCAAAAAAAATTTTATGAATCATTAAAATTAAAAAAAAAAAAAAAAAATTTAACTGTTATATTTCTTTCATTTCTTCTTCCAAATATAGATACTTTTTTATTCATACTTTTAAGATACTTTTTTATTCATACCTTATAAGTTGTAGAAGCATTTCAAGTGAATTAACATGAAGTCCACTGATCTCAGGCCTTAAAGAAACATGTTTCCATAATCTTGTATCATAAGCTATTTGTCGCCAACGTTTACAAACACGAGCTAATCGACAAATTTCACGATGAGACAGGTACTCAAAGATGTTGAGAATTACTTTATCAGGTAATTTTTCAATCGTCTGAAATGTTTCAAAAGTATTAAAATTGATGACTTTAATCAGATATTATTAATATAAATCAATACAAATTTCTAGAACATTAAAAACATTTAAAATTGATTAGAATGGATCTTATTGAACTTACAGTACTTGCAAATCTACTTTTAATGACACCACCTTCTTCAACATACATTTGCGATGTCTCCAAAGCAATTTGTCCCCAAACATCAACTCCCCCCAAATCCATTTTTTCATGTATATTATTTTATCAGTTTATGAGATAAAATTAACAATAATTTAAATAAATTAAAAAAAATAAAAATTAAAAAATAAAATAACTGAATGAACAAACACTAGACAAGTCAAGGGAACGTGCACCCGCTGCAATATTCGAAGGAATCCGACAAGTTTCTTTCTAATTGCGCAAGCGTGAGTACTAAATATATACAAAGACGTTGGTTAAAATTAATTTTAAACCTCAACGGGATTTATCTAGGTGCACTTAGAATTCACATCATCGTACTATTTTATTTTTCAGTAAAACTCATCAATTTCTCGTCCTATCTTTATTGTGATGACGTCGCGGGCTTACCTTAAATTCGGTCTTGTTGTAATGCGGGATCGAATAATTCAGTATAATTAATATTACCACTAATGACATTAAAATTATTTTTAAAAAATCAATTAAATTAATCACCACTAAGAAAACTTTACGTGAAATGAATACAAAACTTTTTTTTTCTGTTGATGGAAAAATATGACATCGCATTAGAACAAATAGTTTCGTTACTAAAATAGTTGACTTATTTTATTATAGGCTTTATAATATAAAATCAAAGTCAATTTCGGAATATGTTTTGATATAAAAATAAAATTTTTTGTTATAGTTTTTGCAACACATGAAAATATTAAGCTTAATAAATTATGTCCTAGTCATATAGCTTAAAAATATCTTGATGCCAAAATTGTGAATCATACCAATTTTACTACGAGACATCTTTGTGAATGGATTAATTATAAAAGGAATAATGAATATCTCTGTTAAGCTGGCATGGCCAAATAAGCAGAATCGCTCTTATTTTGGCGAATAATTTTTTCATCTTATATAGCGTCAAATTTTATTTTGCAGCACTAAATTATTAGCCAAAGTATTAGCAATTTTGGTAATTTTGATTTGTTTGTTATATTCATCTTGCCTGTCTAATTTAACAGACGTTAATGAAAAGGTATTCAATAAAAAACTTCTTATTAAAACATGCAGGGAATTTAAAAATAGTAACACCATTAATGAAAACAAAATTACCGCTAACGCTCTTCTGCGAGTACTAATTCTAAGATCATCCCTTGATATTGCGGAAGTAGCATGTTCTACATTTAATTGGTTCCAAACGCTCATCATTGTTAACAGAAAAGATGAAAGTAACAGTCATAGAATATTAAACTAATCACTTAATAATTTTATAGTTTTTGTTTTTGATTTTTATAAAATACTTGTAAAATGTATTATAAAAAATGTTAATTTGATTTCAATTAATTTATATTGTTTGAAAATAAACTTTTAAAGCACTATTCTTTTCAACACACATATATCCATGTAGCTGATGAAAATATATATGATGAATTTTAGTTTTCACCTATGTTAAAATAGAGTAATTCTATACTGTGGATTTGGATGACTTATTTTTAAATCTTGAAACTCTATGTAACACCATCACATTAAGTATTTTTTATCTAAATTATTTCAATAAGTAAATCCAGTATAATTTGTTTTACCTATTTATAATTACTTGTCTATTATATATACATTAATTAATATAAAAACGTAAATAAAATAGCAATAATTAATTATAAAATAAAAAATAAAGTGCGTATAGGAGTGTACGTCTTTATTCGTTTTAATTATAAAAATGGAAATGATCTTATGAAATTTTATTAATAATATTTCCTTTATTCTTCGAGTTGATTGACCAATTGTTAACTAACTATGTTTGTAACTGACTTGTTTCTAATTAGTTATAAATACGTTTCTGGCATGAATCCAGAATGGGACGTCTCCATCGACATTTTCTGAAGCATTGATTTGTACCGTATTTTGTGAAAAAAAAAATTAATTTAATATAAAGTTTTCTAACTTAAAGTTCCCTTCCAATTTTTACTTTTGTTAAAAAATTTTTTAATGGTGAGAAATTAAACGTTTTAAACGATTAAAAAAATATTTTCAAATTAATTATAGACTTGATTATTTAAATATAAATTGTATTGTAGCGGATTTGACTGGTAATTTATGAAATATTATTGTTACTTATAAATATATTGATCGTTAGTAATTCTTACCGTGGTACTGCGAGGTACAATTATTACAAATCCATCATTCTCTTTCTCTTGGTAATTCAATTGTTGAAGCGCAGCTTCAACATTTAAGACGTTCCAATTAGACATCCTTCGTAAATCCATGATAACTAAATTATAGTTGACTCGTTTTATTATTCAAATGCAAACTTAAATAAAATATATATTCTAAGTTGAAAATTAAAACATAACGTTGGTTTTGAATTTTTTTTTTAATTGTGGTGAAAATAGTAAGAAAAAATTTTCATTAAAAAGTAACTAAAAGAACGACAATTTCATTTAATTTTTAATACACCGTAATGTGTTCGAAATTAAAAAAAAAAATTTCTTCTCAATGTAAACCCTGTAGGAATTCTTACTGATACTAAAGTAAAAAATACACTGAAATCAGTTTTCAAGCTATCCAGAAATAGAATCACTGGAGAGCTGCTTGTATTAGAAACGATGCGTATTTTTTTTTAATAGTAGGTGGGAATTGTTTTAAAACTAAGAATAATTTCATCGACGTGCATTTAAAAACTAATTTTATCTTTTTAAGAAAGGATTGAAAAATAAGGGGAATTGCTTCGTAAATTTTTTTTTAAATGGAATTAAAAAAAAAAAAAACAATTTTCATTATGAGTAAATCATGATATTGATATACAGAGACATCTGATCATTTTAAAAATTTTTTCAACAAACAAATTATAGCAAGAAAATTTTATTGAAAAATTTCATCTTTGAAGCTTTGAAAAATTATATTGAGATTTTTATAAATAATTTTCAATGCCCAGTTTATTTTTCAAGAAAAATCAAAAAATTGTTGTGTCTGCTAACTTCAATCTCATATTTTTTAATAATTTTTAAAATTATTATAAAATTATATAACACTGAAGTTCACAGATATAACAGTCCCCTGGGCTGTCCCATTTCCAAAATTGAGACGTTAAGATTAAATTTTAAGTTATTCATCTATGATATATAATTTTGTTCAGAATAGTTATTATAAACTTACTTAGTTAACTAATAATCTTCTTCAATAAAAAGTACAGAAAATTAATTTGTTTAATTAAATTCATTAAACCAAAGTTTGTCCCAGGCGTTTTAAGAACAGTCCCCTGCCAGAAGTTCAAAGCCAAAAAAAAATCCAGCGTGCTATTTTATGTTCTGTAGGGTTTATAAGGACCTAACTAGCTTTGAGTTAATAACCGTAGGGCTGTTAGCGCTTTATTGCCATTTTATTTAGTGTCAAAATACTGTTTGTGCTGGAAACATGTGTCTGGGCCACAAGAAACTCAGTCCCCTGGCAACTATTTTTATTTATAAAATTGGATCCATAAATCTTAATATTATACTAATTAATGTAAATATTAATTGAAAACTTTAAAAGTTGAATGCATTGAAATAGTTTGCTTGATTTTTCTCAATTTGATAAAAAAAAACAGTCCCCTGTCATGTTATATGGCAAAAGATACACAAATATCTAAAAAATAAAAATTCAATAGGCTGTGTATTTATTATAATTAAGCTGATAGTTTTGTAGCCCTTGGTAATTTATTTTTTTTTAATAAAATCAAAAATAATAATATAAATGAGATTTTTATAAATAATTTTCTATGCCTCTAGTTTATTTTTCAAGCAAAATCAAAATATTGTCAAGTGTCTGCTAACTTCAGCCTTATGTATAATCTAGATTAAGGTATAAAATTAATTTTTTAACGCTACAAATGATTATTAACGCTGAAAAAATTCAATAAATCATTATTATCAAAATAATTCATTTAAATTTTAGGCTTTGAAATGCATGTAAATATATTATTATAGGATATATATATTCATAATCTACATAATCTATATGTGAAAAGAAATTAAGGTCATTTCGTCGCGCCAATAATCAAATGCCTATATCCAAATTTTACCAGCTGACGATAAAATTTCTTAAGTTCTATCAAAACAATAAACCACTCTTTGTCATAAATAAAAAATAATTAAAAGTCGATTACAATTAACACGCTATCAGTACAAAAATATTTATCTTCAACAATTGATAAATATATAAAGATATCATTTAATTATTTTTTATATGAAATTTAATATAATTCAAAATATATCCATTGTAATCGGAATATTATAAATTTATTTATAAGAAATAAAAAAAAAATTTGCCTAAGAATGTTTGAAATGTCAACATAAAACTAGCGCCTCTATCGACAATTATTTTCCATTTCTCTTTTTCTCCTTTGTAAAATAATCATAACTAAATTTTCGTTTAAAATATGATTCTCATCTTCGTCATGACTTTTGTCGGCTTTCTTAGTACGAAAAATTTTATTATTTTTAAATAATTTCTTAGTATAAAATAGTTTTCCTCTTGCAATCTAGAGTAATTAGGAAATAAATAATTTTAATTATCTCATAGTTGTATTTTGCGCAACTATTTTTGCGCAGCTACGACGTGACTGCAGTTAGTTGATATAAAAACAGCAATGTTGATAATAGTGTGCATCAGTGTTCTTCAGTGCATCCGAGTGCGTAGCATAAGTAATAAGTGAAATCTCATTCAGTAAATACAGGCGATTGTATCACTTGTGATATACAGAGCCTATTTATTATTATACGTCAGTTAGTTATCTGAACCAAAAAGAATCTGACTGAATAATCGGTCAGTAGACTTGAATCATCGCAATCGTTTTATGAAAGACAAAATGGAATAATAGAAGAGTCTTTGCATCAATCACTCTACCGATGTTTTAACTTTGCGTTCCGTACTCAGTCCTCAGTGTAGGCTAGTCGGTCGCCTATAAGTGTGGTCGCCGAACAATCAGCACTTAAAAAGATTTGTTAAATTATAAATTAATTATTTCATAATAACTCATTTATTTAAACTAAATTGTCTTGTAGTTAATAGTTGTTAAAAAAATATTTGTATCAATGACAAAACAATGCACTGTTTTGTATATAATTATAATTAAATAAAAAAAAATAAAATTCAAAATCCAAACAAAGCAAACAGTGCCCAGTGTCAAGGACGACAACTTTTGTATACAAGGGACGTACATAAATTTGTAATTAAAATTTTTCCACATTCATATGATCTGTGATATCTATAAACGGAGAAAGTGTATGTTCTGTACAAATAACAAAAAAACTTATATAGTTTTATTATTTTTTAATTTATCTACTCCAATTCACAACAAGGCTTCAATTACGATGGGGTAATATAGCATAGATAAATAGTAACGAAAGAGTATTATTTGCTAGATTTATATACATAGATTTAATATAATTTATTATTATTTTTGTAATAATAAAATAATGATTGAGTGTAAAAACAACTCTACCAGTATGGATGCACTCTATCAAATAGCCACTAATGAAATTTGGGAGTCTTGGAACAATGTTACTGATTATTTTGAATATCAGCCCTGGATATTTTCTCTTCTTGGAAGTGCCATGGTCGGCCTGTCGGGTGTCTTCCCGCTTTTTATTATTCCTATTGATGAAGGAGCTGATCTTAAACATGGACGTGCGTATTTATTTTTTATATTTCTGTTTTATATTTTAAAGAACAAAATACAACAATAACAATTGTTTTTTTAGTATGAAATAAAAAAAATGTTTTTTTTTTTGTCAATTTAAGTTTATGTATTCAAATATCAAGAATATTATTATGTCTTGATGTTTTTGAGCTTATAAATTATTGAATTCATTTAAATGAATTTAGTTGATGAAAAAAAAAAAAAAATTAAAAGTATAAGTACTTTGTACGAGGTCAGTATTCACTTTTGTATCCATACGTATAACACATGAATATCCATCCATGTGTTGTACAATAAATAAATAAATAAAAAAAAAAAAAAAAATTAAAATTTAGACTAAAATAAAATTTTGCAAAATTATTTGTTCGTTATTAAAAGATATGCTAAATATAGATTAAGAATAATTGTTGAATACATACTTAATCTTGATATAAAAGTCACATTGCGATAAACGTGTCTTATTATCTCGACAAACTTTTTGTTTTCTATAAGTATCATCGAATAAGCAATTAAATATATATATATATATATATATATATATATATATATATATATATATATATATATATATATATATATATATATATATATATATATATGTAAACACAATTTGAGTGTGATTATTTATCAGTCATCCAATATAATTACTGAAGATGATACAATAAAAATACCAGAGTGTTTAAAGAATAAAACGGAGTATGAATTGTACGCTATACATTTAATCTACGATGCTTTGTCTTGGAAATAAATTGTACTAATAATATTATAAAAAGAAAAAAATATGTTGGCAGAATGACAGTTAATGTACTCGTGTATGAGTACTATCTTTTCCGCTCTGCTGCGTAAAAGAGAGATGAGTTTTAAATTACTGCATTATTGCCATTTATTCCTCTTAGATAAATTCAATGCTTACTTTGATAATAAATTTAATAAAGAATTATAATTTTTTTCTATATTTTATTTCCATATTGTTATTTTATACAACACAATATCTGGACGTGTTAATAAAAGAAGGACTCAAATATACTTGCTGTATGGATATTAGTTGATGTTAATTCTAGAACTATTGTATTCAATGCGTGTTTAATTTATTAAACTAAAACAATTTTTCAACTGGTATGCATAAATTGATTCTACAATCAATCGTATAATGCATTGTATTTCTATTGTGAGTATGATTACAATATAAATGCTTGATTCTGTTAAAATAAATAATTTCTTTCTGTTCAGTAGATGATTGATAAATATCATATTTCATTAATATTTTTACGTCAAATTGCGTGATGCAATATTTTATAAATTACATCTGATTAATTATTCTAATTATTTAGTCATAAAACTATTAATAATATATGTTGATGTTTCAAAAAAATAATTAATTTTTTATTACAGCTGGTGCTAAAACGTTAAAGATGCTATTGAGTTTTGCTGTTGGTGGTCTATTAGGAGATGTTTTTCTACATTTACTTCCAGAGGCTTGGGAAAACAAATCATTAAATAGTAAGATTCATTATCTATTTTATAAACGCATGTATAAATTAAAAAATGTAATTCATTTTGGCATGAAAAAGTACGAGACATTAAAAATAATTATATTTTTATTTCTTTATTCGATTATCAGAGGAAAAGAACAATCAACAATTGACAATACAATAACTGGAATTTTCCACCCGATTTTTCAGAATGACTAATGCTAATGATTGCGGGCTATATACATGTCACCATTAAAAAGATCTTTGTTAAAGTAGCTGTGAATACTTATCCATTTAACGGAGATTGAACTATATTATTAATATAATTTCTTTCTCTTTAAATGATCTCAAGATTCTAATTCTGTTAAGCCGATAATTTTTTAAGAATCATATTGAGATTGTTGTATAAAATAATAAATTTTAGCCGTAAGACTTTGAACTATTAAATTCTTGGAATTTATTCTTTCCGGGGTCAGTTATTTATTATTAGTTAATAAAATGTTATAAAGTCAATTATATATAAATAGATTTATCAGATTTAAAATTGTTTCAAGGGCATCTAAAAAGCTGCTTTTTTTTATTTGTGGGTTATCTCGTATCAATAGATCACTTGCTTATAAAACTAATAAAATACATTAAAAAATTTAGTTTGCGATACATTATAATTTTAATTTTGCTGTAAACTAACAGCAGTTACTATTTACAGATTCAACTAATGGACATCCATCAATGGTTTGTGGGCTGTGGGTTCTTACCGGTTTTTTAGTGTTCATTATTGCTGAAAAATTATTCTTGGGAGCCGATGAACAAGAAATAGATGAGGATCAAGATATTGATTGGGTGAAGGCAAAGAATCAAGAATGTAAAGGAGTTCACAATAATTGTGAAATCGACAATAATAATTGCTTAGCTGTTAATGGGAAGATAGAAGTAAAAAAGACTTTATTGACAAATGTAGACTCAACTTTTTCTGAAAACAATGATTATGACAGCTTAATTTCTGTAAATTTGAAAACAAATGGCATAAAACCGAATGTTTATAGTGAGCTACATGATAAAAGTGATATGCAGAGAGAAAAATTGATTGATTCAGTTAAGTCAAATAACTTATTAAATAAAATGGTCAAAAATAATGTCATTAAAACAGCAGTATCAGCAGACAATGTATCAAATAATTTGACGTTAAATGGGAAAATTCCAGATAAATTAACGGTGAAAGAAAAATCTAAACATATCAGTGGTTATTTAAATCTTTTAGCCAACTGCATTGATAACTTTACTCATGGACTCGCTGTTGGTGGGTCTTTTTGGTTTCTTTTAGACTTGGTGCACTTACAACATTTGCAATATTAATTCATGAAATACCTCATGAAGTTGGCGACTTTGCTATTCTTCTTAAAAGTGGATTTAATAAATGGGATGCTGCACGAGCACAACTAATAACTGCTACTGGAGGAATTTTCGGAGCACTTATTGCGGTGTTGTGTTCTGGTAGTGGAGTTGGTGAGATAACTTGATAAATTTATAATCCAAAATATATTATCAAATTAATTTAGTTCTTATGGATAAAGAAACTTTTTCAATACTGTATAGAGCGGTGTATAATACTAAAAGGTATAGTCATATAACACAATATTGAAATTAATTTGACTCATTAACGTTTATCACTAAAAACATTGAAACTATTAGAACAATAAATTTTCATTGTATCAAATTAAGTAATTATAAAATTTTTTACTGTGTGTAAATTTTAAAAAAAGTTTTCCTGCTAATTGAATTTGTTTTTCTAATTAAAATCTACGAAAAAAGTTTTTTTTTTTTTTTTAAATTAGCTTTATACTTATGAATAAAATTAATTTGATTATTATAAATAATTAAAAATATACATCATACATAATTGATGTTAATTCTGTAAATTTTTTTTGTATTATAGAATCCCGAACCAGTTGGATTTTGCCGTTTACTGCAGGAGGCTTTTTACATATTGGATTAGTTACTATTTTACCAGAATTGCTCAAAGAATCTAATCCAATAGAATCTTGTAAACAATTAGGCGCTTTACTTAGTGGTATTAGTATAATGGCAATATTGACGATAATTTGTGATTGAAAAAAAAAAGTTAAGTGAATTAAAAGTAATCACCTCAGATATATTAAAAATTACCATTGATGGTCAGCTAAAAAAGAGAGTATGAAATGATCTATTTTTTTTTGTAGAAGTCTTACTCACGAGTTTATTTTTTGAGATTTAAAAATTATTATTTAAATTAAATCATATTATATAAATTTATATCCAGAAATACTGACTTTCGTCGCATACTTTTGTGTCATTTTTTTACATCTCTTTACTTATATATAAATATAGAAGAAATTAAATTATTCCATTGAGATTAAAATTCTTACAACTAAAAAAATTTTTTTCCTAAGCAACGAATTAAGATCGATGTAAAATTTTTTAAAAATAATTTAGTATATAAAATGAAATATTTGATTGCAAAAAATATCTGTTGTTTATTTTTCGAGATAATAATTTCTCAATTAATTACAATATATTGTTAATTACTTGCATAGTTTATATTAACGAACTTATCACTGAAACCAGTGATACATTGTACTGGAGAAAATTCGCACTCTACAAATCAATTGAATATTAAAAAAAGAAATACTAATAAATGATTATATTTTTGGACAAAGAAAATTTAGCATTAGTCACCGTTTTTTATCTTTTTTTGTAGTCCAATTAAATAAGATAACAGGTTTATCTATAGTATTATTGGGCTAATATGAACTGTTGATACTGTCTCGAATAAAAAAAAAAAATGATTTGTTTAAGTGTACATTTTCACAACATAAAAAAATAGGGATTAAATTTTTTTTTCTTAAATGTAAGTAGTTAATAAGTAAGTTGTAAAAATAAGTGATAATTTATAAATAAATTATAATTCAACGCTTACAGTCAAATATACATTTGTAAAATTGATTTGTAAATAAAATGTATTATAATTACAACTTGAAAAATAATTTTTAAGCTTTTTTACTTTTATGTAGAATTAAAGTGTTTTAACTTAATAAGAATTTTTAAAATTATATTTACATTAGATGAGATTTTTTTAGCAAATTATAATTCATCATGAAAGTCTTCAAAGATTAGTTTTTGTAATTTTGATAGTTGCTCTAAATTATTCTCGAGCATATCATTTTCTTGCCAAATTTTAGAGTTTTTATTTTATTATAGAAATTAATTATTTCACTGAATGTTGTAGAAAGTCTATGCTCATGATTACGAAATTCATCTTTACAAACAGGACATAAAACAATCATATTTTCGAGTACTACCTGAAGAAACTCATTCATTTCCATCGAAGAATCAAGAGAAATATCATCTTGTATAAAATTTTTTTGTACAATACTCGATAAATATTTACAATAATTATGTAGTATCAGTTTTTGTTCAAAATTAGTTTTTATACTCCTGAACTTTTCTCAACCGAAGACTTTCATCTTCAGTTTTGTTTATAAACTCTCTTTCTATTGCTAAATCAGTGATCAGCTTGATTGCTCTGAATTGAATTTGTAACAAATCGTTTTCTAAAATTTTTCCAAATATTTCCAGTCCTCCGTGGTCAATAAATGCCTTTTGTGCTGACGGGAATTGCCTTATTAATGCTCCTAACGCAAATAAACATCTTGATCGTACTAATGGTTTATTATTTACTGATAACAAATGTAAAAGCTTTTGTACTAAATCATTATTTAAAGCTTTTTGTTGAACTTTTGGATTTAATTGTACAGCAGTTCCAAGTACTCTTAATGCTTCTATTTTTAAATCGTCATTTGTTGTATTCAAGCATGGTGAAATTATTTTCGACATCCTATAGAATTTAAATGATTTATTAATAATGTAAAATTTTAAATAAAAAAGAAAAAAGGAACACATACCCTTCCATATCAGCAAATAATTGTGCAATATCTATTTGATGAAGTAAATATTCTAAATCATTAAATATCTGCAAAATATCTTTAATCTCAGTATTTTGAAGAACTCCACTAGTTAATGAACGACCATACATTTTAAATCGTTCAAAAAGATCAATCATTATTTCTGAGTCAGTTGTAATATTCATATCAACAGATTTTAATTCATCCTTTAACTCTTCGTAGCTTCGATATTTTTTCTCGGTATCTTCGGCCTAAAAGTAAAATATCAATGTTTATAAACTTGCATATAAATAATAAAATTATTTTTTATAATCATAATGCAGCCACTACCTGTTTCATATTACTGTTAGCATCTGTTTTTATTTTTTTCAGGCGTGTTTTTAATTCTTCTAGAGATAATTTTAGTTTACTATGCTGTTCATTATTATGAACTAAAATATCATCTTCATCATTTACTAATGCTTCTGGGTGAATTGCCAATGAACTGGGTGATTTATTGTCATTCTCATCTTTATCCATTAATTTAGCTTCTGTTACTTTTGTTTCAAAATTATATCTGATATGAAGCCCACTAGGTATTGGTTGGCCTAACAAAATAAATACAAATTTTTTAATGATATTGAAATTGAGAGAAATCTGATAATTTTAAGAATTTTTTAAACAAACAAATTATAGCAAGAAAATTTTAATTAAAAATTTCATCTTTAGAAGCTTTGAAAAATTATAAATGACATTTTTATAAATAATTTTCTATGACTAGTATGACACTAAATTTATGAAAATTAATTTAGCAGATAGTTGATAATTTTAAAAATTTTTTTAACAAAAAAATTATGGCAAAAAAAAATTTATAAAAAAAATTGACGTTTAGAAATTTTAAAAAACTACAAATGCAATTTTTTAAAAATAATTTTTTGGAGCAAATTTATTTGTTAAAAAAAATTAAAAAATTGTTAAGTGACAGCTAACTTTAATGTCATTAGAAATTTTTCTATAAATTTATATTATCAGAAAAAAAAATTTAATTAAAAAATTTCACCTGTGAAAATTCTTGACACCGAAGTTAGCAGACGTCTAAAAATTTTTGATTATTTTTATTGATTAAATTACAATTGAAAAGATATTTATAAAAAATTGCACTTATAGTTTTTCAAGTTTTTTACATGTGACATTTTTTTTTAATTGTTTAATTGAAATTTTTTCAATAAAAAATTTCTAAAAATTTTGAAATGTTGGCTAACTTCATTTTCATGAAAATTCATAAAAATTATGAGTGAAAATTTTTAAAAGCATTTTTTTTATTGTAATTAATTTGTTAATAAAATTTTTTCAATTGACAGCTGACAGCTAACTTCAGGATCATATGCTTAGTTTATTTTTCAAGAAAAATAAAAAAATTGTCAAGTGTCAAATTCGACCTCATATTTTTTACCATTTTTAAAATTATACTATCAACAGAAAAAAATTACCTTTTTTTACAGTCTGCCATTCATTTGTTGCTATAAACTTACTTTCATTTTTCATCCCATTTGCAGATAAATAATCAATTGAAATAAATAATAAATTAAATACAAAAAATTTCAAGTATTGCGTCATAATTTATTGTTATTATTTGACTGATACACAAATACAATAACCGACTTGAGTAAATAAATAAAAATAACATTAATTTTAAACGTTACTTATTTAATCGTATATCTGCTCTTTACTTTATTAATAATTATATAACGTCACTTGTAAATTTCATAATTCTTCAATCTGTTAACACTGATTTAAAACTATAACAAATTACAGTGATGCGAATGAACGGTAAGCACGAAAAATGAAAATTAAAAATGTTTTTTTTTAGTCAATCGCCACGTGTTCATGACTTATAGGTTCTTAACAAATGTAATATAAACTTGTGTGTATGCGTAATATTACACATATGCTTTTTTAGTACTTAATAAAAATACAAGAGAATGACCGATCAATATGAAATGACGGAAAATCCAAGAATTCTATTTTTTTTATCAATAATCGATAATTAAGTTATTTACTTATTCAACATTTTAGTTTGAGAAAAAAATTTTGTTTACCTTTTTGCAAAATAACCTTTAAAAGTATATGACTTTTGAAACTTGTAATGAATGAATTTTAAAATTAAAAAATCAAAATGACAACTAATTTAATAAGGTCTTTAAATGTAATTAAAAAATTAAACTGTAGAAAATTCCATACAACTTGTAAAGTGAGTAATTTTTACGAGAGTAATAGAAAGGGAGGATTTCCGTATTTATATGATCCAAAAAGAGAGGAAGAACCACCAACAACTTTCGGAAAAGTAAAAAAAGCATGTACTGATTTTATTCATCAATTAGAATTATTTAAAGAAGAAACAAAGGAAAATTTCCGAATGGATCCACCTATGTGTCAACGACCGGGTGAAGTTGATATTCAATGGAAATTTAATGGAGATCCAGATGAAATTTATAAGTGGACCGTGACATCAGATAAAGATTATAATTTAGGATATTCAACTGCTTCGTATGTGTTTAAATATTTATTATTATTTACTATATTTTTATACATAGTATGACAATTAAATGACACTGAAGTTGCCAGAAATTAAAAATTATTTTAAAATTTTATGAGGGTGAATTCAGCAGACAACTAATTTTTAAGAATTTTTAGATTAATTTTGACTTAATGGTTGTGAAAAAAAATCTAAAAAATTTGTGAAAATTTCCATATGTATTTTTTTAGACTATTTCTTTTGTAACAAATAAATTGTTTATAAATTAGTAAAAAATTATCAGATATCTGCTAAATTCACACTCATAAAATTTTATAATAGTGCAATTATTAAAAATTTTCACATGTACAAATTAATAAAAATTACAAATGAAAATTTTTAGAAGCATTTTTTTTTGTAATTGATTTGTTATTAAAATTTTTAAAATTGACAGCTGCCGGCTAACTTCAGCATTATACAATTAAACCAATGGGAGAGAAAATATTTAACTTTTTAATGAGAATAATTTTTTTTTTTAGATTAGAACTAACTCCAAATGGCACGGGATTATTTTCTGGTGTAATTGACACAAGACCTGTAAAGGATGGTAAACAAAAAGTCGGTGGTTATTCTAACATGAGATCACGAATAATCAAAAAAGCGTTTCATGTGCAAGATGTATTACCATGGTCTGGATTTACTCATCTTGTTATGAGGATCCGTGGTGATGGGCGTACTTATGTGCTCAATCTTCACCCCAAAACTACTTTTGATATTATGTGGAATGATCTATTTAATTTTGCATTATATACGAGAGGTGGCCCGTACTGGCAGTATGTAAAAATACCATTTTCAAAATTTTTATTGTCAAACAAAGGTAGAATTCAAGATATTCAAGGCCCATCACCTATATATAACATGAGTTCCTTCAGTATCACACTTTCTGATCAAGTTTCTGGTCCATTTAGACTAGAAATTGATTATATTGGTGTTGAACAAGACGCCGTTTTTGAGGAAGAATTTGCATATGAATTATATAAACCACCTAATCCATATTATACATAAGTAATTTTATAATAGAATAGAGATAAGAGTTATTTATAATAAATAATTAAATCAAATTTTAATTTTATTTTCTTTATCAAAAATATACAACAACAATAACAATTTGAATAATTATTACGAAGACGATGATCCATTATTCAATGGTTTTTTCGATAATAATTTATACGTATTTTTAGACATTAAATAACTAATACCACCAGCTACAGTCGTTATTGCTGTAAGATAACATAATCCTTGTAAAATAGGATGGTCTATAAAATGAAACACTGGTGCTGCTAAAGTACCACCAACAAGTGATAATTGAACAGCAGTATTTAATTTGCTTATGAATGTAGGGGCTAGTTGAACTGTTGCATGACTAGGGTCAAAGTACCTCCCTAAAGTTTTCTGCAAAAAAAAAAAAAAAAAAAGTTTTATTCTATCATATTAAGCAATAAAAATTAAAATACCATCAAAGAATTTACGAAAAACAATTCTTACTGGTGCTGGCAACGACCTATATCGAATATACGATGCAGCGCCAATTAGTAAAACATCACGCATCACCACGAGACACGTCAAAGGTAAAGGAATCAATTCAACCCATGTTAATGATAAAAATAGTGTTCCAACTAGTAATTTATCAGCCATAGGGTCCAAAAAGCTACCCAGCTTGGACGCTTGGGAACTCCAAGTCCTAGCCACCCAACCGTCAACTAAATCAGTAAATCCGGCAAACCCTAAAAGCCACAGTGCAACCTAAAAAAATAATTTTATATTACGTGCTATTGCTTGGTAAAAAAAATATCATAGTATAAGAATAAATAAATAAATATATATCGAACATGATAATTATGTGAGTAGACTATTAAATAACTTATATATGGCGTTGTCATTATTCTTCCAATACAAAGGAAATTCGGTATTGTCCAAATATTTTCTCTTTCAATTATTTCTTCCATTTTTGCTTTTGTTGCTCGTATATTTTGGGCGAGTCGCGCTCTAAAAGCATTTCTTTTTGCCTGTCGATGAAGTTTTGCCAGTTTATAATCATTAAATTTTTTATCGGCATTACAGTAAAGTCTATTATTTAAATTACATAAACATTTATTCCAGTTATGGAGTTTTATAATCCTGTAAGGTCTTAACCGCAACATCATCATGTAAGTCATGTTGATATTTCTCCTGTTGAAAATAAATATTTTTATTAATAAAGAAGTAAAATAAAAATAACTCATTAATTTTCATCTTAACAATATTATTATGTTTAAAAATATAATTATTGAATGTACTTACATTGTTATCACTATTTTTATATGTTATATTATCAGCAGTCAAATGTTTTCTTTTGAGTAAGGTTATAATTTTTACATCTACAATTTATCAGGTTTTACTTGTTAACACCCATATGGACTATTTTAATTAATGGAAATATGAAATAATTGAAAAAAAAAAAAAAAAATAAATAAAATATTTTAATCACTCATATTTTTTATCATTAAAAATGTTAAGCTAATCTTATAAATAAAATGTATGTTCTTGCGGTTATTTTTGTACGCCATTGAATCTTATTATTTTTATGCACATGTATAGTTTTGTAACATATATAGATATTGTAGAGTCTTTACACTCCTCCGTTCTCTAAGTGTAATTCCTTATCAATTTTTGTTAAGAAGTAGTAGAGGGGCTCGTCTACTGCCATGAGTTCTCTAATTATCGTTCCAAAAATTTAAAACACGTGTAGTCAAAGTTATAGAGACTTCACGATATATACACAGAGATTTTATTTATACACATGTAATTGAATGTATATACTTGCATACATGAATTTTTCAAAAATTGCATCCAATAATATATCTAATTTCATAGAAGTTATTTAATTTATAATACAAATTCAATATACATTACTTTTAATTATTGACATTATTTTTTAAGAATTTTTATAAAAAAATAATTTATTCTGTGCTATAAATTTTAGTAAGAAAAAAAATATTTTCAAAAAAATACATTTATCTGAAGCGACGCAAAAAATTTTTTTTTAATATTTTGTTGAATTTTTAAGTTTACAATTATTTATTTTTGACTTCTTGTTGAATAAAATATTCCAAGTTTATGACATTAAAGTTAGCAGTCATTAGAGAATTTTTATTTAATAAACAAATTAGTTCCAAAAAATGATTTTTAAAAAATTGGATTTTTAATTTTTTTTTAATTTTTAAATGTCGATTTTTTTTCCTAATTTTTTTTGTTATAATTTATTTATTAAAAAAAATTCTAAAAATTATTAAGTATCAGCTAAATTTATTTTCATTCCAAGTTTTTTGAAATTTGGGTTTGTAACAAATCGAGTCATTTTTATGCTCAAACATGAAAAATGATTGATGTAGTTATATTGTATTGTTGCTCAGTTATATCGCGTGCTTAAAGGTAAAAGGGCTTATAGTTAAGGGTTAATAGGGATTTGTGGTGAAAGGGAGTATAAAAAAATTTTTTTTGCCATTCGTTTTAAAATTGTCTGGAACGTAAAAATCTGTGAAAAAAAAAAGTTGGTATTCTAAAGCTGAAAGAGCGTATCTCAAGACATTCGCCCTTTCAGCTTTAAAAAAAGTACTACTTAAAGGTAAAAGGGCGCATAAAAAAAATTGTAGTTTTGATACCAAATGTTAAATAATAGTTTTACAAGACGAGTTATGCTAAAATAACAGCATCATTTACAAAGTTTAATATGAACAAATAGAAAATAAATCAATCAAAAACAAATTACGTAAAAATAAAATAATAATAAAAATCACAATGACAGATAACATTCAAATATATTTTGAAATTTCTCGCTTTTTTTAAAACATTGTAATATTTTAAAATTATAACATTTGAATATTTTAAAATTTCTCATTATTCTTCAAACATTAAGTCATGATAATTGTTCATGTTTTTAAATTTTATAATAATTATTTTTTAAAATGAGAAGCGAGAAAATAATCACGCGTACTTTATTGTTTTTTGGATATATCTTCTTTTGTAACTTTAAAAAATTGTACAGTTGAGGTTTTACGCCGCTACTACCACAGAAAGTTTTTTTTTTTTTTCACATTTTTAAACTGCAAATATGTTCTTTTGTAAATTGGCCGAAAAAAAATTATACGCCCTTTCACCTTGAGATCACCAAAATTTCTAATTCTTAAAAGTAAAAGGGCATATAATTAAAGACATACACTCTTTTCCCTTTAAAAATTTTTTTTTCAATTTTAAGAGTAGAATGGGTTTACTACTTGATTGGCAATAGAAAGAAAAAAATATGCGCTCTTTTACCTTTGCAAAGGTAAAAGGGCGCATAAATTGTTGTAAGCCCTTTTGCCTTTAAGCACGCGACATAATTAAATTCTCTACTCAAAGATGTATTCACGATTTATTGTTTTCTTTTTGTTACTCATTGATATGTGCACAAAAAAATTACAGTATATAATGCAACGTGGCGCTTCGTGATGAAAACTGGAAAAATTACAGTTTCAAATATAATTATTACAGATTTTATGAGAATTACATTGTATAATGTAATATTTACATTGAAAGCTCTGAATATTAAATTGAAAAATTTTTCTAGTTTTAATTACAATGGGACCGATTTTACATTTTATACTGTAATTTTTCGAGTTTTCTTTTTTCCGTGTGTAATTATTAAAGTTTAGTTAATTTCATCATATAATTTTTGATGTTGAAAAAATTTGGAAAAAACAGAGATATTTTTTGTTTATCAATAGAAATATCAAATGTGTTCAATTTGAAAAATTGTAACAATAATAAATTGTTACTTGGTTATAAGAAAATTATAATTTGGAAAATCCAACAGTCAGTAAAAGAAAAAAATTTTCGGTCGTAAAGTACTCTTTGATGCTTCGCATCATTAATCGTGCAATACATTGATAAATATTTTTGAAATGTTAAAAATTTATAATGATTACATGCATTCGATTAATCTGATATTTTTGATAATTATCTTAAAATTTACAGACATCTGATACTTTTTTTGATTTAATTTTTGAACAAAAAGGTTTTTTAAAAATAAATTGAAAATTTGCATGTGTAAAAATTGAAAAAAACATCAGTACAAGTTTTGTTAACCTTTTTCTTTATAAAAATCTCTCATTATCTGAAAAAAATTTACAGGTGTCTGTTAATTTCAATATTATAAAAAAATGCTGATTTAAAAAAATTGTACTTTATTTTGTGAAATTTCTCTGTTAAATTAAGCGGGTTATAATAAAATTGCGGGTAAAAACTTGCGCACATTGTCCTTTAAAAGAGGGTGACACGCAAGCGTATTACAGATTTAAACCCTTGTGAACACGTCCAGGTGAGCAACAGAGTGCTTTATACCCCCGCCTACGTATTATTTGGCGTATAACCACGTTTGTAATCAAACAAACCTGACAACTGATGTCTGTTAGTGTCGGATAATGTGTTCGTTATCCGATAATGGCTACTTTCCAGCCGTGAAGTAATTTAGTGAAAATAAAGATACCCAACAATAATGATTCTCACCGGATCAGACCATTTCTTATCGGGTAAGTCCACTTTAGTCGTCAATTATTTCATACACCCTACTGTCCGTCGACGTAAAACCTTCCATTATATTTTCAAGGTCTTATAACACATATCAAACAATCATTAATTATGTAAACATTCAATAATTACTTATTGACATGGATAATTTTTTTATATATTCGCCGTCCACAATTATTTGATATCGTTCCATATTTTTTTTAAAGTTATATATGTATATATATTTAATATTTTATACTGCACTCATACATAAACACTTGGAAGATTCGCGAATGCACATATATGTTACGCAATACATATATAGATTGTTCTTTATTCATACATCCACTCCCTTCAATGACCTCGTTTTAATTCATTGAGCTCTACAAATTATGTTTATGACATGAATAACAATAAAACAAAATCAATTTCGCTAATTTCTTTTTTTTTTTTTTCTATTTTTAAATCAATCATTCAATTATGAATATTATTAACTATAAAAATTGAATAAATCGTAGGTTCGGTGGGAGTGACTGCTTTTCTTGGAGCAGTAGCCGGTTTCGTTACTCTTCTCTTGGTACTCTTTTTATATCTAATACGAAAATGGACTTTTACACCCGTTTCGCAGACGGTTTTTGGTGGAATCTGTGTACCATTAAATGATACAAATTGTTCGGATTTTACAACACCTCCGATTACCAAAAATTTAGGTATTGTACCAATTATTTAAATACTATTATCACAAACACAAATACTTTCTGATAAATCAATTAAAATTTTTTTTTTTTTTTTCCAGACAAAATCTTTACATTTTTGGATCCAGAAACAAGTTCTGATTCAGAAGAAGATGCATTTCGCCGATTACAAAACTCTCATTCGACACATCCTCCGAATATTCTCACGATTCAGACTGAAGATGGACCAACTTTTGTTGGTAAATGATAAACAAATATTAAGATATATTTTTATTTAACTTGAAACATATTTGAAAAAATTTTCTTTTATAGATGCTGGTAATACTTCCAATAATTGTAATGAAGAACATCCTTCAGATCAACAAGAGGTATGATTAAAAATGAATATAGTGATTGATTAACACGATAATTAACTATATTATTTATTTAATTTCAGTGTGTGGTTGAAGTCGGATCTTCAAATATTTTAATGGAAACACCAGAATCCGATAAAGTTATTGAAGAACTTTGTAGTCCATCGAGTGAAATAGCACCAACACTTGGTGGATTAATTGAAGAAATAGGAAGCTTAGAAGTGGCATTTTTGTATGACGCACCAATGCGAGAAATGACGGTTAGTTATAACTGTTTACTGTAAATATATTCACAGTAAAAAGTTTTGCGTCATTGCGTCAGAAGATTTTGTGTTAAATATTTAATACTTTTATGTGTAAATTTAACATTTATTGTGTTAAATTAACACAAAAAAGTGTTAAATATTTAACACAAAATTTTTTACTGTGTTCCTAAAAAAATATAATGGATGTTTATTGAGTCAAATTAAATTAATTTCTTCAGGTTCAAGTTCTTCAAGGACGAAACTATCCAGCGGGTATCGGGGGAAGTCAAGTTCGGCTTGTTTTGCTTCCGTCAAAGAAGCAGAGACGTAAAACACGAGTTCGTCAAGGTTCATCACCACAGTATATGGAAAGTTTTTTATTACCTCGAGTTAATCCTGAAGATGTTAATGCAATGGGCGTAAGGCTGAGAGTTTATCTCTGGGGTGGTAGAATGCGTCGAGAACGACTTTTAGGTGAAGCTAGAGTTTGTTTTGATCAAATCAATCTTCAATTAGAAACGACACTTTGTCTGCCTCTACAGCCTCCACCTTCTTCGCCGGTAATTTAATTTATTAATTTAATAATTATCATAATAACATTGAAGTAGATTGTTTGTAACGATAAAAATGATTGAAATTAATAGGTCCAAGAGTGGGGTACGACTACGAGTTTAACTCGAAGTGACTCAACCGGATCTCAACAGTCTGTACAGTCGTATGCATCTCCAACAATACCTCCTTACGGTAGTAGTATGAAGGGTGGAAGCATAGCTGAAATACTTATTGGTCTTGCTTACAATGGTACTACCGGTCGTCTTTCGGTAGAAATAATAAAGGGCTCACATTTTCGTGGTGGTGGTGGTAATGATACAAAACCACCAGATACATATGTTAAATTAACATTAGTTGACAGTAATAGTCATGAAATGGGTCGATGTAAAACTGGACTGAGACGAGCACAACCAAATCCACTTTACAAGGAAACTTTTATATTTCAGGTTGCTTTGTTTCAGCTAGGGGATGTTACACTTTTTGTATCAGTATATAATCGCCGACGTTCAGCGATGGGTAAAAAAGGTCGTGAAATGATTGGTTGGCTTTGTCTTGGATTAAACAGTTCAGGGCCTGAAGAATTACAGCATTGGAATGAAATGCGGATTGCTAGGCAACCAACTCAAGTGCAACGTTGGCACTCACTTTTACGTCCATAAATTGCTATAAAATTTTGTAATTTATGGATAAATTTATTTAACTGGAAATAATTATTCCAGGTGTGACGATTGATTATTCGTCTGATTGTTACGAAATTCGTCGATATTACGACGAAAAAAATGATGATAAAGTTCTAAAACGGTGAGTTTTAGAAACTAAAATATTGTTTGCGATAAAATATCTTTATGAAGAATTTTTTACTGCCCAAAAAAGTCTTGAAGTTAATAAATTTAAATTGTCGTGAACTTTTTAATGAAGAATAAGTATATCGTGACTTTTTGTGTCAATAAAATATTTTGGCTGTGGGCAGCATTAGAGTTTTAACAATTTGTCATAAAATGACATAATTATTTGTTTTTGAAAAGTCGGCAAAGGCAACAAATAAACTTTTTATCATGTGAATAATATTATGAATTGTAAAAAGATAAATTCACTCGCCAAATTGAATTTAATTCATAATAGCACAAATATTATTATCTTTTTTCTCATTTTCTATCCATTTGTGCCTGATGCCAATAACAATTTTCACTTTTTCAATTTTACTTTTTGTGCCTTTAATCCTCTGATAAATGCTTGTTCATTGTGATTTTAATTCAGCACAATATCACAACATTCAAACATTGAGAAATAAAAAAGTACAGTTGTTTCAGTATTAATTTAATAATATTTATTGATCTGAATTTCTGCTTCAAGAAGAAGTAAAATTCGAAAAAAAAAAAAAAAAAAAAAAATAAACATATTTTGAAACGTGCTAATTGCAGTACGTTGCGATTTAGTACATAACACTCAACGACGCACAATTCACATCTTGCACCTCATAAATGCAGATTGTGATACTATTTGGCTACAGTTATATGAAACATTTAATCTTGAGAAATGATTAATCAATTACATATTCAGAGCAAAAAAATAAGTAAATTAATAAGAAAATAATAATAATAATTTATATAATAATTCGAATTGTAATAATAATCTTAATTATAATGATAATGATAATAATAATATTAATAATAATGATAATATTAAATGTATTGGAAAATAGTATGATATCACGGCAATGTATTGCCAGAAACAAGAAACGAATGCTGTGAAAATTTCAGTAATTACAAATTCATAAATATTAAAAACTATATATTTATTATTTACCAAAATTTAGCATAAATTAATTATCATATTGTTGTTTTATTTCTCTTGATGTTATTAGTAAATAACATTGATAAAAACGTTCAGAAACATTGCCTCATTACTAAAAATCGAAATAAACCATTCAATTGATGAAATAATTAAAAATGCCCTCGCAAATTAGTAATATTAGTCAACAAGAAATGAATTGTCTACATTTTTACTAAAAGTGAATGTGATTAAATAACGTAATTTATCTAAAGGTAATATTGCTAAGAAAAATTTCGAATATTAGGATCTCAATTAGATCCTCGTACTTTAATTATAAGTGTAAAGGTGATCTATTTCTAACTAATTTAATCGCAAATTTTTTTAAACCCACACTTCAAAATATTAATTCCATTATTATTAATTATTTCTCTACTATCAGGTAGAGTTTTTTTGTCAATCTGTTGTTGTTAAATAGGTACGATGGTAACGAAAAAAAAAAAAAAAAAAAAAAAAAAAAATTTATAAAAGTTTGAAGAGCCAGCCACATCGATTGCTGTTGGTTAAGTATGTTAATGGAACAATGTTGGATTTTTGTCCACGTTTTTTCTAAAGCACTCTTTCAATGTTATTTCATTGAAATTTGTCTACTGCACAAAATAAAACAAACAAAAAACTACCGTAATCAATGTTATTATTAACTAATTAATATTACATTTGTTGCATTTTGTAAACAAAAAAATGTATTTCGGTATTGCAAAAATGAATAAATCTACGATAGATAATCGCATAAATTAGCATTAAAAATCATGTTGAGTATTTTTACCAATTTGTCTTTTGAATTATGGAAACTTTTGGTGGCATACACCATAGCGTAATTAATAACACCGGCCCACAAAAAAAAAAGTAGTCTGTGCTTTTAACCGGACTTACCGATCTTCATGTATTTCGACACCCTCAAAATTTTGAGTAAAATCCAAAAAACCAAAAAAAAAGGCAAAAAATTGCGAAAAACTGCAATCGCAGCAATGAAAAATTTTTTTTGGACCTAGATCACGTATAATTTTTATGTAAAACAATTTACAGAATCTGAATCTAAACGTTTTATAGCCCCTTGAGCTATCAGAATTTGAAAAAATTGCAAAAAACCAAAAAAAAAAAGTTGCAAAAAATTATGAAAAATCAATTATCGAGATTAAAAAAATTTTTTGGATTCAGATTCAGTATGATTTTGATGTAATTTGTTCCACTGAATTTATATCTGAAGTTTTCTTGTCTCATTGACATTTTAAAATTAAAAAAAATTTCAAAAAATCGAGAAAATTTCAGATATAAATATGAGAAAAAATCTATTAAACACGATCGTTAATGACTTAGGTGTATTTTTATGGATGAAATATGATCTTAGAATTGAAAAACTGCCAAAATTTTAGATTCTCAAAAAATTGACTAAAATTAAAGGTCAAAAAATTGACTAAAATTGATAAAATTTATTTCTATCAAAAAACATTTTTAAAAACCATGCGAAGATAAGGAACGATCTTTCGGATTCTAAACTGTTATTCGCTTGTGTCGAACCCTTTTGTCTTGGAATGACCTACGCAAAGGGTTTCTTTTTCACTTTCTGTTTTTATCGGATACATAATTTATCTCTCCAATGTCCAGCAATGATCTGCCATTATATTGACATATGATTCGGATTCAGAGCGTCGAAATACATAAAGATAGGTAGGTCCGGTCAAAAGTACAGACCACTTTATTTTTTTTGTGGGCCGGTGTAATGGTAAGTTAAAGTACGTGTAGAAACTCATTACAGTGGAGTCTCAATAACTTTGACTCCATTAATTAATCAAAGATTTCTAGAATCAGGATTAAAAAATAAATTGTAGAGGACGACCTATTCCAGAGCTTTTTTCTTATAAAAAATGGCAGGAAATCGAAGTCAAAGAACAAAAAAAGTTGGAAAACACCTACATTCGACCGAAAATCAGAATAAGCTAAAACTTAAATTGGAAAACTTGAATGTTAGATAAACAACATTCATCAAAATTAATTTTGCATTGATTATTTTATCGCAATTAATGAATGCTGATAATTTAGTATAAATTTTTTTTATTGAATAAAAAATCATACTTATAAAACATATTTTT
Organism: Cotesia typhae; assembly: GCF_013202065.1. Taxonomy (NCBI): domain Eukaryota; kingdom Metazoa; phylum Arthropoda; class Insecta; order Hymenoptera; family Braconidae; genus Cotesia; species Cotesia typhae. The sequence continues at coordinate 1,375,514 of NW_027423757.1, read as the reverse complement.
CTAGCAGTTCTTGTTTTTTCCTGTTTATTATTGCTTCTTTAATTTCTTCTTGACTAGGTATAGAGCGTTGCGCGGTTATTTCTATTTCATTTTCTTCATCATCTTTACTTTCACGATAAACCCAACTACTGATCTTAATATCACGCTTACTGGACTCAGTTTCGCGCTCTAATGGCTCAAGAATTCCATCATCATCGTCTCTGTATCCATAGTAGTCAGCGTCGATGTCCTTCATTAATTCAGCTCGTGTTTTTTTAGGAGGTGCTGGTGGTTCTTGTTCGAATAATTCTCGTACTCCTGGTAACTCTTTGGCTGCTCCAAAATATTTGTACCCACGATTTCCAGGTACCTGAGTGATTTTAATTTTAATTAATTACTGTTTAAGGTACATACGAATTAAAAAAAAAAATAATAAATAATTACTTCACGTCCTTCATGATCTAGCATGCGTGGTCCAACTCTGGAATAATCTGGACCTCCAAGTTCTTTGATTTGCGCTTCCCAATGTTTTTTTTCTCTTAACAATTTGTTTATTTCATCATTAAGGTCACGAATTCGAAATTCACCAAGACCAGCATTTTGAATTTGTGCAACTTTTTTGGCAACTTCTCGAATTATTTGTAATCTCCATTTTTCTGCCTTCCTTAAATCCCGACATTCAGATGCTAAGTAAGGCCTTCGCTCTGGTTCTTTTTTAAATCCATCTGTATTTTGTGCTGCTCTCCAACGAGCTAATGTTGTCATAGCCTTTTCAGCATTACGAGCCTAAAAATAAAAAAATGTTGAGAAATCATTCATTAATCAATTCATCACAAAGAAAAATTAACAAGTGCTAATGAGGCAGAGCAACCTATACTAACTCAAAGTATTTTTCTAATGAGTTTGAATCTAATTAATATCAAGCTAGTAGGTCACTTTTTTTTTTTTAATGAACTTCAAAAATTTTTTGAGAGTAATGAATATATTTTAAACACTCATTTATCAGAGTAGTAAAAATATAAGCATTTATTTATTGTAATTTTTTTTTCTTTTGCTGGTGTAGTCCAACTGGCCTCTAATTTATTGTAATTGATTTAATAAAAAAATTTTAAAAATTAACAGCTGACGGCTAACTTCAGTATTATTAATTAAAAGTTAGTTTCAAAATTTATTCATCCCGGTTATGTGAATTAAAAATTTATTTTCCATTTAAAATGATTAAGTATCAATATTTATTTTTTTCATTTTTAATTTCGGGAAAAAAATGAAAAATATTTTTTTTTTTTTAAATTTGTAACCTTGTTTTTATATGACAAAATTAATATTTTAATAAAACAAAAATTAATACTTTAGTCAAAATTACTTACCATGATTATTTATCTTGTTAATATTATTTATAACGTAAAAACACAAGTTGTCACGTTTATTATCGTTGTTATTGTGATTTGTTTACGATTAATGAGAATAAAGATAGTCGAGCCGGCACCTTTTCTTGGGACTTATTTGTATACTTGCGCGCTCCTTGTTCATAACTTGAACTAAAAGTATCTCTCATTTTATTTTCTGTACCAACAGTTGAAAAGTTAAAAATTAACAGAAATGTGAAAAAAAAAAATTACGGAGTAAACAATTATGAATTAATAAACTTTTAATGAAAATTTTTACTGATGGTTTTTTGTATGGATAGATTAATTGAAATATTATTATCAGCTCCAGCGAATATCATTATAATATGGTAAATAACCCTGATAACCATTTAGTGTATAAGTTAACGCTACATTGGAATACAACTTAATGTCAATCTAAAGTCGAAAGTTAACCCGAACTTGACTCAAGTTTTTGTACTACAAGTTTTGAGGTTAACTTGTTGTTAAGTTGGAGATAATACGAGAGATTTCAGAATTAGTTCTTCTTTATCTGGTAGTACACGGAGGCTAGATAGAAGGAGGACGCTCGCCATGTGTTGCAAGCGCCCGAGAATTGGAGGATACATCATTTTCCGCACTCTCTCACTAGAGCGCATCAGTGTTGCTAATGTCAGGTTTTTTGAATTTTCACCCGCGGAATGCAGTGATTGCATTTACATGTTAATTGATAGAAGAATTTTTAATTAACACAAAAACACATCAATACTACAATAAAATATCGTAATAAATAATGATTTTGAATCTAGCAGGTACTAAGTGATTTATTGAAAATGATAAATTTAAAAAAATGCACATTCAGATAATCAAAAAAAGTATCAGTGTATATTTTTTTATAATTTATTATTTTTAATTATTAACCTTTTTCTTTCTTTCATTACAAAAAATTTAATTAATGCCTGGTAGATTCATGGTAATGATAAATAAAGATTTATTAATGAATAACCAACAATAAATAAAAATAGGTCAATGATAATACTAAAATTATCAATACAATATTACATCTCATATTATCCGACCATAGTTAAGTAAAAGTAGAATATTATGAAGAAAAATAATTTAATTTATATTGGAAAATAATTTATTAGTTTTATAATTGGAATTTAACAAGACTAGAAACAGTAAATACTTATCCTTTTAATACATAAATCGAGTAAAAATATTAAAGTTGTAGTTGTTACATATAATAATGATTATTATTATTTAAGACAATTTGGAATTTTTGCGATGTTTTTTTGTCATGTTTTTTCGTTCATTTAGAGTCCGATTAATTAGATTAACTAGAAAATTTCCACGCATCACTAAGAACAATTTTCTCGAGTTTTCTTATCAATTTAAAAAGATTATTACTAGGAAATGTTAATTCACCATTGCTCATTAATTTTATGATTTCGTCACGTTGAGAAGGATTATGAGAGCGTAAAGTTTCGATGCAATCACAACACGGGGATAATCGTTGAACTTTTCGCGCCATATATCCAGCGATGTAAGCTACTACACCATCACTTGTTGAAACGACATCATAATCATGATGATAGTGTGGATCATCACGAAAATCGGGATCTTCTTCTTCATCTTGACTACGACCAGTGTTTTCTTGGCACTCATCTACAGAGTTACCATTAGAATTTTCCATGTCCAATAAATCATTAAACGGGTCGTAAGAATCCTGATGTGAATGTTCATTTTCATTAACATCACCATCACTGTCTTCATCTAAAATACTTTCAAATGGTTTTCTAATCAAAGAACAATCATTGTCCACAACTTCTTCATCACTATCTTCGTCAAGCACACTCTCGAAAGGTGTTTTAGCTACAGACACCTTTTGAAGGATAGTATTACCATTAACATCTCCGGAAAATGAAGCTTCGTTGTTAACAATCCCATTTTCAATTACAGCATCAATATCTGCGAGCCAATTTTTTTTCAACGTATTTGCCGCAGCAAAAGATTCTTTTGTCTTCATCAAAGATTGAAGAAGCTCACCAGCAGTAACGTTGGACCCTTTCGGTGGAGTGACCAATGAGTAGGAACATAATAGACGAAAAACTTGCCCGAAAAGAATGGTATCAGGGTGATCATTGCACCGACAAACACTTCGCATTATGCCAAAGAATTTCTGAAAAAGATTAAAAGTTGAAATATTCACAAAATAGTAAATTATTTTTATCCTTGCTTCAATACATACTTCTAATTGGTCCTGATTTAGGCGTGACGTCATTAAATAGTCAAAATTGCACTCTCTTTGCAGAAAGTCACTCAACTCAAGAGTCGATTGCAACGTAATTTTTAATCCATTTAATGTACTGGGAGTAATGGCAAAGAAAAATTTTTCATTTTCGTCACTTTCATTATTCTCTTTTTGTTTCTTCTTCTTCTTCTTATTCTTTTTATTGAGTTCTTTCTCCTCATTTGCTTTAGCTTCCCAAATTTTTAAATAACTTAAAAAGTCAGTTATTGCCTAGCAAAAATAAACATTTTTATTATTTTATTTGTTAATCTTTTTGTGGTAACAGTTATAAAAAACAAAGAACAGATAGTATTTTAGTTATAGTTGTAATAAAAGTATTCAAATTTGGTGGAAATCAGGATAAATAATAGACGTAGGTCTTGGTTAAAGTAAGTTCCAAGAGTTTTAAATGAGTAAATTCAAGTTAGTTCGATTCGCCTATCGCACTGAGTATTGTTTTATAATTGTAATTGAAGAAATACATCTTCGAGCCCAATTATGAAGTGAACATTAATAGGAGAAATATCACAATTAGTTTGTAGTGTTTTTGAACTATTTAACTTTTTTTACTTACATAAACTTGATGTATTGTTTCAGTTTTCATTCCAATATTTAAGTACACAAATATTGAATTTTTAATGTTGATAATGAGTATCCATTTAAAAATTGCAATTTTCGATATATTATTGCGCAAAAACTGCAAAAATTATTTAAAACTTTAATGATATATTGAATATTACCCTTCTTCGAGGACACTCCGGATCTGAACGCAAAGCACCTGCAGGAGTACGTGAACTCATCGCTTGAATTAAATTGTTCACTTTTTCGATGAAAGCAATCGTAGAGTCACAGTCTCTCAGCTCTTCTGTGTTATTTTTATATACTTTCATGGCAACTTGAATGTCTTTGGAAAATAACTGAAAGCAAAAGAAATCATTTATAATCCTAATAACTTTAGAGAATAACTATCAACATTAGTATAGAAACTATAAAAAAAAATAAGGACGACAGTTGACCCTAAAGGCCATTTCTGCAACTTCCCGCTCATTTTGTACTGAAGCGCTCAAAATTACACAGTCCGCTTTTAAGCTTTTCAAGCTCAAAACTCTGATGGCAATGGAATAAAACACAATATTTTAATTTTAAAATGCCAATAGCTTTTGAATGAATGAACCGATTTTCACACGGTTGGCGGTATTTGACGCAGTTTTTAAAGCTCCATGAAGAATTTTCAAGTTTAAATTGATCAAGCAAAAAATTTTGAAGAAATTCCGAAAAAACAATTTCCGGTTTTCTTTCGACAACATTTTTTTTTGTAGTTTTTTGGTGATTTCTCAAAATCTACTGGTTCGAATCGGTCCAAATTATATTCGAAATCTAAGTTTGGTTAATTTCTTTCGAATGGCATCAACTGCGATGAAATCGGTCCAGCCGTTCCAAAGCTACAAGAGGTTTACATACGGCCACACAAACACACACACACATGCGCACACACGAACGCACGCACACACACACACACACACGGACATTACGATTCGATTTTCTTAGCGGGAAGTTAAAAAGTGTTTATATTTTCATTATTACCTGATAGGCCAAAGGAACATTCATTTTTTGATAACCTTCTGGATTTAAATGTTGTGGAGTTAGTTTATAAGCTATTTTCAAATTGGCTTTGAGATAATTTTCATGAATTAAAAGAGTTTCCCAGTGACTTTTCTTTACAACACCATCAGGTGTCTACATGAAAAGAACAATAGCATCAAGCATCAAGAAAGCCGATTATTTTACTGATAAATACATAATTGTTTTTAAAATTGATCATCTACTAAAAATAATAGCGTACCCAAAAAACATCTTCTCCAAAATTTTGTTCCTAAAATATTTAATTAAATGTGGAAAATCTGAAACAAAGTATAGTCTTCGATCAGAATTGCATGGATGTTCGCAGCTACATTGACCATCTTTAATACCAAAAAGTGTCCACGCTCCTCGATTCCACTGTGCACCATCTGAGGTAATAACATCCACAAAAAACCCAGCATTTTCTAATAGTATTATACATTCTATAAGTAATTTGTGTAGAATAGCGCTAGTGACGGAATTTCTACTGAGGAAACTGCCAACAACTTGCACCCAATCACCTTGGAAAGGCTGGAACATGAACACTAGGGCATGATCAGCCCGCGTGTCCTGAAGATTTTGTGGTGTATGTGCTCTAAATTGACAAAACCATCTAGTTGCATGGTTTTTCGATTTAATTTGATGGCTTCGCTTAAAGATACTTCGTCGATTAAAAGTGTACCTATTAAAAATCAATTTATAATATTTAGTCTATTTTGATTCAAAAGTTGACCGGTTATAATAATAATAACTACTGTTAATAAAACTTGACAGAAAGTTATTCTAAAATGTTAGAAGAAATGTATTGTTTTCAGCACATGCTTTAGTTCATATAAGAATAGTCAAAGTCTAAATCTAAGCCAAAATATTAGGAAAAGTTCTACAAAGCTTATAGGTTTTGTTAGGCGAGTTGTAAGCTTGATACACTACTGAAAATGTTATATCGAAGATTCGCAGTAGAAGTACAACTTTAATTGTAAGTCAATACCCCGTTTCGCGTGTACTTCCATACTTCCACTTTTTATACGCAGAGTGTCAAACACAGCTTTAGGAAAGCCAAAAGCACTGTCCAATTTCTGTATATATCTGTTAAGAGTGTTTTTACACGGAAGCGTTAAAATTTCTCGTTCTCTTAATCTATCATACACAGATGCACTTTTAATGCGAAGTAAAAGACATTCATACACTCACTGTACCGTATATCTTCTTTGCTTCGGATTAGATACTTTTGCTGCATTGAAACAAGCACGGATTGCAAGTTGTTGTATCGGAGGTAAAATTGAAATTTCAGCTCTTAAAGCTTCATCTTTGATTGCTAAACAATTGGCTTTTTGTGTATCAATTATTTCTTTAAGTAACTTATTCTGTAAAAATTAAGAAACTTTTGAGATTAACTGAGTTACGTATTAATATACCGAGAGTTGACCCCGGAATAATAAACATTTTCCGAATTTTTATTTTTTATCTTAGATCCTCTCAAATTTCATCATACACAATAGATAGATTTGTAAGTTTGCAAAAATTTTATTGAGACGATGTTAATATTTTACTTTCACAAATTATTTTCATATAATCATGAATACCTTGCAAATTAAATTTTACGTTTAATGTTTTAAGATTTTAAAATCACCTAAGGTAAAAGCCCCAATAGATGATCATTTACTAGTATATGATCACTCCATGTATTTGTATACCTATATTTGTGAATATAGATATACAAATACATGGAGTGATCAAATACTACTGGTACGTGATCATATATTGGGGCTCTTACCTTATTTCTAAAAAAATTAAATGACTATAAGGTATAACAATAAATAGCCGTACTACAGCACGTAGAGATAATTAGTAAGTATGTTGATGACCTCGGTTTATGGGTTCCTGATACAACAATTGAACAAAAAATTATTACTTACCCTGCGTTGGAGACGTTCAATTTGTTTATTTTTAAGACTCTCCTGGTACTTCAAATTATCATAACGCTCTTTGTGATCAGGCTTGGTTTTATAAGATTGATTTTGTAATTTATGTCTTACTTTTCGACAAGCTACACAACGAAAACCATTCATTTGCTTTTTGTACTCTTCATGAGACAATGGCAAACCAGTGCAATCCGAAGAACATCTATAATTTCATAAAAAAAAAACCGAAATTTAAAATGAATTCCTTAATAATAAAATAACTAATTTCACAAATAAAAACCTAAATTTAAAATAAATTTCTTAACAATAAAATAACTAAATTCATACCTCTTACTTTTCTGTATCGAATCCAGTTCCGTCACATAATGTGTATTTCTCCAATTCTCTTAAAAAATTCCAGAAATCGGATAAATTTGAAAAACTTTTGTTCAAGTTAATCAACTTATCAGTTTTAATGTTGGTTAGCTGAGAAAACATTATATAAATAGATTATTAGAAAAAATACATATACGGAAATTTCTTACCCAGACTTCAAAGTTTTGATTAATTTTAACGCGAAACTTCAATTTCATAGAAACAAATCGGTTGTCCAACTCCAATTTTCAGGTAAAACGTTAAATTTTAATGCACTTACAATTGTTAGAAGTGAAAACTCTTCAATATTTACTTCCGAAATAGGTAACTCATATACCTATAATTAAAGTAATATCATTTTTAAATTACTAAATTTGTTTTGATAAATTTATAGTAGTTATGAAATAAAAAATTGATATATCCAACTAGTAGAACTCAGAGTGCATCAGTAACCAGTAGAATAGAACATTCAAAATTTTTATTTCCCTTACCAGTTCTTCGTTCTCATGATTAATTTCTTCAGGGCTAATTCTTGAATTAAAGTCTTCAAAACGATCATAGTTGCTGTTAAAATCTTCATCGATTTGCAATTCACCATCTTGTTGCGAACAATTTTCATTTATATGAACGATATTATGAGGTTCACTCGCAAACGGTTCAGTACTCGGAATATTGAGATTACTAATATCTTTAGTATTTCTACTTTCACTCAATTTTTTAGGTTTCAAAGTTGGAATAGCACCTTGTTTGAGTGCATATCTTTTCCTCACTAACTCCTCAATGGTACCATTGGCAGTTTTTATCTTATCACTTTTCATGATGTCCTCTTCATTGAAGTGTAATTCACAAACATAATTTTTTTTAGGAACCAATTTCTGATTCAGTTCAGACTCCCAAGATTCCAACAGATCAGAGTGCTTTATAAAAATAAAAAATGATCATTACTATTGAAATTAATTTTAAGCAAATGAACTTTGTAGATAGAAGTAAAAAATAATCATTCAACTCTTCATTTTAAAATAAAACCTAATTTGTTGATGAATATAAAAATCCATTTTTTCAACTTGTGGTAATTTGAACAGATATATTTTTCGAAATGAATAAAAAACAAGTTAAGAATTTCTTAACCTAATTAATAAAAAAATATAATTATCTGCTTATATTTATATTATTTTTTACTTAGTTAAAATATTTTAGTTGATAATTAATTGATAGTATATCACAAAATTTAGGTTACCTGCGGCACAGTACATAATGATGGATTTTTCGTACCCAATTTGCTATGTTTATTACGATCACTCACACTACCACTAGTGCAGCCATTCACTACACAACGATTTACCATTTTTTGATGATAATTACAACATTTAATTATTTTTTAAATATAAAACTTTCAAAACTTATTTATTGCGATGCCAATCAACAATAACAAATAGACGCCATTTGCCGGACATTAGCGAACGCAGCGCCGCCCTAGCGTCATATTTACGAAAATGATGTATCCTCAGTTTATCGGATCCACTTTTGCGGAAAACCCAGTAGCGAGCGTCTTCCTTCTATCTAGCCTCCGTGTTAAAATCTAAAAATCTGGGTCGCTATAGTTTGTGCTGATTATTTTTAATAATTTTAAATAGAAATTATAAAGATAATTGATAATAATCAAGTAATACGCGTAATAAAAAGCATGAATTACTATTATAAAATATCATATAAAAAAAAATCAAATTAAATTTGAAAAAAAACTTGTAACCTCAAAAAACGATTCTGCTTACGGTATATACACACTCGGTAGTCTGGCTTGAGAACGGAACTTGGCGCCAGATTCTACCGAATCTGTTGATATAAAGTTGTAATTGGATTAATATCAAATGCATAAAATAAATTAATAAATATTTTTTTCAAATATGATTGAGGGAACAATCTAATTTTCTTTGCTTCCTGGATACCTGAATAATTAGATTTGTCATACAGCTGTTAAATAATCAATGACATTTTTTTATGGTGCATTTTTTAATTCTTTCATTATTAACAAATAATCAAATCAAATTAAAATCCCATTAATTATTTATGGAAAATGCCTAGCAAAAAATAAATTGATTTCAGCTTGGTTGTTTTTTTAGGTGAAAATCGTGTGTCTTAAAAATGTCATTATAATCTGTCTTCTAATTTTATACACATTTTGGACTTAACTGAGAGGTTAAAATAGTGAAAACTTGAAGCGACGATTTTATTTTATAAGTTTCTCAGTCAAAGTTATCTTATTTTCAAGATAAAAAATCATTTTAACTTAAAGACAACTTTTTGCATATTAAATCTTGTTTTTAACTTGGATTCAAATTTCGTCCATAGATTTACTATAAGTTACTATACAACTTATATACACATCATGTATAATATCGTACAGTACAAAACTTCATGTCAACTTCCCTGGTAGCCACCTTACCTATAACTTACTGTCAATCTACGTCCGTAATTTGAAGCAAACTTGACGGAAAGAGTTGGCAAAGCGAGCGATTACCTATTAGTTACCTATAACTTACTCTGCAAATAGACGTCAAAATTTGCTGTACAAGTATTTCCTTCAAATTGTAGTAAAGTTGAAAGGAAATTTAACTACAAGTTTGATTGTTAACTTGTATTCAAGTTGCGGCCGTAGATTTCTGTCAATTTGCTTACAACTGTTGTTGAGTGAAGAATTACCGCCAACTTGATGTATAACTTAACCGTAACTGCTGGAAGTCAACACTTACTGAGAAAGCGCTGGCTATCAGGGTTGGTATTAATTTAACTTAAGACACTGCCCTGATAGCCAGCGCTTTCTCAGTAAGTGTTGACTCCCAGCAGTTACGGTTAAGTTATACATCAAGTTGGCGGTAATTCTTCACTCAACAACAGTTGTAAGCAAATTGACAGAAATCTACGGCCGCAACTTGAATACAAGTTAACAATCAAACTTGTAGTTAAATTTCCTTTCAACTTTACTACAATTTGAAGGAAATACTTGTACACCAAGTTTTGACGTCTATTTGCAGAGTAAGTTATAGGTAACTAATAGGTAATCGCTCGCTTTGCCAACTCTTTCCGTCAAGTTTGCTTCAAATTGCGGACGTAGATTGACAGTAAGTTATAGGTAAGGTGGCTATCAGGGTGCACTCTATATTTTTCTATTACAAGCTTTGGCTATCAGGGTAACATTAGATCTATGATCGGTGAATTTTGTGCTTACTTGTAATTGTAAGTGTAGTATGTCATTTTATTCGTATAGGATTTAAAAGATCAGTGCCTCATAGTTTCGTCTCCATATACCCACATGGTATATTTTTAATATATAATAATCATTACTTCAAAGTAAATTTAACTCCTAACCTGTAGTTTAATGTAAAATATTTAAATATTTAATTCTGATGAAGTATTATGGCCGGCACTTATAAAAATTATATGAAACTATTGGAATCTTGGCCTGTAGATAAATCTAAACCTGGAAGGTAATTTTTTTTACAATATTGTGCAATAATATTTTTCAATGATGAAATTTTTTTTCTGAATTATGATTTATTTTTAACAGTACAAAATATGACACTGAAGTTGACAAATATTAAAATTTTTTTTAGAATTTTATAGCGATTTAATTATTATAAAAAAAATATTAAAAAGTTTCACATGTGAAAATTAATAAAAATTACAAGTCAAAATTTTTGGAAGCATTTTTTTATTGTAATTGATTTGTTACAAAAATTTTTAATCAACAGCTGACGGTTAATTTCAGCGTTATTACAAAATTAAAAATAGCAAAGGTTCAAAAGTTATCTAAATGATTCCAAGATTTAAAAAAATTATTGAAATTCATTTTTTTTTATTCATATTAAAATTATGAAGTTAGCAGACACTTGACAATTTTTTTAATTTTTTCTTGAAAAATGAACTAGGCATAGAAAATTGTTTATAAAAACGTCATTTATAATTTTTCAGAACTTCTAAAGATGAAATTTTTAAATAAAAGTTTCTTGCTATAATTTGTTTGTTAAAAAAATTTTAAAAATTATCAGATGTCTCTCAATTTCAGTGTCATTTAAAATTGTGTATCTATTATTTTTTTTGTTACTGTATTGTGCTAATATTTATTTTAATTTTCAGAGATTTGGGTCAGTACATTAGAGATCGAATAAAATTAGAATTTTCTACTAATAAAATACGAAGTCAAGCTGAAAAAGAAGAGTGTGATCGTAATTACGCAAGTCTTCAAAGAATATCATCTAATCATTACGCAAAATTATATTCTCGAAAGCTTAATAGTTCAGGAACTGGTTTAAATTACGAACAGTGTAATTGCGCTCTAAGCCCTGAAATATTAGAGCATTACCAAGGACAAAAACGTAATATTTTTCAAAGAATATTAGACTATGCTGCAAAACATGATGATAGAAATGAACCAACTAGTACTAAATAAATTACCTTTGAAGCTTAGTGTAAGGTATTTTACTCAAGTTGCTGAGAAACTATCAGAAAAAGTATCTACTCGACCTCATACACCTGTTATGGTAAATGAAGTGATTAAATATTTAAAGCCTTCAGCTGGTGAGACATTTGTTGATATGACTTTTGGTGCAGGTGGCCATTCAACTCGAATTATTGAATCTGCACCAAATATTAAAATTTATGCGTTAGATAGAGATCCGGTTGCTTATAGCTATGCTCAGGCTATGGCAGAAAAATATCCTGGACAAGTTATACCATTACTTGGAAGATTTTCGGAGTTACCATCATTATTGAAAGAACAAAGAGTTTTGCCAAATAGCATTGATGGGTTTATTTTTGATTTCGGCTGCTCTTCTATGCAGTTTGATGTTGCCGAGCGGGGTTTTGCTTTATCAAAGGATGGACCTCTTGATATGCGAATGGATGGATTTCGATGTCCAGATGAGCCGACTGCTGCTGATGTATTAGAAAGATGTACTGAACAAGATTTAGCTCGTATAATAAAGTATTACGGAGAAGAAAGACAATATAAAAAAATAGCTCGTGCTCTTATTGAAGCAAGATACATGTTTCAAAGCTTGAAAACAACTAGAGAGCTTGCACGTCTAGTGGAGTCTGTTCTTGATAAAGATTTTCGAACTGATAGACTTGGTAGATTTGCTCACTCAGCTACTAAAGTGTTCCAAGCATTACGAATATTTGTTAATAATGAATTAAATGAAATAAATTATGGAATATTAATTGCTGAAAAATATTTAAAAATCAACGGACGTCTTATTACAATATCTTTTCATTCACTTGAAGATACTGTTGTAAAACGTCATTTGTCTGGTAATATAACTGATAATGCTGCTAATATTTCATCAATGAGATTTCAAAATTATGGAAAAATTTTTTCTCACGGTCAAGTTGTGGATATGACTGAATCACCATGGACAATGCTTCATAAACATGTTATACTTCCTAGTGATGAAGAAATTGATGAGAATCCTCGATCTCGGTCAGCTAAATTTCGAGCAATAGCAAAAGTTAAATAACTTTATGTTAATTGTCATCTATTGTAGATATTGTAATAAAGTTAATAACATTGTTTGATATTTCAAAATATTTTGTTATTTTATTACTATATTTTTATTATCAACATTATAAACTGTCTTTTATAAAATTATAAATTGTGCAAAAATATAGATTTAATCATCATTATTCTACAGAGGAAGAACAAGTGATAGTTTTTGGGGATGGAGGACTTTTAAAATAATCCTTCAATTTCATCTGTTTCATTATTCCAATCCATATCATAAATTGCTGGTCTTGTTGCTAAACCAGGCATCATCATAATCTACAAAAAAAAAGTTAAGTATTAAAAATATATTTTAACTTATTAATAAATCATCGTACGAAGTATTTCAGATCCCAGTAAATATAATTAAAATAAGTGATTCATGATAATGATTATGGAACTATTACATTAAATTTCGTTAATTATACAGCTCAAATAAATCTTAAATAAATGTTATGTGTAATGCGTATAATATTGCTATTATGTAATAATTTTGTACATATTAGATGTCTGAAGAAACCATGATCCATGGCAAAATGTCGCTGAATTGAAAATAAAAAAAATTGACATAAAAAAGAATTGATCCATAATAACCTGAATCACTTATTTTAATTATTAATAAATTATAATTGAAATTATAATTTACCTCTCCCACCATAGGTACAACAAAACCTGCTCCAACGGATACAAATATATCAGTAATTTCAAGTGAGAATCCTCGAGGTGCATTTTTAATTGCTGGATCACTAGTTAATGAGTTAGAAGTTTTAGCCATACATAATGGATATTTGTTGTATCCTAATTCATTGTATCGTGCTATTTTGTCTTTAACTTTATCAGCTAAAATAATTTCACCAGCTCCATACATTTTAGTAGCAATTATTTTTATTTTTTCTTCAATGCTGACATCTAAATCGTAGAGAAGTTTGAAATTACTGGGTTGTTTAACTGCTTGAATAACAGCATCGGCTAGATCCAGTGCTCCCTCTCCACCTTTAGCCCAGTGAGTACAAATAACAGCTTGCAAAGCACCATTTTTGAGAGCTGCTTCTTTAACAAGATTTAATTCCGCTTGAGTATCTGTAGCATGAACATTTATAGCTACAATAACAGGTACGCCAAATTGATTTCCGTTTTCAATATGTTTAATCAGATTTGGCAATCCCTTTTCAACGAGATCAAGATGCTCTTCTAAATACTCTTTTTGTAAAGGTGCTCCAGGAGTGACAGTTGGACCACCACCGTGCATTTTTAAAGCTCTTACAGTTGTTACCAGAACAACTGCATTAGGTACATGGCCTGAAGTACGACATTTAATGTCAAAGAATTTTTCCATGCCGATATCAGAACCAAAGCCAGCTTCCGTTATAACAATACCATCAGCTCCAACAAGTTTTAGAGCGAGTTTATCGGCAATAATAGATGAACATCCATGGGCAATATTTGCGAATGGTCCTGCGTGTACCAAAATTGGAGTACCTTCCAAACTTTGCATCAAGTTTGGTTCTATTGCGTCTTTTAAAAGAACGGCCATAGCTCCAGTCATACCCTGTTAAATGTTTTAATTGTAATGATTTAAATAAATAGCTAAAAAATTAATGCACAAATTAAAAGTAAAAGCTTACAAAATCTTCAGCAGTTAATGGTTCTCCACTTTTTGAAAATGCAACAACAATATTACCGAGTCTTTTTTTCATGTCCTCTACATTAGTGGCCAGTGCGAGAATAGCCATAATTTCTGATCCAACAGATATGCGGAATGATGTTTCTCTAGTGATACCCTTTTCGGTTGGACTTTTACCAACGGTAATTTGTCGTAAAAATCTATCGTTCAAATCCATGACTAAAATAAAATAAATTTCATAAAGTATTATTTTAATCGTTATTTGTAGTTTAAATTTAAATAATTATTCATTACAGTACCTCTGGGCCAAATAATTCTTTCGGGGTCAATATCTAATCGAGAAAACTTGGTAATTTCGTCTTCAGTTAATGAATTTGGATCAGTCTTATTGATTCCAAGCTTTTCAAGTCTTCTCAATTGAATTTTAGAGAATGTTCTAATTCCTTTGACAGTAGGTACAAGTCTACTGTAGAGTGCTTTGTCTGTTTGAGTAGATTCGTGGAAATATCGCGCATCAATTTGTGCAGCAAGAAGGTTGTGAGCTGTTGATACAGCATGAATGTCACCAGTCAGGTGTAAATTAAATTCTTCCATGGGAATAACTTGCGCGTAACCACCACCAGCAGCTCCACCTTTGACACCAAACGTTGGACCCATACTTGGCTGTCTGAGGGTTGCAATTGAATTTTTATTGCGATGAGCTGTCAAAGCTTGAACTAATCCCAGAGTTGTTGTGCTTTTACCTTCGCCAAATGGTGTTGGAGTAATACCAGCGACAACTATTAATTTTCCATCTTTCTGATGTTTTAAACGGTTCAACAGGTTTAAACTTATTTTAGCTTTTTTTGAACCATAAGGACTGATTTCATCTGGAGTAATGCCAATTTCATTAGCTAAATAAACAATTGGTTTGGGTTCTTGACTTCTAGAAATTACAATATCACTCGGGACAGGATTTTGAATTTTTAGTGGCAAGGAACGAATATTCCACGTAGTACTGATAAGTTTTTCAGCTGATCGTTTTGATGATATCACTGTATTTTTCATTAACATTGCTACAGTCATTGGACCAACACCACCTGGAACTGGAGTAATGTATGAAGCAACTTTAGCTGCCTCTGCATATTCAACATCACCAACCAGCCGTTGTCCTGATTTTTTAGTAGTATCTAGAAAAATAATCATAAATTATAATAATTATTGTTTCATTTATTGAAGAATAAAAGTTACCTGGGATAGAATTAATTCCACAATCAATAACAACTGCTCCAGGTTTTATCCAAGAGCCTTTCACCATTTCAGGTTGGCCAATACCTACGACAAGAATATCAGCCTGGGATACCTAAACATTAAAAATAATTATTGTTTACGATTTGGTTAATTTTACAAATGTATAATAATAATAATTTTTATTTAAACTTACAACTGATGGTAAATTTTTAGTTTTAGAGTGACAGACTGTTACTGTAGCATTTTGCCATTTCAACAACTCTGCTACAGGTGTACCTACAATTTTACTTCTACCCAAAACGACAGCATTTGCTCCAGCAATAGTAACTCCACTCCTTAATACCAAAATTATTATTATTTTTAGTATAATATTGAATGAATTATCAGAAAAAAAATTAACATTTAATTTAATTTATTTACTTTTTTATAAGCTCAATGCAACCATTCGGAGTACAAGGTAGGAATCCAGACATATTTCCAATAGCTGCTCTGCCTTCATTTATGGTGTTAAGTCTGCAAATATTATCATCGTTGTTAAAAATAGGTAAGTTTTAAACTAAAAATATTATTACAATTTTATTGGAATAAATTTTCTTACCCATCAACATCTTTTTCAGGTATTACAGCGTCAGTGATCAAATCAGAATTTATTTTATTGACACTATCAAGTGGCATTTGTACAATAATACCATGAGTTTGGGGATCATTGTTTAATTTACGAAGTTTACTCATAAGTTCCATTTCGGTAGTGGTATTGGGAAGCTGGACGTGAGTAGCGTTGATACCAATTTCAGAAGCAGCTTTTATTTTCATACGAATGTAGACATTTGAATCTTCTCGGCCACCGACTTGAACAATTGCTAATCCCGGTGAAAAATCAGGCAGTTTTGACTTTATGTTCATTACATCTTTCGTTAATGACTCGCGAATTTCTCTGAAAATTATTTATTTTATAAATTTGTTCTAAAAAATTATTTTTAAAAAATTGCATTTTTAATTTATTAAAATTTCTACAAGTCCATTTTTTAATAATTTTTTTTGTCTATAATTTATTTGTTAAAGAAAATAAAAAAAATTGTGAAGTGACAGCTAAATTTAAATCAAAATAAATTTAGCAGATATTTAATAATTTTTAGAATTTTTTTTTTAAATAAATTAGGCCAAAAAAAAAATTAGGAAAAAAAATTGACATTTGGAAATTTTAAATAATTAAAAATGCAATTTTTTAAAAATCATTTTTTTAAAAATCATTTTTTGGAACAAATTTTTTTGTTAAATAAAATTTAAAAATTCTCTAGTGACTGCTAACTTTAATGTCATAATAATAATCAAAAATAATTAGATTACTAAAAGTTTGATTAATTTTTATGAAGAATTCACATTCAAGGGGAGAATATTATCCAATTATTTATAATTAAGCATTTTTAGTTTAATTGTAATGTAATTAATTATTAATTGCAATGATGAATGATAAAAATGACACTGAAGTTAGCAGACGTCTAAAAATTTTTAATTTTTTTTATTAATTAAATTACAACTAAAAACATATTTCTAAAAAATTGCACTCATAGTTTTTCAAGTTTTTTACAAGTGAAATTTTTTTTTTTTTAATTTTGAAATGTCGACTAACTTCATTTTCATATGATAAAACGTTATTTTTTATGTTTAGTATATTATTTTAAGTCACTAAAATATTATTGACAAATAATAAAAACTTACTTGGCGAGATTAGTGCCAGAGAGCACAATACCACGTGCGTCGACTGCCATTCCTCTATTGAAAAATCTACAAGTATGATTGATTAATTGCAACGTATTGTAATAAACTTTGCTAATAATTTACTCGTCACAAATAATGTAATTAAGTAGCATCAAAGAGCATAAATGTATTATATTTAATATAGTTGTCACGTGAGTTACAGCGGTCGAATAATGGAATTGAGTTAGTGACAAGACCGGTTTACTATGTATGTATGTTTTAATCTACATGGAGGTTATATAGAATACTATCTTACATATGAGATCTCACATACGTATATCTAGGTGATGAAAGTATGCGTGAATTCTGGAGCGAGTCGTATTAAATCTATTAGAGGTATATTATGTTCAATACTTATACTCCACATTGGTTTAGGACATCAAGTCAGATATAGATTAAGATAGTGGAAATATTTGTTTTATTTGCTATTTATTTTTCTTCTTTATAAAAAAATTAAAATGATAAACATATTCAAGAGTTATATTTACACACTCATAATGAAAATTTTCCATCCATTCAAAAAATAATGTTCTTTCAATTTTTCGTTTTAATAAATTCTTATCAATAGTTAAAAATATTTAATTAACTGAAAAATGTATATTATTTTAATTTAAATGTAAGCTGTATTTTTTTTAGTAAAAATTATGTACGTTTAAAATCAAATCGTTGCAGTTAAAAGACATCTGATAATTTTTAAGATTTTCCTTAAAAAATACAGAAGAAGTTTAATAAAAAATTTTACATGTAAAAATGTTAAAACATTATTAATGCGGTTTATTTTCAATATTTTTTGTTAAAAAAAAAAAAAAAAAAACAAGAAAAAAAATTATGACAAAGTGATAATACTGAAGTTTAGCGATCAGCTGCAATTTTAAAAAATTTTTTAATGAAAATTTACTTAGCAGATAGTTGATAATTTTAAGAATTTTTGTAACAAATAAATTATGGCAAAAAAAATTTATCAAAAAAATTGACATTTAGAAATTATAAAAAACTATAAACGCAATTTTTTAAAAATAATTTTTTGGAAGAAATTTATTTGTTAAAAAAAATTAAAAAATTATCAAGTGACAGCTAATTTTAATATCATTAAAAAAATGCTTCTAAAAATGTTCACTTGTAATTTTTATTAATTTTCACATGTGAAACTTTTTAATTCAATTTTTTTTTTAATAATTTAATTGCTATAAAATTTCAAAAAAATTTTTAATATTTGTCAACTTCAGTGTTAATATGTTGGTTTCATCATAAAATCCGGTTTTTACTAATTTAGAAATTTAAAGTAATTACTAATCATTTGATTGTAATTATCTAATCATTCACGGTTTTCAGACAAAACCACAGTTACCTTTTGAAAATAATTTTTTCACTTAACACAAGTAAGTTATTTTTGACACATTAAAAAAATGAGTTATTTTCTAAATTTTTTACTTAACGGGAATAACACGGTGAGGATCGAAAAAATAGGTGATTTTCGGGATTTTTTTTGACTGGGATAATAAAAAAATTTGGGGATCGGTCTTTTTTTTTTTGTTTTATAAAGTATACATTGAAGAGCATTCTCCTAAATTTTGATTAAAAAATATCATGTTGTTACAAAGTTATAAGCATTTTTGTGGAGCATCAAAAAAATTTCCCCACTACGGTGGGATCTCTAACTCAAAAACGGATTATCTAAAACAAAAAAACTAAACTGCGTTGTAATCTGCATGCATGTCCAGAAAAAAATAATTTCTTGAACCAAGAAAATTGTAAGGAAGATCGAAGTTGTTTTGGAGCAAGAAGAAATTTTCTTAGCTTAAAAAAATTTAACCGTTCAAGAAATTTTCCATTTTCCTTAAGATTTTCTTGATTTAAGAAAATTTACGCTTGATTCAAGACTTTCTTTCTGTGTGTGGTTATCGTTCCACGTAGGGGATTTTGAAAATTTGGATTTAAAAAAAAATGGCAACATATTAACAACCGATCCCATCTTTTCTTGCGTCGCACTCACGGTGAGAAACGTTATTATTCTTGTTGCACGCGTGATGATAAAGATAATTGCAGTTTTATATTTTTTTTTTAAACAAATGAGAATTTAAAAAACACGCTCTGATATAAAATAGATAATCAAAAATTTTTTACGTAACAGAGCGTTTTTTTCGAAAATCTTCTTTGTTCAGAAGAAAATTGAAAAGCTGCAATCATAGGGACCGGCTCTTAACACTTTTATTTATTTTTTTGGATTCAAACAGCCCTAAAAAATCTTAAAAATCCAAATTTTTCAAAATCGCCTACGTGCAACTATAGCTACTGAATAGATAAATACAGAAAAAAAAAGTTGCAAATCGGTTCATATTTATGCAAATTACAGATCCCACCGCAGTTCAAAAAAAGTTTGGAAAATCCAAAAGTGCATGCCTCATAAACTCGTTTTTCACAATAAAATTGATTAAAATAAAATATGAAATGCAAAATAATAAAAAACTGAAAACTATGCTATAGTTTAGTGGCGCCATAACTCTAAATTGAGGAAAAAAAATATTATGGTAAAATGTATAGATAGATGTACAAAAAAATCTACAAGTGTTTATTAGTATTTTATAAATAATAATTTAACGATAGTGAATTGAACACTCATATTAATTGAAAAAGTCCGTCGTGTATTACTATAAATAATACAAAAAAAAAAAAATATTCCGATACAATCATTTTTTCGACCAATTTCCCTGCCACATACACCCATCCGTACACTGACGTCCAGAAAAGATTATGTTTAATGTTATTATTTAATATGTTGAATAAAAAAATTGTTATTGATATATATTTATGTGCCTGACAAATTATTTGACTTAATATAAGTGTACTCAGATTAACTTGTAAGTGCGATATAAATAACAAAAAATCAATTTCCGTTTTGAGAAAACTGCTTTTTTTAAAATGTTGAGAGTAGAGCACAACCTCAAAACTTCGCTTATGAGGTGTGCAAAAGTAGTTTCGAAAAAAACGCGTTTTCGTCGGAGCGCCGCGCGTGCAATGGTCATTTGACACGCTGTTACAAAAATGACAATAACTCGAAAAATATTCGAAATTTTCATAAAAAATTTTAGATACATATTTTTGAATGTATCAACTTCGACTTAATTAAAAAAAAAATTTTTTTTTTTTTAATTTCACAGTGGCTTTCCCCCTCAAACCGCTATAAAATTAAAATAATAAACATTATTAAACTAAATCCTTTCAATGCAATTGATGTTTCGCCTCAATTTAATTATTGACTTTTATTTTATAGTTATTATCAACGTTAACAATCAATATTTAATGATCGCTTTAATAGACCTTAACTGACATTTAAGTTTCTAAGCTACTAAAACGGAAATTATTATTCAGGTCATTAATATTTATTTGAAAGATTTAACGTAATTTATAAACTTACAAAGTATATTTTATTAATATGTTTAAATAGTTGAGTTTATAAATAACCGGTCAGGTCGCAATGATTATTTAATTGACTATTTAAAACAAATTCTTACTTGCAAACTTTCAGTATTCGTGAAGTCATATAACAATTTTATTAAACAATAAGTTGGTGGTTATTGAGATGTGATGTACGTATTTCGAATTGTTGACTGAGATTGAAAAAAAAATATTTTCATAAAAAACATAACTCATTTATGTTTATTATTGCTCAAAAGGTTGTGTAACCTATAATCACGGGATGATAAACTTTGAACTAATTGATGGCTAAAACTAATCTTACACTTTTTAATTTTTTTTTCTTGTCCATTGATAACAATTGTGTTTATTTTTTAATGTGGGTTAATTTCAACATTATTAATAAACTTTCGAGACGATTTAGTAGAATAGATATTTTTAACCGCTTTATTAATATATGAGACCGATATTTTAATGAATTAATAGCCGGCTTATATTAATTAAAAAATAGATAAAGCAATGCATCAAAATTCTTAGTTATAATAAATATTTGTCGATATGATAATATTGTACTAAATTCATACGATTAGGAATAAGATTTAATTAAAAAAAAGGTTAATGAAAAGTTTTTTGATGGATACTGTTAATAAAAATGACAAGTTTTTTTATTAACATCGTTTTTGTAAAATTAGTTTTTTTATAGAAATTTTAGAAATAAAAATGTTTTTTTTTTTTTCCACTTCAAATGATCCTGCTAGGAGTTATGCTGTCAACGCAGACACATTTTTTTCCGAGGGCTCGCCAGACATGAAATAAAGTCACAATGGCAGAGTTTTTAATATTTTTTTTCAAAGATTTCAGTAATCCTTTATTAAATATGCATCTTTAAGACAGTAAAAAGTTTGAATTAAATATTTGATTTTTTATACTGAAAACAAATTGTTAAAAATAGGCCATTTTTTCTGGAGGAAACCCCCATGTAAACTTAAACCTTCAAGATTGATTGAACACTATATGATATTAATTATTAAGTCAAATCGTAATTGTGGATTCAAAGTGAAAATCCTCATTATGAAAATATTTTGCCCAAGTAAAGTGTTTCATTAACTAGCTCTATCATTTGTATTATAAATAATTATTATTTCGTATCTCCGTAATACATTATACGTAATATCGAATAAATGAAAGTCTATATTGATTAGAGTAACTTTAATTAACGATATTGACATATTTAAAATCTATATAGTTTAACTCGTTTCATTCTATCCTTTGGCTCGTCTTGAAATTAGTATATATTCACTAGTATATAGTGTATAAAAGCTTGGAGACTTCTTGTTACTTGACTAGTTAATTAATTCTAGTGATTTAAGATGACAACGCTCCTATGAATTTACAGACTGAAATAGTAAATACTCGAGAGAGATAAAGCAAGAGATTGGAGTTTCCTTTCACTAAATTGGTGGCTCTTATGAAATTGCAGAGAGAGAAAGATAAACTTGGTCAATCAGACCTTAAGACGTATTCTTAAATGGATCATTAAAATTCAATATAGCCTATTAAGTCATTTTGAATAAAAAAAAAAAGTAAATTTGAATCAAGAAAATAATTTTGAAGAATATTTTGGTCTGGATTTGAGTAGAACAATTCTGAAACTAACAAATTTTACTTGATTCAAGGATTTTTTTTTCTATTTAAGACAATGAAAATCTTCAAAATTATTTTTTTGATCTAAGAATTCTTCTCTTATTTCAAGTTCATTTTTTTCAGGTAGAAAATAGTTTCCAATTTTTTTAAGTAAAGTTTACTCTTTGAGTATTGTGTATAAAAATGATCTAGAATTTAACGGCTAAAAAGGAGAAAAATGAAAAAACATTTTTTATTTTATTTATTTATTTATTTTTTTTTTTTTTTCAATAAAATAAGATTATTAATATTAATTTTAATACTTATATACTATTTTATATAGGAGGATCTCTATTCATGTAATTTCTAGAAACTAAGATAGTTTAGGTAGCCTTAGTATTTCAAGTTGCCAAGATAGTTAAAGCTTAAAGGGTTACGCGAAGTAACAAAATCTTTGAGGGATAACTGGGGTCGCGGATGATCGGGGGCGGAGAAAACGGAGATTCGACATCGACCAACAGGGTATTAGGAGAACACCCTATCCGAATTTCCGTGAGCTAACTACTTCGAATGTCTACGGAATTCCGTCTTGGTATGGTCTTAAGCACTAAACTTTTCAGCGGTCAATTGAATGAAAAATATGTCTCTTTAATAATAATTCACGTAGTTGGTGTTTTATGAATAACTTTTTTTTTTTTTTTTTTAATAACATCTACATAAAAAATTATCCATTTTTAATGAAAGCAAAGTAATTTTTAATGCACTTTTTTTTTAATCAGTTTTTTAGAAATCATCTCTTTTTTTTTTTATTTAATTTTAGGATGTGATTTTAGCTTGAAAAAATTCGAAAACTATTTGATTTTTTTTTTTTTTTTCAATATAAATAGTTTTTTCTTGTCTGTTTAAAAAAAAAATATTCCAAATAAAATTTTTTAAAAAATTCAGTTGATTAAATAACATTTTTAAGGTTTCTAAAAACAAATGAAATTTTTACGATAATTGTCTATCGAGTAACTCAGAAATTACTCAGTTTATTATTGTAGTAACTCAACCAGTCTTAAATTGCGATAAACTCTTAAGAATACTGTTTATCTCATTCAGAAGTTTAATTATCATTAATTGAAAATTAAAAGTAAAACGGTATTTTTTAACTCAAGTTTGTTTCATTAAATTTTTCTCATTGTTATGAAAATTTTTGAAATTGGTTGATTGTTTTTAGTGTTATAGTAAACAAATGTTTAACTAAAAAATTTTTTAATTTTTATTTGTTTCGATTAGTGGCAATGATCGTAAATTCTGATGAATCGAAGATAGAACTGCAAAATTATTATTAAATACGATTAATTAAAAATTTATCATATAAAGTAGGTATAATGTGAACGTAATACTCAAAAGATCTAGTAATTATTCTTAATCTGATTGTGTTAACTAAACTTCTGTGAAATGAAATGACCGTATTAATAGCATTATCCAACGTTTTCAATCATCTTCCAAAAAATTAATGGGCATCTGGCACTCCCTCGTATCTAGACGATATCACGAAGGGATTACCCTGGACATGAACAAAGATTAGCGCGAGAAATTGAAGAGGATGAGAACATACAAAATGTCGAGATTGGACGCCGGCAATAAATAGATGATTGAAGCCGCCCGTTGTGACGACGGAAGGGATATGAAATTAATACGAGGCTATCGAAATTTAGGGGGTGGTGTTTCTCACTAGCATACGCTATAGAGCCTCGACCTCTTTGCTTACTAAAGGTATTTCTGGAATCCTTAGGCCGACCAACCGGAAAGACCCCTTCCACCCGAATATTAGGGAAATTGGATGGGTACTTCGTGTTTGCTGGATAATATCCAATAAGTAACTTATCGGTAATAATTATAATACCGATATTTTACACTTTGGATTACAGAAATCAGCTAATAATTATCATATTTTATATTTAATTACACTTAATAAATTTAATTTTTTCATTAATAAAAAAAAATTTTTTTTAAATTAAAAAAAAAAAATACCATAACTTTTATGAATTTATATCTTTTATAGATTTACTTTAAGATGAAAAAATATGATTGGTCCAAAAGTCCTTGCTAAGAGGGTAAGAAGATTGTACAAGGGGACTGTATGTTTGGTAGTAAACTCAAACTGCCTCTAGGGTAGAAGCAAGAAAGATAACTTTATTCGAGTGAGTAAGATGAAGTCAGGGGTTGATT
This sequence comes from Cotesia typhae, assembly GCF_013202065.1. Classification (NCBI taxonomy): domain Eukaryota; kingdom Metazoa; phylum Arthropoda; class Insecta; order Hymenoptera; family Braconidae; genus Cotesia; species Cotesia typhae. Next base: position 1,350,580 of record NW_027423757.1, on the reverse strand, counting down.
GGGTGACCAACTTATCTACCCCATGCGATCTCGATGTCGGATTTTCATGAAATATTTTATATTTGTATTTTCAATATGCGACTGTTAGTTTTTAGGTAATAAAATTATATTGAATAATAAATACTTTTCACATTTTTGAAAATAATACTATCTAATGATGGACAGTAAAAATGATGAATATAAAATAATTATTAATCATAATAATCACATACGAAAATTTTCACGTATATTTTATAAGCAATTTCAAATAATTATTTGTTGACTAGACATATAAAATTGTCTAGAATTTATTAGCGTTGCTTGTTCGACTCAAATTATTATGTCAAGTTTTTCTTTATTTCTCTACCGTTAGACGCAATCAGTGGTATTAAATCGTGGAAAAAAGTTCGAGGCACTCAAAGGGGTAAATTAAGATTAATAAACTCGTCATACTTGAAATCAACTGTCTTTGTGATGACTTTGATTTTGATTAAGATAATTTTCTAGAATGATATAATTATAGTTAATGCTAAAAAAATGATTAATTTGAATGCACAGAAAAAAAAATTCATTTTAAAGTATTTCGTCTTCTTGATTTGAGTAAAAAAATTCTTAAACTAAGAAATTTTACTTGATTCAAGAATTTTTGGTCTTGATTCAAAACAATGAAACTTTTTAAAATTATTTTCTTGGTTTAAGAATTTTTTTCTTGATTTAAGTTAATTTTTTTTTTCAGTGTGTGGCTTCGAGTAAGCTTGAGTTGAACATGATTCACAGCTAAAAATGATGATCACAGTATCCTTAAATGCAAAAGGATGGTCGTGAAAAGGAAAGTTTAGAGTGGTACAAGCCATTTAGGAGCCTTATTGGTCCACGAAGTCTTACGTACAGCGATATTGAGTTATGCTCATAACGAACGTCTCGTCCTTAGAGCATTCGGGAATCCTCTCGGACTTTGCGGTGGCTTTGACGTTCTAAAACCTTTCTAGAAACTTGGGTGAAGAGGGTAGATACCCTTCAAAGACCGTAATTAATATTTTTTTTTAAGTTAAATATTTTAATTATTTAAATTTTTTATTGGTATTTTACATTACATGATATGTTTGTCATCATAATATAATTTCAAAAATTCATATATATTTAATTTTTTAATATTATTTGAATTAGTCTACTACACATTTGTTTTATAAAATTTTTTTTACTTATATTAAATATTGATTTCGTAATTACTACTACTATAATTTCAATACTTAATTTAGTAGAATAATTATTTTGCCGAAAAATAAAAAATACTTGATAGTTCTTAGATGATATCGTCTAATAGTTTCGGAAGTGACTCAGTGTTTGAGAAAGGGTTTAAAGGTCGAATGAAGTCCTCTCAATCACGATGAGCCCCTCTCCCGGCAATAAGTCGATCGTTGGACGGGAGTAAGTTGATGGTAAATAGAGACTGCATAGAATCCTTCTTCCTCATTCTATTCCTTACTCTTTCCTTCCGCAGGAGGCCCAGAATAACCTTAGTTACTCTGTTATACTGTTAGGTTACTGAAACTATAGTATACCTAAAGTATGAAACTCTCTGTTCCTATGAGAGTCCTAGGTAATCACTGAACTTCGTTGTTCCCCGAGGAACACATCCCTCCAACCTCGTGCACTCTCTTATCCTCATCCTTTTCTTTCTCTTTAAAACTTTCTTCTTCCTTTATACATGATGTAACTTTACTCCTATGGGGGGTTATAGAATTAGTGCACATGCTCTGCATCACTATACAGTCATCAATTTTATTGATATATGTATATTAATAAAATTTTTTTCGTAGGAAGAATTGAAAAAAATATTCCAATATTTGGCAATAAATTACAAAAAAAAATATTTCGCGTTCATCTCAGATTGAATTTGTTAATTTTCTGTCATTTTTATTGATACTTAAAATTTTTAATATTAAAAATATAATTTCTAACAAAAATAGGATTAAAAGTAAATAAAAAATTAATTTATTAATTATAAATTCATGAATTATTTATTAATTTATTATTTTATAAAAGTTATTCATTTTGAACTATTTTGGCAATTTTTTTTGAACGAATTCTAAAAGTATTTAATTATGCTAATATTTTGAAAGCGCTTTTGAAACATGGTAATATGATAAGCCATATTATCTATATAATTAAAGGCGATATCTATTTATATAGTCACTCATCACGAAATCTCGGGAACCATAGGACTTGGAAACTTGAAATTTGGTGGAAATATCACTTTTTTCATGTAAAGGTCAGTTAAGAATGGACTTGATGAAATTTCTCCCCCGAAGGGTATTGCGAGACGTTAGAATCGAAAAATTCCCGCTTTTAAACTATAGTTCCTATACAAAAAAAAAATTTATTTGAATCAAGTAAATAATTTTGAAGAATTTTATCTTCTTGATTTGAGTAAAAAATTCTTAAACTAAGAAATTTTTCTGGATTTAAGTAAATTTTACGTAATTCAAGAATTTTTCATCTTGATTGAAGACAATTAAACTCTTCAAAATTATTTTCTTGGTTCAAGAATTTTTCTCTTGATTCAAGTTAGTTTTTTTTCAGTGTACAGACTTTAAATTTCGTAAGAATCTTCTGTATGAGATCTAGAAATGACCTAAAAACGGATTTTACCACAACCCACTCCCAATGCGGATTGCGGGAGTGGGTATTAATAAAGAAAAATTTCAATTTCCAAACTGTAACTCCTACAGACTCAAAATTTGGTAGGGATCTTGGTGTATCATGTCAAGTTCAGCTTAGAACGGATTTTATCAAATTCCAACCCCAAAACGGGTTGCGGGGGCGTAAACAATGAAAAATTTTTATTTTTAAATAAAAGTTTCTGTGGAATCGAAGTTTTGTCGGAATCTTTTTTTTTGTGATCTAGAAATCATCTCGTATAAAATTTTACGAAATTCGTCCCCCATATAGGAGTTCGGGGGTGTTAATTGTAAAAGTTCATATTCTTTAAACATATTTCTTACAAACATAAAATTACAGACACATAATGATAAGAACATTGTTTTATCACATAGGCATAAATTAATAGTAGATCTTACAAAATTCCGTTCTCACAAAGGATTGCGGAGGCGTGTGAGGATAAGGGACATAACGTTTGAAAGTGAGCATTATCGAACCGATTTAAATATTTTTTTTTTTTTTTCTAATTAGATGTCTGTTAAAAATTAATTTCGTGATAATTTACTTTATATGCAAGTTGTAACAGAGTGGTGAGTAGAATAGAAAAAAATGTTTTTGCTGATAAACTTTACTTGTGAGACCTACAATTCCTTTGACTGGAACTTTTAATGCTTATTTCAAATTTATTCCTTCGTGTCAATGATTATTCATTTTTGGAAGAAAGCCACGGGAATATTATAGTGATTGCACATTGAAAGTTATAAAGAGCATACAGAAAAAAAAATGTACTTAAATTAAGTAAATAATTTTAAAGAATTTCATCTTCTTGACTTGAGTAACAAAATTCTTAAACTAAGAAATTTTTATTGGTTTAAATAAATTTTACTTAATTCAAGAATTTTTCGTCTTGATCCAAGATAATGAAACTCTTCAAATTGATTTTCTTGGTTTAAGAATTTTTCTCTTGATTCAAATTAATTTTTTTTTCCGTGCATTAGTTATAATAATCACATGAAAAAAGATAAATGCAAATTTTATGGAATTTGGAATCTGGATAAGTTAAAACAATATTCCAATTAAATTTCGTCTAAATCTAAAAATGCTATTTTATGAAGTGCTCAGCGGAGCGAGCGGGTAACAGCGAGTTTTCACATAAGATACAGAAAAAAATAATTGATGTTTTCGTGCCACACTCATAAATATATGTGCATACTTGAAAACATCAGAGTAATCGCTTTAGTATATAGGACAAAGGAAATAATTTTTTTGAAAATTAAAAAAAAAAATGAAAGATTATTACTAATTTATAAAAATTTTTTTTGAGAAATTAGTAATTAGAAAAAAATTATTATTTCTACCGAACATGGGGTCAGTTTCGATAAGTGATGGAGACAGCATAAATAGAGATGAGGGTGCATTACTCTCAATGGGTTGTTAAGATTGAGGGATAGTTTATGGTTCGCGATAAGGTGCGTATACTCTTAGAAGTGCGTCATGAATGCTCGAGGTAAAACAAAGAGATTGAGAGAGTTGTTTGATTAGAATTCCTAGCTCTTATCTCAAAGATTGGTAGTTATACGCAGGTTGAAGAAAGACCGATGGACAATAACGCTTGGGAGCTATGGTAGAAATCCACCTATGTTAACAATGGTGGCTTATTATCACAGACAAAAGCATGCAAGAGTAAGGATCTGTTGAAGGGACCACTGCCTTTGGCCTCGATTGTTGCTTTTGCGAAAGTACGCAGTCAACCAAGATTACTAATGGATTCCTTCAACTACAGCTGTCGTCTTAAGATTGACCGACTTTTCGCATTCGAATTAATTTGTACCGTCGACGCCAGATACTTGACAAATTCATAATCTGGTAATAGAAGTTTGAGGCTATTACGAGAGTAACAAAACTATTATAATCCCGTCGAGGTAATTTAGAGAATTATTTGTGTGAAAAGTCCATTTATTTGATAGCAAAAAAATATTTGTGTGATTTATTGAATTATTATTCACAAAGGGTTATTAATAAATTTATTACATTCCAATCAAAATGAGTTACCATAAAATAGCAGAGAATCTAAAGTACAATAACCCATGATCCGGTATAGGAAATAATAATGTAGTATCATTAGTAATGTAATTATTATTATGTACTATAATAATAATATTTATTGTTTACTAACTGACCCGGTGAACTTCGTATCACCTGCAAAAATTTTTTTTTTTACAAATTTTGATTTGTGATTTTTAACCTGTAAACTCTAATTTATTTTTGTCAACAATTAACACTGGTCGTATTGTAGACGGTTAAGTTGGTATTAAGTTATTAAATGAAACTTGTTGGTCATTTTAATATGTTTTATGTGTTTTATTTATATAATAAATGTATAACAAATTATAGAGCCTTTGGCGCGTAACCAAACGATCCGGGTTCGATTCCCGGTCTGGGCTGTCCGAATTACTTTTTCAGTTACCGAAAATTCCTACTGAGTAAAGGTTCTCCCCTTCCCCCTTTATCCTTTATTTCCCCCAGTTCCCAAAAATTTGTCTTTAATGACAAATTTAGCTATTATATATGGCTTTTATATATATATATATATATATATATATATATATATATATATATATATATATATATATATATATATATAAATAAAGATACCCAAAGTATACTTGTACGTATCTTCCTGCATATTGGACAATTTTGTATACTCTTGCAACCTTGAGGCTCAAGCGTAACAATAGCGATTTCGATACAAAATTAACAATTTTTTATTTTTTAAGCTGAAATTTTTTTCAATTCCAAAATTCCAAAATTTTTTTTTTCTAAACCATCCCTGAACTATAACGAACAAAACAAAAAAAAATTTTGAAAATCGGTCCAGCCGTTTTTGAGTTTTAGCGAGACTAACGCACAGCAATTGATTTTTATATATATAAATAGATTATTATTGAGAAGCTAGTAACCTTTAACAATACAATCCCATTAATAGAAATTTCATAATGTAATAATATAATAGAGAGTGTTTATTAGAAAAAATCATTTTAATGTTAAAAAATTTTAATTGTATTAATTTCAATTGAATAATTTTAGTGTTTTGCTTGGAATTTAAGTTTTTTATGATTAGCGCTTTGATGATCTCTTAAAGAATTAATTTTTTGGGAGCTTGGTAAATTGTAATTAAATTAAGAATGACAACCAAAGAAATTAAGCAAACTATGTTTTTTACTCATTGGATAAATCGATCATTTTAAAAAAATATGAGAAACGGTACCATGTTAGATATCGAATCTGCACAGAAAAAAAAAAATTTCTTGATCCAAGAAAATTATAAAGAAGATCGAAGTTATTTTGGAGCAAGAAGAAATTTTCTTAGCTTAAAAAAATTTAACTTTGTTCAAGAAATTTTAACTTTATTCAAAAAATTTTCAGTCTTCCTTAAAATTTTCTTGATTTAAGAAAATTTACGCTTGTCTCAAGACTTTTTTTCTTTCCGTGTGGGTCTCCTGATGATATAATTAAAAAAAAAAAAAAATAAATAAATACGCCATTCTCTTAATTTAACCAAATTAGTTAAAATTTCTAAGTGTTACTCATTTTATTTGATATAGTTTTCAAGTGTCGATATCATAATCTGAAGACATATTTTTAAAAAATATGAAAATCTACAAAAAAATTTATTAGATTTATTTATCAGTCACATTGTTTTTTAAAACTTTCATTAATTTTCTAAAATAATTCTATTTAATAAATAATATTCAGTAAATATTGAGAGAAATAAAATAAATTTATTTATTTAAATAACCAAACTGCAGTACGATTTAAGATATTTCGATATAAATAATAAATATTTTAATTTATGGTAGGGCCATTGACAATTAGTAAGTAAGTGTTAAGTTTTAAGATAAAATATGGCGTAGACTTCCATTTTAGAGTGTTACTCCCAAGAAATGAAAGCTCAATTATTGATCCATTCTTAATAGTCGAATAACTAGAGTCACCTACACTGTAAGACACTAAGCTTTTGATAAAGTTTAAGCAGACGATAAAGAATGATTTCGTCTGTATCGGTGAGAGTAGAAATCTTTATTGCATTTGAAATTTTTTAAACTTTTAAAAAAATTAAATAGCTTATAAATAAACTACAGATCGAAAAATATTCGGATTCAAATATTACACTATTTTAGCATTATTGAAATAACTGTCAAGTTTCAATACTACGTGTTTACGAATCACAAGTTAATGTTAGCTTGTATCACTCAATGAATAATTGTTATTTTAATGTATGTATTTTTTTTATAATCTTAATTTAAAAAGCAAGTAAAGAATTGTCTCACACTGTATAAAATCTCACTGAAGACTGAATTAAGTTTTCTCTCCGCAAGTAGGAATAAAAAGTTCCCTTTCAAACCAGTCTCTTTCCTGTTCTAGAATCAAGGGTTACTTTTATGCGATGGTAATAGCCAGTGAAAACTCTGGACTAACTGGTCAGTTTGACTCAAAGTGTATCGAGGGTTGCTTTCCAGCATTCTGATGAAGCGACAGTGAACAATAATGGACCATCAGTAGACAATGATGACCGGTCTTGAAGCTGTTTATGAAACTGGACATTACTTATATTAACAGTAAGATGACCAAACCGGTCCAGCAGATGTCGAAATCGCTGGACCGTTGGTTCAGCTGTTTCTTCTGCTGTTATTTATTCTAAAGTAAAAGATACTATAGAAATTTTTATAATATGCAAAAATGTATGTTTTTTTTTTTTTTTTTTTTTAATTAAAATAGTGTTTTTTTTTTTTTATCATGTATAGACAGGATAGGCAGTGAAAAGATAAATTGTGAACTGAAGTAACAGACTTTTCATATAATGGTGTTCTTTATTGAAATTTAAAAGTTACATTTTTCAATTTAATATATTGATTAATAATAATTAAATTTCTTTAATTTAACTGTTAAGTTCTGAAATGCACTGATCTAATATCAATTGAAATTAGATCGTACACGAAAAAAAATATTGTAAAAATTGCAATAGTATGCAATAGAATGCTATTTCACCATTATAATTCATGTAGACAGAAAGTTTAATTTGATTCAAGCAAAGAAATTCTTGAACCAAAAAAAATTTTTTGACAATTCAATTTTATTTAGTTCAAAAACTTGTTAGCTTGTTTAAAGATTATTTCTTTTGAATCAAGTTAATTTTTTTATCAGAGTAGCACTAGATATTTTTATCGTGATTTTTACAGCATTATATTTAAGAAATTTACCATTTATCTTACATTTTTGCAATATTAACCTCATAACTACATGCAAAGTATGATCGCCAAAAGAACCAAATTCCTCGAATCAAAATGAAATATCTTCAATTCTTAAACATGCCAAATACTTGTATTTAAATTCTAAATTTTCAAATCTCAAATTTTTAGATTCTTAATTTTTTATTTTAAATTTCAAATATTCTACTCTTTTTTATTCTAAAATTCTAAACGCCAAATTCTAACTCTATTTCAATGTAAATTACTCTAAACTATTGAGTCCTTGTGAAAAAAATTGAAATGTCTACATTGTAAAAAAAAGTTCCAATTTTAAAAATAAATTTATCATTATATTACGGCGTTATTTTTAAAAGAATACAAAAAAATAATAATTCATGTATTCAATAATAATTTTATTATAATTAAATTTATTTCGAAAACTTTAAAAAGTATATTGGTTTATTTAAAAATTAAAAAAAATTTTTTTTAATTAATCAAATTCTTTCTAATATTGCAATGATTTGTTCCAAACAACGTTTCAAATATTATTACTTTTTAAATATTTAATAAAATTATTACTTTCAGTTAATAACAAATAATAACTAGCAAGTATCAATTAATAATCATCATTATTATATCCAGCTCGATTTATTGTCAATGCAGGGGTAACATAATTTTTGTCTCTTATTGTGTTACAATTTTCATTTGAATTATTCATATATGAATACTGTGTCATACAAAATAATTATAATGTCACTAATTTTATGTTTTGTATATTTCCTAGCACCAAGGATAATTTTTAGTAAATTTTTAGTGAAAAGTTGTTTTTTCTAAAGACGTGAATTTTTAAAAAGTTAATTACAGCATGCACTACTAAAGGTTTCTTATGAAATTTTGAAATAGACTCACAGATTAAAAATTTAGTTAATAATTAACTTCGGAGTGCATAGAACGATGAGAGTAACTTGTATGTGGTCGGTTCGTAAACAATTTGTTGGCCACCGTCATCGTGGTTTGAGGACCTACTCGTGGCCGTCTGCAAGCGCTTATCGGACGTAATAAAAAATGTACTTGTACTGTAAGTAGATATAATCCCGAGAAATTAACTTGAAAATAAATAATTACACAGTAGAACCTTATGTACATTAGAACTTGTTTTCTTTTCTCTTTTGATAAGATTTAACTTCGGTTAATATAATGAGTGCTATAAAATATTTAACAAGCTTTGCTATTGATTTTTAAGATTACTAAAAGAGAAAGATAGAAAAGACTTGTTTCTTGGTTAGAAAAAGTTTTACCGAATTTTTTGGCTATCCCATTTTTAAACATAGAGTAACAAATTTTTTTTTGGAATTGTTGAATTTTTTTATTGCTTTGCATAAATAACCTGATATTCTTTTTCTTAAAAATTTTTTTATTTATCTAGCTTTTAAGTATATAAATAGAATTTTTCATAGCAGCTGTTTTAAAAGAATCAAAATTGTCTTATCACAATAAAACCTTCTAACGTAAAATTTTTGAGGAAGTAGTTTTTACAAATTTTCAAATTTATTTATTTAGTTTTAATGACAAGGCGTTGAGCCGAATGGCAAATTTTATATACATAGACAGTGTTCAAATGAGTACAATAAATTTTGAAGTATTAATAAAATATATAAAACAGATTGCATTTAAAACAAGAATGTACATCATATTATTATATACATCACGTTATTATATTATTTTCCAGCATACTAATTTCTAATTATTTATTACTTAATAAAAAATAAAATAATTTAATTTTGAAAGTCTCTAAACTAAGAACGTTTACAATAAGAGATAAGTCCTTCCAAAACCGGATAGCCGATACTACAAATGAATGCTCATAGGTCGTAGAAGCAAAATTTGGCATCTTGAAGGAAATTTTATTATTCTTAGCTGCCAGCCTATCTGATCGCCTAATTTCAGGATCATCTTCTGTAAATAATCTATATAGAATGCTTGTAAACTAAATATTGTGTATGTTAGGAATTATATTGTTCTTAATTTTGACATGCTTAAATTTCATATATACAATTACTTGACTTTGACTAGATAAAAAGTTCTCAACTGAAGATAAAGATTCTTAGTTTAAGAAAATTTTCGAATTCTAGAAGGAAGACCAAAATATGTTCGGCAGAAGTATAATTACCTTGACTTTTTATTTTGGAATAAAAAATGTTCTTTAATTATTAATAAATTTTTTCTGAGCTCAAGAAGAATACTTTTGTTAGCACAAGTTAATTTTTATTTTGTGCAAAAATAAAAACAACAAACGCTTTTAAAAGTTGAATTACAAAATTTCGTTAAATTTACCGCGACTAAATTAAAAGATACCTCGATACCTCATGACAACAATGAATTAAAATAAAATTCATTTATTTTTCAATAACTCTAAAACTACTTATCAAAAAACATCCAATTTTAAAAAGATTTGGATCACTCAAATTAAGTAGGAAAATTTTTCTAACAGAACCTGTAAATTATATGGTTTTTTAATAAAATTAAACATGGTAAGACATTGGTAAATAAACAGAGTTTGTTTTGAGCCAGAAGTGGAAAAAATTATGAATGGTACGGCATGTTTTGTTAGTGTTTTTATTTGTGTTGTCAGGTAGGTATTATATTAGTTATTTTTTTTTGTTGGCACGTTTTCGCTCACTGTTTACGTACATGGGTTAAGGGAAAATAAAAATAAAAGAAAGCGAGTAAAGAGTCAAGCGACGACGGCACTTGCAAGTAGTTGTGGGAGTGTCTGGCGTTTTATCGTGCGGTTTACTGGGTGCCTGTATTTCTTTTGGGTTGCCGGCTTATTCTCTCACCTCTTATGTCTCAGTTAATACGGTCAGAATGCTAATTTTTGTGGGTAAACTTTTTACAAATTTTTATTTGAATCCTATTCATTTCTTCTTTTGAAACTCACTACATTGATTTGTTATACGAAGCAATTTTATTTGTAACCTTGATTTTCATTCTCATATTTAATAATAATAATAATAATAATTTATTTAAGTTAAATTGACAATTATTGCTTTTAATGTTTAATTAAATTTTACTTCATGGAACATTTTCAAAGTAATTTTAAAATTAATTTTTAGTAGCAAATCATTGAAAAAAAAATTTTTATTTTGTTACCAAAAAACATAAAAAGTCGATCAGTGAATAATAGGATACTTAAAAAGACATTGACATCTTGATTTGTCTTTATTTTTTCAGGAATAATATGTCAGTCCTAATTAACGATTCGTCGATATTATCTTCTAGCAATTGTTGCAACAAATAAATAAATAATTATTTAAACAATTATAATTGTGATCAAGCTTATTCACAGGTGATTCAATTATCTCTATAAAATAGTTCATGTATATTTTGGTAAGCAAATAAGTATTAGTATTTCGAAACTATAGAATGTTTTGATGCAGTAAAAATATTGTCCTAGAACGAGTTTGCAATATCGGTCAATCTCATACATACTATTACATGTATGTGGCATCAGAGGAGGGGTTAATAGGGGTTGAGAAAGGGTTATAGAAGGTGTGCTTTAAAATCTAGACTAAAATGTAAAGGCGGGACATGTTTTACGCCTAAAATTCACTATTGCGTTCATGAACACCAACATTAAGATTTAAAAAAATTTTCTTGGTATGATTATTATAATTTTCTTATTTTAGATAACAATTGCTTTAAAATTTTCAGCAAAAATAACGGGGGTCACTTAGATAATTCAGCAAAGAGTACAATGTTTAGAAAATGTCCGACTGCTTAAAGTGCTGGGACACTTTTGCGTTGAGTTTATGTCTTCCGGTTCCTCCCGTTGTTATTATCCGGTCTCCCCCATTCTCCGGTAGCGTGTTATGCCTGAAACAATAAAATACTTTCATGAATGAAGCCCTGTTGTGCGTGGCGCTTGGTTCAAGTCCCTTACTTAGTTGAAGGCTAACGTTTTTCACACGTTTTCTTTTATTGTCAAGTGAATAATTTTCTGTTTCTTCACCTCATTCTATCTTTTCCTCATTTAGATAGCGCATAGAAGTTTGATAGAATATAGAACCTAACGAATTCTTAATATATACACTGTAGTTATACAGAAAAAAAAATTAAATTGAATCAAGAGAAAATTCTTGAACCAAAAAAAAGAATTTTGAAAAAGTTAATTATTTTAAATCAAGACGAAAAATTCTTGAATCAAGTAAAATTTCCTTAAATCAAATATTTTTTACTCAAATCAAGAATATTACACAGTAAAAAATTTTGCGTCATTGCGTCAAAAAATGTTGTGTTAAAAATTTTTATGTTAAATATTTAACACTTTTTTGAGTTGATTTAATAGAAAAAATGTTAAGTTCACTCATAAAAGTGTTAAATATTTAACACAAAAATTTTTAACATCAAGTTTTTGACGCGAAATTTTTTACTGTGTAAACTCTTCAAAAATATATAATTGATTCAAAAACATTTTTTTTTCTGTGTAGCAAGTTCTCATAAAAAAGTTTTCTTTGAAATATTTACACAGAAAACAATAAACTATAATAATTAGGGCCCAGAATTTCGCCAACTTCCGTGCTCAAATAATAATCAATGGATAATAAATTCTATTTCAAACATTAAAATTGTGATTTCATTAATCAATTTGTAAAATTTATTGTTCGAATGCTACAATTTAACTATTATCTAGCAAAAAATACCATTTCCAACAGTAATACAAGCTTTGTATCAATAAGAATTTGAGCATATTTTATGTAATGTTTTATTTTTTTCTGTGTATGATAGCATTTGAACTAGTGACAGATTTTAGAAGCTATATAGTTAGCATCTAGTGCAGATAGAAACAGTATATGATACTAGAGATATAAAGGGTTACTCTCTCAACGCTACGAGCTACGATAGCAACTATCGGCTCCTTAGGGATGCTTCCACTCCTATTTCTCTTTATTGACCTCCTTTACTACATACACTCGGGTTCTCTAATACTCTTGAAGACTTATACAAATATACTCATATATATGTATATATGGATTGTTTAGTATTGATCGTTGAATTTCAACAGTGCACCGAGTTTTACTTAACTCCCTGAGCACATGCTTTTAACCGACCTATCTTTTTCGAAATTTTCCGCTAATTTTTGTCATTTCATTTTATAAGATTTTATTAATTGCAGGCAATACACTGATAAAAAAATTAACTTGACTCAAGAGCCAAAATCTTGAATTAAAAATACCATTTTGAAGAAAATAATTTTTTTAAGTCAAGAGAATAAATTATTCTTGGTCTAGGAAATTTTTTCTTGTTTTAAGAATTTATTCTCTTGACTCAAGAAAATCAATTTCTTCAATGTGGTATTCTTGGTTTAAGATTTTGGCTCTTGAGTCAAGTTAATTTTTTTATCAGGGTAGTTCCTGTACACGCATTGATGAAAAAATTATTTTGAGGAAATATATATTGTTTTGAATTAAGCCGAAAAGTTTTTCAAAAATTTGTTTGCTTGATTTAAGTAAATTTCTCATTATCTGTATATTCGAGCATGTGACATATTTACAGAATGGGATTTGTTTTCTTTTTGTATAAAATATTCCTAAATACGTAAATAATGGCATAGAATAATTTTATATAAGTTAGAATATATTTTGATAACTATCAAACTTTACATTAAAGTCGGTATTATATTGAACTGATGATATCAACTACTCTAATCCAATAACAATTCTCATAAATAGTGTGTATTATCGATCTGTAGATAAATTTCTGAGTTTAATCTCATTTTTGTTTTACTTAACAATTTTTTAAATATAAAGACATGAAAATATCTCATAACCATTAAGAAAATAAAAAACTACTTCTTTGGGGTTGTTAAAAATTGCCATCTAATAAAAATCTGGAAATAGTTAAAATTTATATAAGCACCAAATAAATTGTGATGCATGATTGTTAAAGTAGCAATTAGTGTAATACTTTGGAGAGATTAAAACGAATTTTTAGAATTTTTAGACTCAGAATATAAAACTCAAATAGTTTGTTTCAATCAACGATTATATTTACATGAAAATAATTAAAATACCTTCAAAAATTTTAAATATAAATTATTTATAATAATTGTCGAAAATAAAAGTATTTTTTATGAGTTAAAAAGAAACGAAAATTGGACAGCCATCGTAGTGATACCGACTTTAATTTAAGAATATCTTAAATTTTCAATATTTTCTTCGGTAGGTTGGTTCTACTCTCTCAGCCAATTCGCAGCCATCTTTGCTACCCCTTGTTTTTCATTTTAACCCTTACGGTAATTTCCCCTGCTAGTAGCGTCAGACCACTACCCCTTCATCTTACACTTCAGTCCATGGTAAAAGCGCCCCTTCTCTTCTCACAAGTCATCCTGTGCGCTCCTCCTCCTGTCAATTTACCCCCGTCAAATTCACGCCAGCTAAGAAACGCCCGGAGAAACTTGTATTAATGTAATTCTTTCAGTTAACTTTAACTCGAAGATTATTAACGGTGATTTACGAATTAAAACCTGACAAGGGACGTTTTATTTAGTTGTCTATACTGAAGAGAATAATTTATTTGCGTATTATTTGTTTATATTAATTGAATTAGTAAAACATTAGTTTTTAATTAATAGAGTAATATTATTAACAGTTTATTCATTTTTAAATAATTCTTTTAAGAAAATATTAAACCAATTTATAGATATTACTTTACTTCAGTTATTATAATTTTATCTTGAACGGTATTTGACTACTTGAGACAAAAATATTAAGCTATCTTCTATCAAGTCACAATAGTTATCGATCGGAGATACAAGGATCTTAATTCCAGAGCTTAGGAACCAAGAGAATAAATTCTTGATGCATATCCGTAAAAAATCTTTTGATATGACCTTATATTGTTTGATACATTTTGATGAGGAAACATGTTTATATTAGACCTGTTATCTCAAGGAGCTTATCTGACATTATTTTTTACTTTGATAAACTTTTAAGTCAATTTTTATTTTGTATGAAATGTTAGTTAATGGACGTACACATTGAAAAAAAAAAAAAAAAAAAAAAAAAAATCGAAGTATGTAATAAATTTTTTTTTTATTCTCATACACGGAAAGAACAAGATGACACTGGATGTCATTCTAGATTATACTGAGTAAAAAAAATTTTCAGATAGTAGCTAGTATAATTCAGATTATACTGAGTGATATCTGGATTATACTCATTGTAATTTGGATTATACTAGCTACTATCTGAAATTTTTTTTCACTCAGTATAATCTAGAATGACATCCAGTGTCATCTTGTTCTTTCCGTGTATGTTAGCTTGGCATAGTATCTAACAAATAATTTTTTTATTGATTTATTTTAAATAAATTTCAAAGAGAAATTCGATTAAAAATAATAGACAAAGTCAGATCATTACATAATTACCAAATCTATCTACATTGTTACAAAATGTATATATGGAGATGATTTGGTCGTTAAAGTTACACAAGCGATGGACACCCTTCCGGTCTTGTGTTCCCGGTTTGTGGGAATAAGCACACGAAGAAAGCTTCAAATATGTACGTCGAAAATAGTAAATAGAAAGAGAGTGAGAGAGAAAGAGAGAGTTAGAGGGTGAGGGTGAGGATGAAGAAGAGAAAGAGAGATGGTTTGGTATAGTCATCCCCGCTCAGTGAAATGAGAATATCGTTGGTCTACGAGTTGAGTAGAGTTGGTGAGCAAATTGCTCAAAGTAATTAATCGCTTTTGCCGGGTTGGCTTGCTGTACGTTGTTGGTTGAAGCTCATCCACGGGATAGCATTCAGGTGTATCTCAGTACCAGCAGAAATGTGAGTCGTTTTCATATATATACCGACGACTCTGAGGAACTTGATGAAAATGCCAGCCCCACTCTTATCTATTTCTGCAGTTGTACCCAGCTGATTTTCAATGCTATTGCAGATATTAGAGATATGAGTTTAAAATTAGAAAAGGATGGATGATAACGAGAGTGGAAAGGATCGTCACGCCAACAATCGAGTTATGAATCCATCTTGCTAGGTAATTGGAGAAATTTTCGTGACGGAAGTTAATGCTACAGACTACCAAATTGATTCGGAAATCATTTCAAGACTCTTTAATACTTCTCTACATTATTATTCTGCTTTTTTTTTCTTTTTTTTTTTTTTGCATTAACATTTTATTTTACTTTGCTTAAGTTTCATCAATGTGATATAACCACTAATTTACTGCCTTAATTATGTTACGAAATAAACTTACATACTCGAAAAGGTATGTTGTTTTAATCATACAGTAAAAAAATGTACAAAGGATTTATATTCAAATCACGTTGCAGGTGTTCTGTAGGCGAACGATATTAAAATAAATACATTTTTTAATAATCAAAGTAGCGTTATATTAATAATTTACAAATTTTCTATTTTATAGAACTGATTGATACTGTCAATATCGGATAGAAATAAGTTATAATACCTAAAATTTTTTTATATTTAAATTTAGAAATGTATGATTAATTAAAAGACACTATTTAATAAAACTTAGATCTGATTATTTTGAAGTCAATTGTTCGTGCTGTTTCAAAGAAATTCTAAAAAAATCAAAAGAAAAAATTTTTTTTCCAGTTTTTTCGAGATATCTTTCAGATTTTTTGACCAGTTGACTCAAGATTTCATAAATGTTTTTTATGATTTGATAAGTGCGTTAAGTACTGTCAAAAGAATAAAATTCTAATGGCGCTTTAAAAAATATATTACTGCTTGAAAATCTAAAAAAAAAAATGTTGACGTAAAAGAATTTTTAGCGTGGAATAATCTGAGCGTTTTAAGTTAAAAAAAAAAGGATAGTTAAGGGGTAGCCTAAAAATCCAACCATTTGTCAGATTTTTTATTGTTTTTAATTCTAAATGAATTTTCATTTTGAGGATAATTATATTACATCATGATAAAACTATCTTTATATAACATAGAATTAACTGATAATCATGATATATGAATATTTAATAAGCTTATAAAGTATTTTTTTGTATTTGATAAAAAAGGTTTTTTTTTTATTATAAAAAATAAAAATTTTTTCTTTTTCAGAATTTCTAAAGAAAAATAAATTTTATTTACTGTTCATGAGTCTTTCAATTCATCAGGTCTTTTACTCTTTCCAAAAATTTTTAAACTATTTATCAAAAATCGGGTCACTCTAAAAACACTTGATAACATTAATTTTTTATACAGAGAGCTGATTACATAGATATATCGCAGCTCGTTGCAATATCGTGGGTTTTGGAATTTCTAGAAATAGTTCGAGGTTTAGGTTATAAGAAACCCAGAGCTTTGTTTCAGCGGATAACCCTGGGACATAAGAACTTTTGGAGAAGGGAAGAAGAGAGTAGGGGGGTAAAAGAGACGACAGCTGAGGAGAGGTCAAGAAGACTGAGACGAGCGAGGGTAGTTCTCATGGGTACTAGGTACTAAGTTGTATTGATCCTAGGTTGCACAGAGGGTGGAAAACCAGGCAGCCAGGGTTAGTACGTGTTCTTAATCGCCAAGTGACCGCCCTACCTCTCCTACTTTACAGTTCCCACCCTCAAGTGAAGGCGACCGTGTTTCTATGGGTTCTCTTTCCATTTCGCGACTTCTCTCTCATCCTCTTTATCTATCTTACCCTATGCAACTCTCAAACTTATTGTATATGACGATGTAGGCGTACTAACGTGTACCCTACCCTACCTCTATCACTAGTTTAACCCCTCAAGCGTTCCTAGTTTCAGAGCTAAACCAAAAGGTTGTTTGTATATTTTGTTGTAAGAATAGTTAAGAAAATTTTCTTTTATATCTGGAAAGTTAAAAATTATCATTTTTCAATAAAAAAATTTTGTTCAGCAGCGTAAATTATTTTGGTGAAATTCTTAAGTCGGGCTTGATTGTAATTGACTTCGCTGAATCAAGTTATGCTAAATTTGAATTTCATTTCCAGCTCTCAATTTAGTTGCATTTCACACGGGATGTCTCTCACGCACTTTTAACCCTCGTCTTTATAGTCCGTTCTTCAGTCCAAATGATCAAAATGAAAGCAGCATCTCTTTCATCAGATGGATGATAGGCCAGTTGTACCGGTTTTAAACAAAAAAAACTCAGAACTTATCTTTTCGATAAAGTTAATTATTTTTAAAATTATTTATATAAAAACTTTAAACTATAACTTTAGTTTTAAAAAATACAAATTATGTAATTATTGTTTAAAAAAAATTTTTTTTTTGATTATGATAAATCTTTCTTCCATCTTTCGTCGAAATTATGGAAAATTAAAAACGACTTATATGTTTATATTTTTTTTTTAAGTTGAAAAATGTTTTCCATATTATATTATTTAAATTAAAATACATAATAATATTTTTTATCGACGTTTTATAAATGTCCACAATAAAACTGAATACCATTTGTTGATTATTCTTTTCATTCAAATATATATTTACAGTATATAAAAGAAATTGTAAACATCTTTTTCTTGAGTGACCATTTATTGTAAATTTTCATAATTAAGTTTGATAACTGTAACCAAATCTAACTTTTTAATTTTCAATTTATCAGACTGTAATCATAAAATTAGACAAATTTTTGATGTTCTCGCGACTTCAAATGGACTATTAAATTGTGATTATGATGGGTAGTCGATATAATCAAAAAAATTCCAGAAATAAAAATTTTTAATTCAAAATTAATAAAAATTATACTTTATAAATATTTATTAAGCAATTTTTTTATTGCTATCGTACTTTTTAGTTGTGTCAATTTATGACTCCTGTATTCTAATATTTCTAAAAACAGTTATCAGTAGTCCGTGTGGTGTTTTTTGAAATTTCTATTATGTTTTGATTTACTTTTTTACTTCTCAATCACCATATTATGTGCAACTTTCCTTTAAGACCAATTCTATTTTTTTTTTGATAAATTAATTATCTACTTAAATAATATAACAAACTCTGTTAATTATTTTTTTACTTTAAAATATTTATTTGCATACTATTTTAAATGTCTATTAATAATTAAATGTCCATTTATATACGTATTAATCTCTGTTTTGGGTACAAGGAAAAAAGGAAAATTACAGTATATAATGTAACGTGGCGTTTCGTGATGAAAACTGGAAAAATCACAGTTTCTGATTTTAAGTATTACAGATTATATGAGAATTACATTGTAAAATGTAATATTTACATTGAAAACTTTGAAATTTAACATTCAAAGTTTGAATTACAAAAATGTTATTCCGAACTGTAATTTTTCGGGACACTTATTACTATTTATAATGTAATTTTTCAAGTTTTCTTTTTTCCGTGTATGAAGATAGTATTTATCAAGATTAAATACATATATGTGTTTATAATAAAAATTTTTGAGCCATGTAAGTATCATACATGATGGTACAAAGGAAATAATGTCATTACTCAGGATGAAATTGACATCGAAGGAGAGAAATATAACCAGATGGAGATGACCAACGGTACGTGGGTGAATGCAATTTGAAAATGAGAGAGTGAAATATATGAGAAGGAAAGAGAAACAGAGAGATTTTCACGAAATACCAGTTTCCAGTGTATAGTCTCAGTTGAATTATGCTTGTATTTCCCGTCAGCGCATCCGATGATGTCTACGGTAATGTAACTGAAATGTATGAATATTTCGG
Source organism: Cotesia typhae (assembly GCF_013202065.1). Taxonomy (NCBI): domain Eukaryota; kingdom Metazoa; phylum Arthropoda; class Insecta; order Hymenoptera; family Braconidae; genus Cotesia; species Cotesia typhae. Next base: position 1,331,011 of record NW_027423757.1, on the reverse strand, counting down.
TGTAGTACACGCGCTATGCATACAGCCACTCTTTGCTCTCCATCTCTCTTAAGCACATGTCATCCAGAAGTATGTTACAAGTAAATGTGCGAGAGTGTACGTGCTACACGATTTATTTCCAGGCATATCCGTGAAATTCTGAATACATCCATATCCTTGCATCCCTTCAATATTCCATCTTTAATTTCACATACAAATAATAAATCATACGTCATCTAAATTCTAATGCAGTTTCTAATTGGTGATAAATTTTGGTAATATTAGTACATAATTTAAAAACAACATTATTCTTCTTTTTTATAATTTATTTTTAAATTATCGGCATGAATCAAATTTTTGAATATGAATTAACTTTTCAATTTCTTGTTAAGAAATTTTTTGAAAATTATAACTTTTATATTAAACTTAATATTTTATACTCATCCTAAACTAAAATGTGTATCTAACTTACGAATAATTTTTGAATAAAGAGCAATTTAAAATTTAAATTTATTTCGAAATTAGATTTTTATAAACTATTTTTTAAAAATATCATTTGGACAGATTTTTTAAAATTATTTTTATGCTGCATTAAATATTCCATTCAAATCTCTCTAGATCATTTATTTTAACTAGTGCTCTAATTTTAATAACATCCTAAAAAGAAGAAAATTGCAGTGGAGCGATTCGATAAAAAAAGGAAAGAAAAAAAGAGCATAATGTTTTTATGTACTTTCGCTTTTATTTATTGGGTCATCGATTTTCAACTTTTTTTGCTCGTTTAAAAGATTCACTTTCTCTCGTATTTAATTTTATTTCTTTGGAATAGTAATAGCCCCACCACGATTGTTAAAGTTTATTTGTATTGGTCAACGACCTTCTTGAGCCGCATGCGCGGTTAAAAAAAAACACGTACCTCATATTATTTTCTCGTGAAGCTTTGGCGTCGTCGCCGTTGATAAAAAAGCTTCGTTGAGTAGAGTAACCCGGGCGTGAGCAGACGTCAGTATTGTAAGTAATTCCGTGCGATATCGCGGGATTTGTTAAGCGCAAAGTTTAATTAGGGATGAGTGAACTTGTAGGTCGATAGAACTAGTAGAAGGGAGAAAAAATTAAAAAAAGGTGAAAAAAATCGAGGGCAAGTCGGGAGATAACTTAAGGATATTACTCGTGTGCTATTTAGTGTCTTTATCTTTGTCTTTGTAGTGGGTAAAAGCTGCTTGCCCTTACAGGGATTGCTTAGTGTGCTTGCGCATCTTCTGAAAAATTGAGTACAGTGGAAGGTGTGAGGGTGCAGAGAGAAATCGTGAGATAATATAGACGATGCCAAGACCACGCCTCTTGTCTAAGGTTACCCCACTCTGTTGGCGAATTCTCCCACCGCTGGTGTTCAAGAGGGGATCTAAGATTTTTCCACGTTTTATGAATCCTCTTACTCTAACCGTATCTCCTTCACTACCCTTTCTTGAATATACATATCAACCAGTCTCTTTTATTGATCCATCCACTGTACAACAGCTATCTTCCATTTTCTTACCAATTTCTTAGATGTTACTTTTTTTATGTGGTCTGACAGAACTTGGCTTTTTCTACTTTTTATAATACCTTTTACTATACTCCTTGTTGTCTTTTTATTTTTTTTTTTTATTATCTTTATCTTTATGCCTTCCAACAGCCTTATGTTTAAGCAGCTGTCTTTCATGTTTTTAGATGCTAACTTGTGGATACTACGAGATTTCATGGTGGGCAACTTCGGGTGCATCCTAGGGCCGATAGTAAGAGAAGGATTATAAAGCGAAGAGAGAAAGAGAAAGTACTCATAGGTCGGGTGCTTTAGCTTGAGGCTGTTAAACACGGTGGGTCTTATCGGTAAAACTGTTCTATACGGAATAGCAGCCGTCCAGCCATTGGCCACTAGAATATCTACCTTATATGTTCCTCTCATCATGCAAAACACACACACATTTACCCATGAACATGTATACATATATGTTCTTTATACGTTTGTATGCATATGAGTAAAACTGTTTGAACGTGTATCTCTTGAGAGCTTAGCAATGTACTAAAGTGCAACTACGTCATGGATGAGTGTCTTGTTGTATACCTTTATACAGGTTGTATTTGCACCAAAGTCAAACTAAACTTTCTCGATTACTATCGTAAAAATAAAATATATAAGATATTTATCTACGACTTTATCTACTTATTTATTTGTTTATTAATAGAGCGAATTTTTGCAATTTGCAAAAATATACACCACAGATATTTATTAATAACCATAATATTTATTAATAAAAAGGAGTAAAATACCTATACATTAAGACTTTCGTTATTCACCGCAAGCTTGCTCTTTTTCTTGCAGTGCCCTCTAAATTTTTAGCTTTTCGACAATGTATTTCTAATTTAAATAACTTGACATTTAATTTTTTTCCTCCTAAACAACTAAACTTACAGGAATCAAAGATACATATTCTCATAGGAAATTAAATTCTCTACACAGAAAAAAAAATGTTCTTGAATCAAGTATATATTTTTGAAGAGCTCAGTATTCTTGATTTGAGTAGAAAAATTCTTGATTTAAGAAAGATTTTCTTGATTTGAGGAAATTTCACTTAATTCAAGAAATTTTCGTCTTGATTTAAGACAATTACCCTGTTCAAAATTATATTCTTGGTTCAAAAATTTTTCTCTTGAATCAAGTTAATTTTTTTTTCTGTATACAAAACAGATTTTTCATAATTTTTTGATAAATTCAATCCTTTGAAAGTTACTAAAAAATAAAATGTTAAAAACTTGAACATATTTTTTTTAGAGGTCATAAGTTAAAAATTAAACGGGCGTTGCAAGAAAAAAACAAACATGGTAAATAACGGACACTAACCAGACATGAGTGTTAGGAGGTAACTAGGAATTTAAATTGCGCGCTTCGCACGCCATGATTTTTTAGCCAATAAAGAATCGGGGACCATATTTTTGCGATAATTCGATACTTAGTTAACTTCACACTTATTTTTATTATTTTTATTCCATCTATTTTAATTTAAAGGATATATTTGATAATTTTTGTCATCAGAATGATTCTGGTCCTTTTTTACCATAGTAATGTATATCCATATGATTGTATACAGATATAATGATAATCATCCGACTTACAAAATTATTTTGGATTATAAAAAAGTAATTTACATTTAATTAAAGATTCGTTTTGATTTTAATTTCAAGCAACTAAGAGATCCGTTAAATAAATAATCTGATTTATTATTAATTTAGATAGATTCATTCTGGAAACATAAAATATCTGATTCCTCTTTTCAAATCTTTGGTTAAAATTATTTGATAGTTATAATATAATCCATTGAAAAATTTAGACCTTTTGATAAGAAAATTTAAATAACAAACGATTATTAAGCCAATTGTAAAATAAATTAAGCTAAAATATTTTACCACTAGAGTATTATCTTTATCAATACGTAAGTAACTGTTACAACTTCATACATAGATATATACATGATATCTATGCATGTGTGTATGTATATTTTGATAGTGCACTATCGCATCAGCGCCAATTCCGTTTATTTTGTACTTGAGTATATTCCCAGTTCGATATATATATATATATATATATATATGACTAGAGATAGTGTACTTGGTATAGACAAAGAGAGTAAATAAAGTAAGAGAGTGAGGTTGTGGGGTGTTAGAGGAATAGGAGTATGAGTGCAGGATGCAAGAGACGAGCTTTTCAGGGCATTAGTGTTCGAGCTTGGACTAAGGCTTTCTCTAGAGGTCTCCTGGCAACCAAGCCTATCAAACTATCTTATGCTCTAACCTTTAGCAAGCCTTTTAACTCTCCATCTCTCTCTTCTCCCCTAGCTTTTTATGTATCTCGGTCTCTCTTATTCCTTGAGCATCTACCCAGAAATCTCACCCGACTCCCAGCCACCCAACCACCCACGACGACGACGACCCAGGGAATCTCACTTGGAGCCCTTAACAACCGACCCCTCGGGAGAAACTGCGAAATTGAGAAAATTATCCTCGCCCAACCGTTGTAGAGACTATACTCCAATCCAAGGGAACCATAACACTATTTTCTGTTTCTCTTTCTCTTTAAGTTTTATCATTCACTCTAGTTCTTCCGACAGGGGGAAGGGGGGGGGGTTCAGTTCAACTACGATGACCGTTTGCTATAATAGAACTCGAGTACCCGTGTGGTTTGTCGGCCATCTTAGTTCTCGGGAATTAAGGAGAATAGATACCAGCCGAAAGTTTCACTTGCTATGTATATCTATACACATTGTTTCTTTTAAGTCTCTGGGGATTTTATCCAGCGATTACAATATAAATCATCCAGTTTCTTTCTCTATTTTCAAATTGTCGAGCTCCTTAACTAATATTCATAGTTATGAAACGATATCCAAAGTGCACCAAACAAAAGAATGTACAATTTAAAAAAAAATTACTTTTTATTTTTGTATTTTCTTAAATACTGCCAGAAAAGAATTTTCTCATTTTTTTAACAAAATTTATATCGTGATATAAGATATTATATTGATATAAGAATGTTATAAATTTGAATTAAGTAATTAGAATTGATTACGTTTAACGAACTAAAGTTTAAGATAAGTAAAAATGTATATTTACAGCAATAATTTAGACAAATACAATTGTAAACATTATTTTTCTTGTAATTGTTTTATGAAAGAATTATTTTAATAAATCGGATTCCTTATCATAGTTTATACAATTATATGTTACTTGCAAAGGAACTAAGACTTTATTCAAATAACGTGACAATTAATTTATTATTTCCATCTTACTTAGAGTTATAAATATTTGCTAAAGGAACTCAATAAAATTTATAATTGTTCTGAATTATTGAGTTGTACTCCAGTTATTGGATTTAAATTGCTTTTAACAGCGATATTTTAAACGCTTGGAAACTATTCACCATTAATGACATTTTTTTCACTAAAATTAAGAAAATATAAAATTAAATCGAGAATACGAAATAATTATGGTTATTATGAATTTTCTTCAATCAAAAAAAATGTTTCTTCTGTAATAAACGCTTAAAACTATGAACGTTTTCTCATTTCGAATTAAGGTTTTCTTAAATTCATTTTTTTACTTCTCGCTAAGAAAAATTGAAAATTTTAAAAAATTCAAAAAGTTATTGGTTCTACCCCGTTTTGCGGAAATTGAGTTTTCATCAGGTCTCGACATTTTGAGATTCTAGAAATCTTCCCTGACTATTTTTATGGTAATATCCGTACGGCTGTGTGTGTGTAAACCTCTCATAACTTCTGAATGGCTTCTTCTTAAAGTAAAGAGTATCTTTGTCATTAAATTTCCTGAAAATTTGAACCAATTCGGTTCTCTAGATGTTGAGAAATCTCAAAAACAAAATTTTCGAAAAATGGTTTTTTTGGAATAACTTCTAAATGGCTTTATTGACCAATATAAAAAACTATTCAGCTCTTAACCTTAGAAAATCACGTTAATTGCCGCCAGGCCGGTCAAAATCGATTAATTCGTTCGTGAATTATCAAAAACGAAAAATTTCAAAAAAAGTGTTTTTTTTTGTTTTTTTTTTTTTTACTTCACTACGACATTTCTTTTTAGATCGTTTTTTATATAATGATGTAATGATGTAACTATACGAGCTCAAAAAATCATGTAGATCTTCTCCAAGAACGTTAGAGTCGACTGATTGGTTCGTGAATTATCGTTCTCGAAAAAATTTCGACAAAGTGAATTTTTCAAATTTTTCAAAAATTTTCGGTCTGATCAATTTGTATTCAGAAGTAAATCATAGGATTCGAAAAATTGTATCGAATGCTGCTAATCGCGTGAAAATTGGTTTATTCATTCAAAAGTAACTGCAGTTTGAACATTTTAAGAATAGTGCATAGAAAGAAAGAAAGTTTTGAGTCAAGTGTAAATTTTCTTAAATCAATCTTAAGAAAATCTTAAGGAAGATTGAAAATTTCTTGAATGAAGTTAAATTTTTTTAAGCCAAGAAAATTTCTTCTTGCTCCAAAATAACTTCAGTCTTCCTTACAATTTTCTTGGTTCAAGAAATTTTTTTTTTCTGTATGTTTTAATTAACTTCTATCAGATTTTTGAGCTCGAAGAGCTCAAAAACGTCATAAGTGCAATTTTAAGTACTTATGTATGGAATTTACGAGATGTTGCCGGGATGGCTTTCAGGATCAACCGTTTTCCTAATTTTTTATACATATGTAATGGAATATTTTTTTGATTGAAGCTAAAACTACAATTGAAGTTACGAACATTCAGGATAAAATATTTATTTACTCTATTAAATATATAGAATAAAATAAGTAACGTAATATCGTTGTAGACTTTTAGGATTTGGCGGTATCATTGGAATTATTATTACTTAAATATATAGTTGGCGACGCTTGTTACACGAAGACAAGCTAGGAACTTGACGGTGAACTGTGTGGTGAGAAAACAGGTAAATGGAAATGGTACAGAGTAAAAGCGAGAATACAAACTGTATGCTAAAGGTGGTAAGATGAGGAAGTGGAGGAAGAGGTGTTTAATCCAATCCTGAGTTTGTTCTTTCGACGATTGACGTAATCACTGGCTTCTCGTAGTTTCCACGTAACTCTAGTCACTCGAAACACTGCTCTCGGGTATACCAATCAAGTGGGTGTATACAGGTCATTTACTTTCGCGTAATTCTGTAATGTTATTTGCTCTCGTAAAATTCTAACAAGAAAGTACATATGTAGGTATGTATGTACAATCAAACAGTTAAACTTGTTAACAAACAAATAAAATTTTACACTACTTTTGTAATGAGTTTGAGATTAAATTTTGCAAACAACTATTAATGCCATCTTAATTAACAATTTGTTATTTTTTTAGGTCGTCGAGAGTTTTTCAAGATCAAAATTTTGACTGTCTACATTGTATATTGCTTGCAAGTGGATAAAGTAATGTACATACATATATATAACACAGAGGAGACGACGACGATCTATCCTTCTATATTGACACTAAGCTTTACTTCCAAGAATATTAAATCAATAATTTCAGCTTCAATGTTGCACGAGATAATATTCTAAAGTAAAGGTAGGGTATTAAAATTGACGGTAGTGTTATGTCTAATATATCTATTTAAGGATACAACAGGATATTGTTACACTTATCCAGCACATGATTCAACCAGGTTATCACATATAGCAGTTAGTAATATATTAAATTTTCTTGTCAGCTATGATTTTATATTGACAAAGTAACATTAATTGTATAAATAAATAGTATGATTAAATTTTATCTTGTCAAAATTTGATACAAACATACTTTAAACATTAAAGATGATGATGATGACACAAAAATATGAATTTCTATTTTCACGAAACACAGTTTCATATTTTTATTTTATAATAGAACGATTAAAAAAATGAATATAATAAATAAATAGATTTATAAAAATAACTAGGGATGCTGCATCGAGAGCAGCATCTCTGAGACTGCTGAGGAGACTATAAGCTTTGTCACTTGAAATTATTTAAACCAGTTCCATGTCTCACGCTAAATTTCTGCATCCAGATATTCTTCTTTTTATTACTTTTCTCATTTTGCTTTACTATATTCATGAACTAGGGAGATGACCACAAGAAGATTTCGTGAGAACACATACTGATCTAACAACTTTTTGACTGGTACTTTTATGTATTCATGCTACATCTTTCATACAATATCGTTTTTTCTACGATAAATAAAAGTCGAATGGTTTAATATATTGCATTTTTTGACAAAAAAATAGTTCAAATTATAACTTTAGCACGGGATCAAACAAATCAATAAAAATATATTGAAAATTAATCAAATGAAATGGACCTGAAAATAAACATTTTTCGGAAAAATACTATTTCAAACGAGTACTTTAACTTTTAATGCAATTTATTTAAGAATGTAAAAAAACATTTTGATATTTTTTCAAATTCAATTTTTTCCAAAAAATTTAGATTTTTATAAATTTATTTGTTTCATACTCCTAAATGTGTGGAAAATTGAAATATTAAAGACAAAATTATTACAAGTAGATAATTTAAAAAATTTTGTTTCATTTTACCCCGGATTCTGCGATGTTATTTATTAATAACGTGATATACTACTTTGAAGATCGCTGATTATTTGATAATATTATTCAACTTGTTTTGTACACATGTACTTACTAATAGATGAGATATACAAATATTGAACCAGTCAGACAAGTTTCCATTCGTCGGTTTTTAAGTATAAATAATAATTATTGAAAATTCAAGCATATCTCGCAAAATGACCGGTGGGCAGTTAAGTAGCGTGAGAATATCGAGTGGTCCAGAAATAGAAGCTTCCTCCTTGCAGTTAAACTGGTTTTAAATATAGCGCAGCAGTCTAGACATGTAATATGGTACTTGATCATTTTTTTTTTTAGTCTCCTTCTGTTTAAGATACTCGGATGAGACTGAGTATCCTTCTGTTTGTTTCATTTTTGAATATAATAAATGTTTAATAACTAAAGATGCATAAAATTTGCATTTAGTATATTATGAATTATAATTTTGATAATGCAAAGCTTAGTTGATCGAGTATATTATAAACCATGGTGAGATCCAAAGAAATGGTTATTATTCTCTTCTTGACTGTTACTTGAATCCTCTGGAGCAATAATACAGATCTGGTATTCGCAAAATCACGCATTGTTGCGAGGGTATTTGGCCGTAAGGGTTGAATGGTTTTAGCAATGGACGGGTGGCTGTAAGGCGCTTCTCTTGTCGTCATCGACGTCGACGACGCCATATTTGTGTGGGTTGGCGAGAGAGCTGCAGCTTCGAGCTTGGCCGGTTTCCTAGGGTGGGATTCTAAACGAGCAAGGATAGGAGGGCTCTGAGCTGAGAAACTGCGACTGAAAGTACGCTGGGCTCAGGACGTAAGGGGAAGGAAACGACTCTAGCATATAGAGTGAGTTTAGAGGATTCGTTGTCCCACTCACTTGGAAACTTCAAGACGTCGATACCAACGACGCCGACGCGGATCATTCCTGTTTTTTAGTGTTTATGCAAATATTTCTTATTACTATTTTTTTTCTAAATTTATTTCCGTGATTGATGTGACGTAATAAATTGACAATTTAGCTTTAGAGTAATATTTTTGCTATTTGACTATTTGCCTTGTCATTGAAATTGAATAAATAAATAAATAAAAAAAAAAAATAAAAGTTTTTATCAGGTACAATAATCTACATAAATAAGAGAATAAGGAAAATCATGTTTTTGGTAGCCATATTAAAACACACATAAAGTGTTTTGTTCATATCTTGAAGCATTGTAGTCACTTTTAAAACACTTCCACGTGTTTTAATTTCCTATGTTAAATGCCCATTTATCGTCATTTTTGAAACACTTGGATTTACAGTGTATATAAAATCATGAGTTTTCTTAGTTGAATTTAGTATTATTGAAGAGGTTTTGATCTAAATTTGTGCTTTTTCAAAATTTCATATGGTTCTTAGCGATTGTCATTTTATTGTGATGTGTTTTCGAAATAGCTCTAGAAAGTAAATTTGAATTTAGCGCTAGATTTAAAATCACTTTCACAGTTAAATTTGATATCAGTAAGGTTGACCTGAATTTATTCTTTTTTAAGACGTTATATATTTTTTGGTGATAATTAATATTCTATGTCAAGCTTTTGGAGCTGTTTTGAATAGCTCAGTGATTTAAATATGAACTTGTTCTGTCAGATTTTCCATTAATTGAAAATGTTATTGAAATATTTTTTTAATATTTATTTTAAAGGTACACCACCTTATGTATATTGTGATAAATAATATCCGAAAATCACTAATAAAAAATTTTTTTTGTTCACTATTTGTTCTTCTCGTCAGTCGCATGGTGATTTCAGGTTGCTAACTAATATATTATAGATTATTGATTGATCTAAAAAAATTTTTTAACTTCCCGCTATGGTAATCGATGATTATAAAAATTGGGAAATTAATGATTTTAGTTCAATTTTTAAAAATCAAGTTCTCATCAGATCTCCATGTTTTAAGATCTTAGGAATCATGTCTGATTATTTCTACACGGTGAATGTTTCTTTGAAGTTATCAATGTTTACACTTTAGCCAAGATTTTGAGCTACTAATTTTATCAAAAAGTACATATTAAACTTCATTCCAGTGCTAATGTTCCTTCTATAAGATAAAAAAATTTCAAATAATAAACGAGATCAGTTGGCAATTAAAGTCTTGTTTGAAATAGTCATCAATTTTATAACTCAAAGCTTAAATATAAATCTGCAGTACTGCGATATATGAAAAAAATAGGGAGTCGCACAAAGTAAAACACGAGTGCCATCTTAGCTTTTGCTTTTTACTCAAGCAATCAGCATTATCCCTCACGATCAACATAAATATTTTCCAATTAAAAATTTAAATCTATCATTCACTATTGAATATTAAAAAATGTTTCGGATTATGAGGTAAATGTAAATATGTACAAGTATGACGAAAAATTAAAGTCGATCGACTTTGATCAGCCTTTTTGTAAGGTCTCTTTTTAAGATTTCTTTTCAGATGAATTTTCTTAGAACTTTACATCCATTTTAATGAGAATTAAGCTTTTTAGTGTTTTATAAATGATCAGAAGTTGTTTTAAATTAGGGATCTGCAATTTAATGTCGACAGGGGAATATTTTGGTTGAAGCGCAGGGGAATCGAGGAATATATGGGAAAGTAGCTCTGAATGTCGATGTGGCACCTATGGGGGCAAAAGAGATGGTTGCGGGGGCCAGTGGTGTTTGGAGGTTAGACCGCAGTTACAATATCGCTTGATTAGAAATGTACATCGCGTATATGTGCGAGCCGCATACCCAGATGGTGGGTGGTTGCCTGGGCTGATGCCTAGCCAACTCTATGGTTTAATATACGCTTGGTAGAACTTACAATAAGGAATTGCAATAGTGAATGCATTGGAGGATACCTACAAACTTCCTCTTTATTGATGAATCGGAAAAATTAAATACTTCAGTTGATTAATTTTATAGATGTGGATTTTTATTGTTCAAATAAACACATACAGACAGAATATTAGTAATAAATTTGTTTAAAACTGAGGTCGAATAGGGAACATCGCTTTTAAAAACAAAAAGGATAGTTTAAAATCGTTTCCATGGAGCAAAATAGTTAACTCTCAGCAATCTGTTGTATTTTCATTCGTAGTAGCATTTCATCATAATATGCATTAAATATCCAAAAAAGCTCTGAAATTATTATTTGTTTAAGAACTTGGTAATTATTTCAAAGTAATAAACGATAAGAAATCGAAATATTTTTTTTTTATGGCAGGTTTTTAGATATTGTTAATTGATTGAGAAAGAACTCGCAAATTTATTAGTAAATTATATAGAAATCTAAAAAATAGTAATTTCTGTAGTTTCTCAACGAAAATTTTTCACTTTTTTGAATTCTGATAAATAAAATAATAAAAAAAAAAAAATTAGGAAAACGGTTGACCCTGAAGGCAATCATCCCTGCAATTCTCCGCCAATTCCATACCTATGCTTGAAATTGCACTTATGACGTTTTCGAGCTTTTCGAGCTCAAAAATACAATTTGTGTGTTATTTTGAGTTCTCCGAGCTTAAAGAAATAGCTTTTGTATGCTTTTGAGCTTAAAAGTCTGATAGGAATTTGATCAAACACTATTTTCCAAATTCTTAAACCGTTCGATGCAGTTTTCTAAGCTAGATAAAGAATCTTTAAGTTCAATTTGATCGGACTAAAAATTTTGGAGTCATAAACACTTTTTTCGGTTTTCTGTCGTCAACGATAACTCATGAACGAATTAACCAATTTTGACCAGACCGGCGGCGATCGAAGATGTTTTTTGATGATAAGAGTTGATGAGTTTTTGGTATCGATTAGTAGAGCCGTTCAAAAGTAATTTAAAAACACCACATTAAAAAAATTTTTTCTTGTAGTTTTTTTGAGATTTCTCAAAATCTACCGGTTCGACTTGGTCAAAATAGTATTCAAAATCTAAGTTCAGTCAAGCCGTTTTGAATGGCACCAATCACGATTAAATCGGTTCAGCCGTTCAAAGGTTATGATTTACACATGGTTCACACCACACACACACACACACACACACACACACACACACACACACACACACACACACACACACACACACACACACACACACACACACACACACACACACACACACACACACACACACACACACACACACACACACACACACACACACACACACACACACACACACACACACACACACACACACACACACACACACACACACTATCGCGGGAATAGTCAGGGACTAAAAATTAAAAATTGAATTTAGAAAAAAAATTTTTTTTTTGATTTACATAAAACAATATTAAAATTTTTAATTTTGACAGGAATTAATAAATGGTTTATTGATTATAATTTTTTTTAATCTCTTGATAAGCATTTCATAATTTTTAAACGATTCAAAGTTATTTTTTTATTTTTATTAAAAAAAAAGAAATTTACTCTGCGGAGTAAAATCTATGAATAATAAAATTTAAATCCGTTTCGGAGTGAATTTCACTTCCGGAGAAAGTAAATCAATTGAAAATCATTCACTTCCTATTCACTCCAAAATCACTCCGCATTCATTTCGAAAATTTTTACAGTGTGTAAGTAGGGCAAAATCCATATACGTGGAATATGGTTTTCCTTGATAAAAAAAGTCTAACATAATTGTGAGTGCAGAATTTTAATGACAACATAGTTGCTTTCATTACACTCACTTTTTAATCTACGGTCAAGTTGATATACTTAAATATTTTTTTAGTTTATTGTTAGTTTGACCTGCGATTGATTGTAAAAAAGCTATAATTTCTAGTGTTCCATGATAGTTTTAGACCATTTCAAGTTTTATAATTGTTTATTTGATTATGAGAATTATAGACCAATAGACTTTATCAACATGCATCGAAAATATGAGATCTATATAGGATGTATAATAAAGATGGTTCTATATTAGTACTATACTTTACAGTTCTTGAAGCGTGGTTTCCGGCTACGCCTAGACTTTCCTCCCGAGTTCCACCCGCAAGGAATATTCAGTCATTCTGTTAGATTTGCTATTCTCCCTTGAGAACTCTCTCGTCCCCTTTTCTCTTTGCATCGTGTATATCGTATAGTACCAGGGCATAGTACCATCTCGTTCTCTTTTCTCCAATCGTAGCTTCAACATCAGAACCTCAAAGTTTCGAGAGCTCTCCGCTCGCTCGGGAGAACTCTCGTGAGAAGTGAAAGGGTGAGAGACAGAGGTAAGGGGTAGTGCTAGAGAATTGCTTCGAATGCCACTGTGATTATATATTGTTCGCAAAGAAGATGGCGCCTGGGTCGATTCTCCAGTAGAGGATAATAATCGTACAATACTCCAGAGATGAAAGCAATTGATCATACCAATTGGAATTATTATTATTATTATTCTTATTATTATTAAAAATTAAAATAAACATTTTGTCTAAATATTCATAGTTTTAAGGTAAAATTTTGTCAATAGTTGAGGTGAGGTAAGCTATAATGCATGAAATTTCGCAAACTATTACAGCGGTGAGCACAAGTGCGGGGTAAAATTTTGAGGCAACAAGAGAGTTTTAAGACAAACTACCTCAGTTTTCCCTCGTGGCTCGAGAACGTCGGAAATACCGTAGGAGCATTCTAAACAGTTAATTAGCTGAATAATGCAGCGGTAATCTAGTGAAAATTGCATGTACATCGACCACGCTCAGTTTCAACAACTTGATCACCTAAGCGAGAAAAATTGATGATTTTTTTAAAGCTTAGTTACAGGTTTAGCTTATAAACTATCTACAGTCTTCATTCTCTATTATTAAGATTAGATCCATAGTAAAGATATTCTTTATAGAAAACACATTAAGGCGATGATATAAAAAGATTATGTTCATATTTTTAATTTTATTTATCATACATAGAGAAAAAAAAATTTCCAATAATTAGGTTACTTGTTAAAATCGATACTTAGCTCGAGTATTTAACTTTTTATTTCTTCAATTCAAAGGAAATATTTTTTAATTTATTGCAGTTTTTAAATTAATATTATAAATATAGAAAGATGATCAAATAAAACCTGAAAAACTTTTTTTGATTAATTTCAAAATTGAATCACATGTTATTCTCAAAAAACTTCATAGATTATTGCAAAGCACGTCAAAATTGGTGGATCTTTCTGGGAGATATCGTTGGCGAAAAATTTGCGATATAGTATATTGTGTGACAAGGGATGAAGCAAGACGATTTGAGACTGGAGTGAGTTATAATGTCAGAAGTCAGTCAAAATATAGCAATTTTAGGCCGATATCGCTTTGTTTAATTGTTATTGAAATGGGCTATTTCAAGGTTCACAATAAAGAAAATCAATTTTAATAGGTCTGAAAATCATTCTAATATCACTTCATTCAGTGCGGCAGATGATTGAACATTTCTGTCCTCGGGATGAAGTCGATCACATCGATTTAAAATTGTCTCGTTCCAACTGGCTCAACAGACGTTGAAATTTCAAGTTTCACTGCAAGTGACATGAAACAGTTTTTTTCGTTGAGTGTAAACTAGTTCTTATCGTTGACGATATAAAGATGATATAAACAACAAGAATACTCATAAATTGAATTCAAATAAGTATTCTATTAAAATATTAGAATAAAATAACGAAAATGACTTTAAGTTATCTTAAAATAAATGAAGAATCTATAATGCTATCTTAAATCAGTCTTTCATATCTATTGTTCATTGAAGAATATGTTAGGTGAACTCCTGTGTGACTCACTCCAGTTAATCGGAAGTAATTATATTAATTGCATGGCACACCCCGGGAGTCGTTACGCAGACGGTCCACTGGCTCGTCGCGCAGTTAATTCAGGCGCAAGGCGCGTGTGGCCACCCGAGATACTCTACGGTGTAACTGTCAGAAGGAACTCGAGTGCACAATTAAACCTGTAACCAGTTAACATCTGCCAGAGACGTTCGGTCCTTCGAGTCGTATGGCGAGAATACAAATCGTCAATTCCTTTATATTCTTTACTTACCAAATTCCTATATACTTCGTAGCAATTACTACCATTGCATTAAATACTTATTCATGTTACTCTTATATATTTTTATGCTACTTAAATCCTTTGTTAGGTAAAAGAAGAGGCGAAAAAACAAAATAAACATCGCAAAGTTTTTAAGAATGACATTATATGAGCATTTTGACTTGTTAAAAATTTTTTATGATAAATCAATTTTATGGTCTCAATTATACTATTAAATTTGCAATGCATCGAAAACTAGCAATACGTTATTGTATAAATATGATACGTCGATAGTGAATTCGATATAGTCAGAAAAACATATAGTATACTCCCCAACTGGATGAACGTGGTTAGCCGCAGGTAAAATTGCTTATTCTGATAATTTCCCCCTACTATTCTTTCGATACATATCTGTAACTTTAATTTCTGAGAATTTTGAGCGCTTATTTCACTTATTTTATAGTTATCACGACGTAGATGTAACTAACGTGGACGTGAATTAATTGTGAAATACTTAATTTATTAAATGTATCGGCTTCGCCTCGGACAACAATTACATGTGATCTGAGACATTTCTTACTTTACTTCCCTAGGTGTGTAATATATTATTGTTTGATTAAAAGAGAGCAGTAGGGAAGTTATTGCACAGAAAAAAAATTTTTCTTGAACCAAGAAAGT
Source organism: Cotesia typhae (assembly GCF_013202065.1). Taxonomy (NCBI): domain Eukaryota; kingdom Metazoa; phylum Arthropoda; class Insecta; order Hymenoptera; family Braconidae; genus Cotesia; species Cotesia typhae. Next base: position 1,315,232 of record NW_027423757.1, on the reverse strand, counting down.
TGTTAGGAAGACCGAAGTTATTTTGGAGCAAGAAGAAATTTTCTTGGCTTAAAAAAATTTAACTTCGTTCAAGAAATTTTAACTTCATTCAATAAATTTTCAATCTTCCTTAAGATTTTCTTGATTTATGAAAATTTACGCTTGACTCAAGACTTTCTTTCTTTCTGTGTGGTTTAACCCCGTTTTTCGAAAATCGAGTTTCCAACGGATGTTGACGTTTTGAGGTCCTAGGAAGGTTCCTCTAATGCTTTCGCGATGTTGTCCGTGTGTGTCCGTGTGTGTCCGTGTGTGTGTGTGTGTGTGTGTCTAATCTGCTTTTAAACTTGAAAAACCACGTCGATTGCCATCAGTCCCATCAAAATCGGTTGACTCGTTTGGGAGTAATTGCAGTTTGAAAATTTAAATAATAGTGTTAAATATAGTGTGTTCTTAAACTTCTATCAGACTTTTAAGCTCGAAGAGCTCAAAAGCTTAGAACAGCTAATTCTTTAAGCTCGAAGAGCTTAAAAATGTCATAAGTGCAATTTTAAGCGCTTAGATATGGAATTAGCGAGAAGTTGCAGGGATGGCCTGTAAGGTCAATCGATTTCTAGATTTTTTTTTTTTAACTCAGATTTTAGCAATTTCTATTTAGCAACTCAATAGCAGCTCAAAGACTTCAAATTTTCTCTCGTAACTGAGACTTTTGAGGTGCTATTAATAAGGTTCAAAACTGCATGTTATTTCATTACTCTGGAAGTACCAGTAAGGCTTGTCAGAAATTATACTTCCAGTCTCGCCCTCCTGATTACATGTATACAATTTGTAGTACCATCTCTTCTAGCTATTGTAACCACGTCTTTTAGAGTTTAAAGATTTAAATTGACCGCGTTTGGCGCCTCCAGTGGAGGTGGCGGCGTCACACGGTCACTTTCGTCATAACATTTTTTCGTGCAAACAAGTAAACATGTAAGAGTTTTAATAAAAACATTTTAATAGATTTAACGGAAAATTCAAACTATTTTATTACCAAAAAGATGGGTGGACACAAGAGAAAATCTTCTGATAAGGATCGTGATAGAGATTATGAAAAATTAAAGAAACGACTACGCGAAATGGAAAAGAAATTGGAAGAACGTGAACAGAGGGTAAACAACGACAAAGAAAACGACAATGGTGGTCCTCAGGCAAATGACAATGTAGATGGCTCGGAGACAATAAATACTCAAACAAGCCCATTAAATTTGGCAAAAAACCAAGGCAAGTATTAATTATTTAATTCAAAATAAAATACATAAATATATATATCCGTTAAGGTTATGCGAGACATAACATAAGCACGGAAATTAAAAAACAGCTGAGCTTATACGTGAGATAAGACATAGCTGAAAATTTTATAGTTGACCTTACACGAGAGGTAAGACATAACTAAATTAAACTAAATTAAATTATTTCTCTCTCTCTCTCTTTTACAGAGACTCCAAAGAGCACTGTAAACGACACACCAACAGAGAGAGAACCTCCAGTTATAGATTTAGCAAAAGAAATCGAAACTGGGGAAAAATCACTAGAACAATCAACTAGTAAGGTGACAGAAACCGTGGAATTGGACCCAGAAATCTTACAAATAATCGGAGAAACACCAACAACTGAGCCAGAAGGCTTAAAACTATCAGCTCATATTGCTAATCGCTGGAAAATCTGGCTTAAGACGGGACAAACAAAAGAAGCTAAGGAGCTTCTACTCAAAAAATACCCTAGAAAAGGGGAATGTTCTTTGGAAGCTCCAAAACTAAACCCGGAAATTGCAGCGTCACTCAATGACGGGTCTTTAAAGAGAGATAAATATTTCTCAAATACTCAGAACCTAGCTGGCTCTACATTATCAGCATTAAGTTTGGTTATCGATCTTTTACTCACAAAGAAACGAGAAGAGATCGACATAAAAAAGATGCTGGAAAACTTGTGGGAATCCTCACAAATTTTAATCGACTTGTACCGTGGACAGACTATTGCCAGAAGAGCCTGCATTCTGCCTAGTCTGAACAAACAAACGGCTGCTCTATTAGAGAAAACCGAGACTAGTGAGCTGTTATTTGGAGACAAATTGGGAGAAAAAATCAAAGAATCTAAAATTATTGATAAAATAGGGACAGATATAAAATCTCAATAGCCCTCTAAGAAGCCTGGAACTCCAGCAAACCATTTAAACGCCTAGAGCCCGTCTGTGACAAGATATCAAGCTTAGACGGGCACAAAAGCAAAATCGTCCAAGCCGAGCTACAGCCAGAAATACTCCAACCAATCGAAAGGTCCACAGAGTCAGCACAGGGGTCAGAGCAACAAGAATCGGAGCCGATACTAAACAACAAACTTCAGGTAAATATTGCAGGAAGGTTAAAAGCATTTTTAAGCAAGTGGTGTGTAATTACATCAGATCCTTTTATACTACAAGCTATTAAGGGGTATAAAATACCCTTTAAATCAAAACCATACCAACCGAGACCACCACCCGAGCGCAATTGGACAGATCTTGAAGTATCTGCTATAGAAGTAGAAATTCAAAGACTATTAAAGTTAGGAGCGGTTGAGAAAGTCACACTGACCGATGACCAGTTCATATCCTCTTTCTTCTTGGTCCCGAAGCCAGATGGATCTAACAGATTTATAATTAATTTGAAAGATCTAAACGAATTCATCGATGTAGATCACTTTAAAATGGAAGACATGAGAACAGTCTGTAGATTACTCGCCCCAGGAATTTTTATGGGTACTATTGATCTCAAAGTCGCTTATTTTTTAATACAAGTGAATAAATCAGATAGAAAATATCTTAGATTTATATTTCAAGGGGTAATTTATGAGTCCACATGCGTCCCATTTGGCCTTTGTTCAACTCCATTTTTATTTACAAAAATATTAAAACCCGTTGTCAATATTCTTCGAGAGGAAGGATTTTTATCTGTAGTATATCTCGATGACTTTCTCTGTATGGGGTTAAACTTCAAATCTTGCTTGACAAATTTAAAGAAGAGGTTGGGGAGCGTACTGCGACGGTAAACGGGCTCGAGGTTTCTGGAAACCAGAGGAAAAGATCTTACATATTAATGATCTTGAACTTCGAGCAGCTTTTCTGGCGTTAAAGTGCTTCGCAACGGATTTGCATGATTGCGAGGTTTTAATCAGAGTTGATAATTCAACAGCAAAGGCATATATAAATAAAATGGGTGGTTCGCAATACCTGCACTTACACTTACTGGCCAAAGAAATATGGGACTGGTGTGAAGAAAGAAGGATCTGGCTTTATGCTTCTTATATCCCATCAAGAGAAAATAAAGAAGCAGACAATCAATCTCGCGTAAAAAATATAGATACTGAATGGAGCTTAGCGGTATATGCGTTCAATCGCATCATAAAGCGGTTTGGTAATCCTGATATCGATCTATTTGCTTCACGGAATAATTCTAAATGTAAAAAATATTGCGCTTGGGAACGTGATCCGGATGCTATGGCGATAGATGCATTTACAATTAATTGGAAAAAATATAAATTTTATGCATTTCCTCCTTTCGCCTTGATAGCACGAGTATTACAAAAAATTATTAACGATAGAGCATCTGGTGTCATGGTAATACCACTGTGGTCAACACAACCGTGGTTTCCACTGCTTAAAAACCTTATGACTTCTGATATGTTAATATTTAAACCTAATAATAATCTTCTAATTTCTCCACTCAGCGACCAACGGTCTCATCCTATGGCGATGACTCTTACCCTGGCAGCCGTCAGATTATCAGGGAAGCATTCTTAAGAAAAAATTTACCAGAGTCATCATTAGCAATAGTCCTGACAGCATCCTTAGCAGAATCCACAATTAAAAGCTCGTTAAAAGACTGGTGGATGTTCTCAATAGTAAAAGAACGGGACCCATTCGACGTGGATGCAAGTTCAGTACTAGACTTTTTATCACAAAAATTCAAAGAGGGAGCAGCTTACGGGACCCTCAACACTGCAAGATCGGCTATATCTCTAATATCAGCAGTAGACATTACTACTGATCACAATATTGCGCGTTTTTTCAAGGGAATATTCAAATTGAGACCAATTAAGCCTAAATATGACTCAACGTGGGATACTGAACCAGTAATAACAAAAGCAGCAAGCTTCTACCCACTAGATAAACTTTCGTTACGTCAGTTAACAGAGAAACTGGTAATTCTGTTAGCGCTTGGAACTGCACATAGAGTTCAAACTCTGTCATTGATCGCAATTGAAAATATCTCTCACAATAAAAACAACGTGCAAATTAAGATCCCAGACATTATCAAAACATCACGACCTGGAGCTTCACAACCTCTGTTAGTACTACCTTTATTCACTGATAAGCCAGAACTTTGTGTGGCAAACACTTTGCTAGAATATATAAAGAAGACAGAAAAGTTGCGAGTAAATGAAAAACGGTTGTTGATTTCTTTTCGTAAACCACACAAAGCGGTATCATCGCAAACGCTTAGCCGATGGATTAAAGAGTTTCTGAGAGAGTGTGGAGTAGATGAGAAATTCACTGCCCACAGCACTCGACATGCATCGACCTCCAAAGCAGCAGAAGCAGGTGTAAGCCTAGACCTAATAAGAAAGACAGCAGGTTGGTCAGAGAAGTCGCAAGTCTTTGCAAAATTTTATAATAGACCAATAAACAGTCAAAGTAATAATAATTTCGCTGAGGCGGTACTGCTAAATCGCAATAAAGATAAGTAAATAAACATATGTATGAATAAGTGCTCCTGATCCTGGATTTATTCTTGAAAACTTAAATAAATAAAAAAAAAAAAAAAAAGGAAAATTTTGCTGTCTCTAAACATCTACAAATTGTATACATGTAATCAGGAGGGCGAGACTGGAAGTATAATTAAACGATCAAACGAACTTACCTGTACGTGAAGTTCGATCGTTATTATACGATAGTCTCGCCCGAACTGATTACAGTCCCACCCAAGTTCCAATACACCCTAGGATATTTAAATAATATCCTTTTTCCCATTTAATAATCAAAAATTTTCTTTTTCGGCTTTCAAAGATATGACGAAAGTGACCGTGTGACGCCGCCACCTCCACTGGAGGCGCCAAACGCGGTCAATTTAAATCTTTAAACTCTAAAAGACGTGGTTACAATAGCTATAAGAGATGGTACTACAAATTGTATACATGTAATCAGTTCGGGCGAGACTATCGTATAATAACGATCGAACTTCACGTACAGGTAAGTTCGTTTGATCGTTTAATTTGAGATACTAAATTTCGACTCGGATTAGAAGGAATTGATTGTACATGGAATCGAAGATGTAATAGTAAGAAGTAATCTTAAAGGGGGTACTTCTGAATGATAGTTCAGTAAGTGAAATCGATTTTTCAAATTAATTTTATTGAAATCTTTAATTTAAGAGGGAATCTCATATTAACACATTTATTCTTTTTCGTTTGATAATCTTGAGTGAAGCTATTTTTTTTTTTTTTTTTTTTTTTTATTCACTTAATGTATTACATTTTTTATATTCTAAAAATAATAATAGAAAAATTTTGTAAAATTCTTAAAGTTAAGTAAAGATTTAGTAGAGAAAACAAGATGATTTATCTTTCACACATCCTTTGGTGGCAATGAGTCTCTTGAGTGAAGTACGTGTCTCATGTTTGAGTCCGGCCGTTGAGTTTCTGATGGCGGCAACAAGATGCCGGGAAATTGATTGATTAGAGGGTAATATATGAGAGCATGTGTAAAAACCGAGAGAGCAAATCAAGTTTGAGTATGAAGAAAGGAGTACGAGAGAGCGAGCGTAGGTAGTCGATACGGGTCAGTTAGTCAGGTGTTGGATTATTTGGTGGGGTAACAACGTACAATGCAGAGCAAGTATATCCACGACGGTATATATGAGCGAGACATGAGGGGGATTGAAAAAGAGAAGGTGAGGGTGAGGGTGGTTCAGAGGCGGTAGTTCGAGGTGCTACAGTTTATAATAGTTGCTGCTCGCCAACCTCTTTCCCATTTCTACACCCTCTCGTTGCTCGACCGCCAGAGAATGAGAGAACGGGCCAACCCTGCCCGCAACTTCCACAAAGTTGCTTAAACCTAACCTGCACTTACTGTCTACAGTAACAATCAAGTTTTGTTCAAGACTTATACTAAAAATTAATTAAAATTTGAACTTTGTAATTAAAAACAAATCAATATTTTATGTCGTTTCAACAATAAATAATTTTGATTATGGAAAATATTCAAGAGATGATATAAGAGGACATATTTTTTGGTTAAGCTGAAATTATGTAATTTGCATGAACTATAAAGAAAAATTTTGAGTTATTAGACGTGGTTGGGTGTTTGACAAAGATGAGGCAACTTTAGAGTATATAGTTTTGAAATACTTGTTGTGTACTCACTCAACACCACAACCTCAATTGTTGAAGAAAATAGTTTACACAACATATACAGTTGGACCTCATTAAGAGACTACTTGCTATCTTTTTTATGAACCAGACATCGTGGTAGCTTGAGAAAAAAACTAATAGTCTTGTAACAAGGTCCGACTGTACACAAAAAAAAATTTACTTGGATCAAGTAAATAATTTTGAAGAATTTCATCGTTTTGGTTTGAGTTGAAAAATTTTTAAGCTAAAAAATTTCACTTGGTTTAAGTAAATTTTACTTGATTCAAGAATTTTACTCTAGATTCAAGTTAATTTTTTTTTCAGTGTATTTTAAAAATAATTCATTTCCTCGCAATAATGAATTAAAGAAGCTTTTTTAACGCTTTGCGATTGAGCTGTGCAACATTTCGTTATGAGAACTTATATTACTTAAGTTTGTGATATAGACATCAGTATATAGTACAAATTTAGATTTTTGCAACAGCACCGTTATCAACTCCCACAATTTGTTGAAAATTATGTGTACATAATAATATATTATTAGTCTATTTACTCAATGTACAATTTTGAAAATTACGAATCGTATTATATGATTAATGCATCAATAAAATTTATTAAACTCATTGAAAAGTAATCGAAATTGAATTGTTTTAAAGAATACGATTATACTTTGCTATTGTTCCGTATAATTTTATCTATGGGTTAGACAGTACAATTGTATGGTTACAATTCAGACGTAAATATGTGATAACAGGTGTAGGGAGAGTTACAAGATTTATATATGTTTTCGCCTCGACAAGAATACATTAGAATAAAATATTTCAAGTACACTGAAAAATAATTATTTCATTAATGAAAAATGTTTTCTTCAAAATTTTGATCTCGTTTCAAAATATTGCGTTCTCTTAATTCAAGACATTGATTCTTAAATCAATAAATCAGAATTTTTGAATAAGGAACAAAAAATTCTTGATGTATTTTCTAATAATTTCTTTTTTGTGAATGAAGATAAGTGGTAAAATTGATCCAACATATTACTGATTCTTTCTAAGAATACCATTCAAATACAAAATTATTGGGTCTATGATACTTTGTATATCATAAAAAGGATCTTAAGTGAATTTCAAAATATGTTGATTTAAAAATTTTGTTTCTTTAGTTTTTTTACTGTTCTGAATGAAGAAACTTGGAAGAAACTCTGAATGAAGAGAATTGTTCTTGGAGAAAGAATTTGATTGTATTTATAAAAAATAATATACTCTTGATCAAGAATGTAGATCTTTCATCTCAGGAAAACAAGATTAAAAACAAGAAATTCGAAAAGCAAGATAATCGGTCTTTCCAAATAAGTATATTAAAACACAATGGAAAAGTTTATTGAACAGGAATCTACAAACATTTTTTTATTTAGGAAGTTTGTGGTTATTATTCTTATTAATTATTAAGAGTATACAAACTTAAAGATCGAGCTTGATACATATTACCTTTAATGACTAGATGTCTTTGATAGCACAAGATGCGTAAATTGGCTTTGAGTACTACAGATGTCGAGGCGGGCCGCGATGAGAAGCTAACACCTTGTTAGCTTGACAAATTTAGCTCATCTGAGAGTACTCCCCTACCCTGGGTCACGCGGTTTTGTCTTCTCTTCTCTGTTTAATCCATTCAGTTCCTTTCCGCCTCCCTCGATTCTACTCTCTCCTCGTGCATGTTTACTTCTATGTTCACTCTAACGCAGTCCTATTCCATTTTGCTTGCACCCTACTATAGGATGTTAGCATCACGGTATATTACAGAATCTCGCCCTCTGGTATCTTCGTAGATGCCGCGGCTATAATTTCGGTCTAACTCAATCTACCTTTCATCTATGCTTAGTAATAACGCTCATATGAATATATTTAGATATACATGCCTACAGTCAGCTATTGATCACTTTATTAACAACCTAAAACTTTCGCACTGTACTTCTTTGAAGAGTAAAGAGATCATGAATAAGATAATAAAAAGTTTTAAATTATATAAAATTTGTAAGCTTCTACAAAATAAATAATAATTTTTTGAATTTTACTTTCTAATGTCTTGTGGCACTCTTGACATCAATGAAAAAACTAAGACGTATGCACTATAACTATAAATCAGCTGATTGATAACATGTGCGGCCGAATGTTAAACTTTAATTATTCATGAAATACAAAAGATCGGTTGATTTTGATTTTTGAAACGAAGCTCCCTATAATCTCATGTTTGTGGCTGATACCTAGGCTAAAAAAAGAGTAAGATTTTGAAGACTCTTTGGCAACAGATATTATGGTAACAGTTAACACAGCTGAAGTTACCATCGTAATAGTTACCAAACCAATTGGTATTGTGACAACATTGAGCTAAAAAGTTTTACACTCGTGAGTAAAAAAAAAAATTCTCTTCAAAATCACCAGAGAGGTTTTTTTGTGAAATAAGCCTATTAATAAAAATTTGTTTTCAATCGATAAACTACATGAAATAAAAAGACTCCACATGTAACACAAGATTGCTTTATTGCTTACAGAATTAATAAAAATATTCAAACCGTTCTAAGAAAACATGTTTTTTTTTTAATTGTCAGTTTTATGAATTGAAAGAGTTCAAAAATTTACATAAGTAATTTTAAGCTCAATTTTCTGAAAATTTATTTAATTTTAAGCGTTTTAAGTACGAACCTAGCGAGAAACTTCAGGGACGGTGTGCAAGGTCAAAAATTTTCCGGATTTTTTTAAATCAAATAAAAGGATTAGATGTGTCAATACACGTAATTTCATGATACTCTACACAGAAAAAAAATTTACTTGAATCAAGAAAGTAATTTTGAAGAATTTCATCTTCTTAATTTGAGTAGAAAAATTTTTAATCTAAGAAATTTTTCTTGGTTTAAGTAAATTTTACTTAATTCAAGATAATGAAACTCTTCAAAATTCTTTTCTTGGTTCAAGAATTTTTTTCTTGATTTAAGTTAATTTTTTTTTCGGTGTAGCAAAATAAACATAATAGCGCATAGTTGAAATAAAAAAAATAGCTTGACCTTGGCTAGTTGATAGTAATCTATAATCTCAAATGATTCGCGTTAGAAAGTGTCGAAAAGTGATACGATAGCAAAGATTTAAAGTTATGAGAATGAAAAAGTTAATGTCGGTTTCATTTAGTATAAATAAGAAAAATAAAATGTAAAGAATGTACAATATAGGTTTCAATTAATAGACGATTGAGTAGTGAAGTGAGACAGTGTTCCTATAATATGCTCAGAGTCATTCCAGTAAAACTATCGGAAAGTGATATCGCGAATTCTCAGAACCCTTGTGCTATGTATCGGAGGATTTCAACCGGGAACTTGCTTTGTTTCGTGGCTCTTTCGGTGTGCAAGGGGTGTGAGAGTGAAAAGCTGCAAAAGATAGTAAGGGGAATGATTTGGAATACGAGGTACCGAACCGTAATAGAATTGGACGGTCGAGAAGTGCCAATAACAAGGCGTAGAGCTTGTCGGGAGCATTTAATTGCATTAGTATTTCATACTGGTCTTCAGTTTGCCTGAGTCTTTTTGCCTTACTTCAGTACTATTTGAAATGAGTAATACGATAATAACGTTTTAATTGTTTTGTATTCAATATTCTGTTGAATCTCAAGTCGTTTTGTTGTAAATTAATGTGAATTATCGAGTTGATAGTATTATAATCCAAGGAAACATATATGAAACTTCTTATAAATTATTCTCTTAATTCAAGAGATTCAATCTTTAATCAAAAACATAAAACTCTTGAATCAATAGAGAAAATGTATTTAAGGATTTTTGATCCTAAAAAATGGGAAGAATGAAGAAAAACAAAAGTTTTCCGAAAAATGGCCATTGCGTTGAAATTATTAGACTGCAAAATCTCATGAATAATTCAACCTATTTTTAAGCATTTAGTCATAAGCAAAGCAATTTTTCAATTACAATAAATGATATAATTTTGAAAATCAAGTTTTTAAATAAAACCAGTTTCTTCAAAATAGTTTCTAGGGGCAAGATTTGTTTTCTTGAGGCAGCTTACCTTTTTATAAGTGTTATAATAACATTCTATCGTGAAGATGATATTCATATTATTTTAGAATACGTTGGTTGGAATGAAAAAAATTCAAGTAATTATTTATTATACATAAAATGTTAATAAAACAGATATTTAAAGCTTTTTTGAATCTTAAATTGATTGATTTAAGGGTACTAACACTTGCAAGCTTATTAGTAGATGAGGCCCAGATAAAGACGCAAGATTTAGTCAATAATACATGTCTGGAAGATTTTCCGCAGCACCTATGTTAAAACAAAGAAATAAAATACTAGAAAGCAAATATGGATTTAAAATGAATGTAAATGTCTGTTGAGTTTTGAATCAGATGTACAAATTAAAAGAAATTGTTCATTAAAAGTAAATAAAATATGTGAAAATTATTAAATCTGCGCGTAAAGAAATGTTCAGCATAAATAATTGTACAATTGGGTAGAAAAAACGCGCTCTGAAATACGGCAGTTTCTACATTCAGCACAAGTAAAAATTGCTGAACTAAGTAAAATCATAAAGTGTAACTCATGGATGTATAATTTTTGCTAAAACTCTGTTTGCTTTTTTTAACTACTTATGATTGAATCATTCATTAATTTTCGTCAAAGAATTTTCGCCCGTTTCGCTGGGCTTGAGTTGAAATTCGCTGATGTTTTTTTTTGTGTAAAACAATTTTTGAAATTTTCATTAGCATTTACCCTTAATTGTGTTCTTAAAGACTTCTAAATGTAAATTTTTACAATGTTTAATTTGAAACAATAAATAGTGCTAACGTTATTGAAATATAATTTAATAATTTAGGCTTGTGTTTACTGACATTTCTACACTGATAAAAAAATTGACTTGACTCAAGAGTCAAACTCTTGAACCAAGAATCCGATTTTGAAGAAAATGATTTTCTTGAGTCAAGAGAATAAATTCTTGAGCTAAGAAATTATTCTTAGTCTAAGAGAATTTTCTTGTTTCAAGAATTTATTCTCTTAACTTAAGAAAATAATTTTCTTCAAAATGGAATTCTTGGTTCAAGAGTTTGGCTCTTGAGTCAAGTCAATTTTTTTATTAGTGTATAAACTTTTTGTTGCATATATTTATTGAGACCGTAGATATTTGAATAGTTCTTAAGTTATACGAATTTTATTCCATGTCAATTCAAACATCAACTTCACTCGAGTTAGCATTGACACAATTCAGCATTGACCGACATTATTAATGATTGCTCGCGAAATCTAATCAAGTAAAAAAATTCTACACAGAAAAAAAAATTTCTTGAACCAAAAAAATTGTAAGGAAGACCGAAGTTATTTTAGAGCAAGAAAAAATTGGCTTAAAAAAATTTAACTTCGTTCAAGAAATTTTAACTTCATTCAAGAAATTTTCAATCTTTCTTAAGATTTTCTTAATTTAAGAAAATTTACGCTTGACCCAAGACTTTTTTTCTTTCTGTGTAATTGGAGCAACTAATTAGCAACAAAAAATTAACAAAGTTTCTCTCATTTTTTAATACTAGATCAGACAATATATACTTGCACTAAGATTGAAATTAATTGCTAATTATTAGGTAAGTATGAAATCGTGCATAGGATGGTATTTCAAATGTTAAAAAACGAATGTTCTTTCAAAAGTTGATTCCCGTTAAACAAAATGTGAAAAAAATTAAAAATTAAAAAAAAAAAATTGCAAAATTTCAAAGTTTTTTCAGTTTTTCTAAAATACAGATCGATAATTATATAAATTTATGCATAGATCTTAAGAGTGATGGAATGTTACTTTTAGAAGAGAGGAGTCCATAAGGTAGTGATGCTTGATGTGTACGAGGTGATCATAAATTGTAAAATCTATCAAGAGCAACGTGGTTGACATAATTCAAAGTAGAGTTTCCAGCTCCTCTACTAGTGGTATGAAGCATGGAGACCAGACTCTGCATAAATACCCGGTTGCAGAGAACAGAATTGTGCAGTGAGCAAGTCCAGACCGTTGTGGCGTGGCTACATCATCTATCTCGAATAATTTATTATCTCGCGGCAACAACGATAGCTTTCGCGTACTCACTAGTTAGTTCTCTCAGTATCATTAAGATATAATAATATGTAAACACAAATGGTCAATGAATCACATTATTCCTTATTCCGGAGGCAGTAGCTGAGCTTAATCAGATTATATTAATTCTAATTTTACCATTCCAAAAGACGTTATTTTCACTTTCTTTTTAGACATCCTAATACATATGTGAGGAATTTTTTATCGATTAGCTTTTCGGGAAATAAAAAGTAACTACTTTGTAGCACACATGGATTCATCTCGAGTCGCAACTGAAAGTTCCAGTCAAATGACTTTCTCATTAAAACTTTAGCAATTTCACACGAAAACCATGTGTGCTAGAAATGTCTCGCAGGCTTTTAGACTATTTGCTTTCTATGAAGGACAGCGAATTTTGTTATTTTATTTGTTGGATTAATTTAATGTTTTCGAGATTACTAGTCAAAGAAAAGGGTAATAAGAATACCTCAAATAGAACAAAAAAGATAAGAGAAATTGTATGTGAAAGAAAAAAAAAAAAGTTAGACATAAAATTGTTAATGAAGAAAATTTATGAAAAGTATTTAAATAAAAACTACATGTCCGATTGAGGGATAAAGTTGATTGGAAAAAAACATCGGTACTTATTTTTTCCGTTCATGTCCAAGCGTATGAAGAAGAATTCATGGCGCCATCTACGAGGGCTTTACTCAACATCAGAGAGAAATTATTTTACTGATAATACAAAAATTCTGGTAGATGGCGTTGATAGTGTTGCTCACTCCGTATGTAGGAATAGGTAATGAACGAGTCTATTGGCTTTCATAAATAATTCTAATCTGATTAAGTTAGGAATTTTATAAATATTTTTGACTCAAACTTTTTGTATTCAAAAATTTTTTTACATTTTTTTTTCATCATTTAAAATTTGCAATTTTTTTTTTTTACTTAAAAATTTATTTTTTGTAAAAAAATTTTTTGTCAATTTCACAATTTTTATAAAAATGAAATGTATCATAATTACGCGGAAAAAATTCTAAAATAGATATTCCATCCCCATGTCGATAAGTCCTAGACGACGAGGAAGTGAATCAGGGGAAGTAGAGATAGAGAAAGATATGGCGGGGAAAGACCAGGTTGTTGGCGGGTACATTTTTTAAAAATCCGAAAGCTGCGCGCGCTTTACCTACATTGATCGGGAGAGTCGTGTGTCCGGCAAGCTCCCTCTGGTTCTCTCACCCTATCATTTGCTTTTATCGTTTGCCAAAGAGGAACTCGAACGCCCTCGACTTTTAGGGTGGAGTCCAAAAGTTGTAAAATTAAAAAAAAATTTGAAATTTTTACAAAAATTTAAAAAAATTTTAAAAAGTAAAAAAAAAGATTTTTATAATTTTTAATTGTTTTTTATTATTTCATGCATTTTTTTTTTTTTTTTTTTTTTTTTTTCCCTAGTAAAAAGCCGTTACAGAATTTTTATGAGAGGTGTTATTTTATTGACTGAAAGCTCAAGCGTTTGAAGAATGTGTTATTCCTTGATTGTAAAAAGTGGGTTCTGAAAAACAACTTGAAGGTGTGAAATCCACCACGAAATTTCAGTCTAGATTGCCAAGCAACCTAGGTTGAGTTCTCCGGAAATGAGAAGCAAGAACAGAGCTTGCGAGAGGGTGAATAGAGAGCTTTTAGGTAGAGAGTAGCTCAACGATCGTAGAGAAACGGTTTGGAAGCGGGTGCAGGAGCACAAAGTTAACCTAACCTCAAAATCCTAGCATCAATTCTAGAGCCCCTTTAATGCTCCACCCATCTAGTGCAATTAGGAACTACCCCTTCTATTCTATTGTAGTTCTATACTCACTTTCTATCGACATCCTAGCTACTCTTTATCCCTTTCTATGCACTCCTTTACTCCTTTACTCTTGTACTCCTTTACTCTTCTGGCTCTGGCTCAGCGCTGGTTATCACGTGATCAGGTAGCTATACTCAGGTTTTTAGAAGAAGAGGGAAAGCGCTGGATATGAGGGGGTAGTCGTAACTAGAGAGGAATACCACGTTCACGTTGTCATGGCTACCGTGGCGGTGGTTAAACATTAAGGGTTACCTCGACGTACAGTCCTGGCAAAATCCTGAAAATTGCTGCGGTATCGCGACTTGCGCCTCGTTAAAAAGTTTGTTATTCTGTTGAAATACTTTTTCAACCGAGCTTTCCCTTTTCTCGACCTCTCATGTTTACTATCGTTTAAGAGTCTAAGACAATTAATCGCTTGGGTTACACTGCTTTATTTTTTAATCTAAATTCATTCAGGTTTTTGCTCTCCCAACATCGACAGGGTAATTATGCTTCTTTCTATCAACTTATTTGAAATTGATTGATGATTCTAAACTTACAAAGTACCAATTTAATAGCAGTCGTTACATCAGAGGGACCAACTGGATCCGACACTAAATCGAATGGACCTTTTAATCAAACGCAGCCGACGCTTCGATAAAAGTTATTAATTTATCGGCGTCCTTTCTCTTTGTCAAACTATTTGAATTTCAATCATTCGATTTTGGTTTCATACAGTCATAACCATGAAAAAATATTCTGATATGGTTTAATACTTACTTATAATTTTTTGATCAAAGGTAATAGTGAGAATCTTCGACAGAGGACGCATGATCGCTGGATCATTTCCTTACAAGAGAGTTAAGTTTACTATATTAAGTTTCAAAATATAAACTAATTTTTTTAAGTTTTAAGTTTTTACTTTGAAAATAAATAATTAAAAAAAAATTCTGAAGTTATTGGTTTCGCTCCGATTTTTCAAAATCAGGTTCTGATCATATTTTCACGTTTTGAGGTTTTGAGGAGCTATAAGAAAAATTTTTTTGAGCTCAATAACAGCGTTGATTGCCACAACCCCTGTTAAAATTCTTCGATTCATTTGAGAGGTATCGCAATTTAAAATTTTTAAAAAAGTTTTTTGCTAACACAATTTCTAGGTTTTCAAGTTCGAAGAACTAAAAAATGTAGAAAAGTTAAATTTAAGAAATAGCGGAAAATTTCTGGAATGATTAGCAGGGTTAATCGTTTTTCAGAGTTTTTTTACAGTAGTGAATTTTTTTTTAATTTGGTCACAAAATCAATATAGTTAGAAGATATAAAATAAAAATAAATCATAAATGCTCGGGAAAAAAGGTAGAAAATTAAAAAAATGTAGAATCATTTAAGTTTTGTCATATGAATACTCAATGAAAAAATTTTTAAAGTTTCTTCTAGAAATTATTTGTTACTAGTTTTTAGTTTACTAACCAATAATCTAACTAATTTCTATTTAATTTGATTTGATGATTTATGTAGAAACTGGTTAGAAAATCGATAAAATTTAATAGTTATCAGGTTTGACGGTTCAATTAATATGAGCTTAAATTAGCTTAGATCAAGTCATCTTAGATATGATATGAAAAGAACAGTAGTTTTATAAATTTTCTTGCATTTGTCAAGCTATTAAATGCTGCTAGTTTTTTCTAATTGAAATAAATAAATAAAAAATATAAAGAAACTACAGTAGAGTTAGTATATTCTAAACTCATTACAATTATACAGTTACGTTGAAGGGACGGAGGATGTGGACTTGTCAACACTCAACGGCCCGAACTCGCTAACGCGCTGAATCTAGTAGGACGCCTGAAGCACAAGCCACAATCTAATAATGGCAAGCCGCATTCGCATTCCCTATTTTCCTCCACCTACACTGGACGTACTCTTGATGCATCATCGTCGGCTTATATGACCTCCAACCGATTGTTTGCTGGTTTCATATATATATATATATATATATATATATATATATATATATATATATATATATATATATATATATATATATATATATATATATATCTCGCTGCTATTTCCAATTCCAACTTTGTTATTTTTGTCCTCAAAATTTCATTTTTTTTGCAAAAATATTATCTTATTTTAAAAAATGAGTGTAATTAGCGATTAATTTATAATTTAGCAAACTATAATAATTAATGAAGCTTCGTTGGGGAAAACAGAGACTTTTTATCTCTCTCAGTCTCACATTTCCCCGACTTTATCTAAACTATCTAGATAATCTATCTCAGGCGATAGCAGCGGAGGAGAGAAAAGCTGGTATCTGTGTGACGATCAACCACCACCCTTTGGTCGTTCTGCTAGTAGATGAAGGCGGAGTCTACTCGTGGTGGCACAGCATTAGGCACGTTTTACCTTTTATTGATTTTTCGAAAAAGCGCACGCGCGCCCGATGATGCCCTCAATACTATCATCTATAAGCCCTGATGTTATACGTACAGAAGTAGAAAACCTCCATTCTCTTCCAATCCCCTATCACACCTACTCTCTTCCTCGAATCTGTCTATGTCTATGTCTGCATCAACCAATTTGTCTACCTACATCCAACATCTATATCTACCCATATTTACCTAACTATCCCATTTTTGTTTTATTAATAATAAGCTTATATTATTTTATGTTTTGCGGTAGTGTCGTTTATTTTATGATTTATTTTTTTTTTTTTTTTTCATATAAAATTACACTCGATTTATCTTAAGTTAAACATTGATTAGAATCTCTAGGGTGTTTAAGAGCTATATGTACGCGTCACTAAAGTACATATGTTCAGCGAAATCCTCTAGGCGACCCTCAATGCCCATCAATCGCGATTGAGTTCGATTAAATAATTAAGCGACGATTGGATCCGATCTCACGAGGATACCCTTATATCTTCTGAACACTTATCGGACAATATTCTCATGAGTCTGGCTGTTGATTAGAATCTTGTCTTCTTACATATATTATATGAAACAAAAACAACAACAATAACAACGAGATGAAGGATCCTTTTATAAATTTATTGAATATAACGACACAATGTAAGCGATGATGATCTCATTGAAAGCATCGAAGCAGTACTGGACAGTTAGGTTCAAGATCTGAAAATTAAAACTCGTTGGACGTGTTTGATATTTGCAAGCATGAGAATTTATTATCTCCTTTTTTTCTTTCTTACAAATTTATTATTCTGTTCACCCTTCATATAATTGCGGCACCTCTTTTGCTAGAGATGTTTGTTGTGTTTTTTTTTTTTTTTTCTATTTAATATGCACAAACTTATTCTCTTCAATCGTATTCTCTTGAAACGAAACATCACGTATGTCAGTTAAATTTTTCGAAATCATTGGGTTGTTTCCATCACACTCTCGTTGCTCACAGATATAATTTGTGTACTCGTTTGGGTGTAATGAAAGCTCAATAATTGAAATGCATAGAGAAAGAGACCGAAGATAAGCACATAAGAGGAAGCACGAATACGAATGGGAGTCAGAGAGTGCGAATCACTGTAGTATACCCAGGAGAGGAAGGGGCGGGAGAGGGGGGGGGGGTTACAGGGAGAATACGCACATATATTTGAGACTCACGCATAGGCTCGCCGGCGAGTTAGCCATCGTCATCAATCATCACATGCCAACGGCAGCTCCGTACCAACATTTTCCGCAAAAACGTACGAGTCCTTCTCACACCAATAAATACACCCCACCACGTTACCCCTACTAGATACTGTCATCGTCAGTCGATGACCGGGGTTTTCTGTTCACTTCTTTGATGCACCCCGAACGAGTAATTGCGATGATAACGTTACAATTTTTCTGCTCTTACTGAGTAAAATACCCAATAATTATTGCAACGTACATTTTACTCGAGGTTTTGATATTGAATGAATTCAAGACACAACGTCGTTGTCAGTTCGCGTAAAAATCCAGAACTGAATCCGCGGCCGACCGCGGACAGAGGGGAATGCCGCGGCAACGTATGATTGGCAACAATCGGCACCCTGATCGAACGTTTGTTTCAGAATACATATATGTCTGCATCTCGCTTGCGTTCCTGCATATTCCCTTGTACTCTATCTCTTCTTTGCACTTGTCCTCTCTTGTTCACTCTCACACCTTTATACTCATATTCTCTCGTTCCCTCTTCCAGAGGTTTAACTCCCGTCCTGCGCATTTTATCTCTTTTATCTTTCATATTTTTCTCACTTTTCAGGTATGATATATACTTTTTTCCGCTTTTTATTGTAACTCTTCAACACTTCTCCAGTATCATCTTTTTCTTAATTTTATTAATGCTTATCCGTGTATTTTCCCGAGTTGTTTCATTTGTCTCTCTTATGAGGAGTTTCGCTTAATGCTTACACTGCTAGATAATATTATTTACCAAACAAAACAGTAATTATTAAAATTTGTAAGCTTTCATTGTTTTTAAATAAAGATTTTATAAAATCATACTATAAAATAAAAGCATCGTTTATTGACAGGATCCAATTATTAACGCCTTATTTTATTTTATTATATATTTAATTACCGAGAACGTTAATAATAATTGTACTCATTTTTAAACTATCTTTATAAATCAAGAAATTGAAAAAAATTTTTTTTAGCATAAAAATTAAATATTTACTCATAAAAAACATCAAGTTTATTAAAGTTTTTAAAAACAGCTTGTGAGCATCATTTTTCTAAACTATTACTACAAATATCTATTACTACAAATATCTATTACTACATAAATCTTTTTTTAATAAATTAATAAAATTTTAAAAATTAACAATGTTATTAATTCATTATAAATTTGATGATTTTTAATTTAAAAAGACTAGACGTCAATAATTAGTACATAATATCAAAGATAAATCTCAAATTAACAGGTCAGTAGACAGCGCCATACAACGTCTTTTTATTCAAACATAAGTACGTTGCAAACTTAACGAAATCCCTAATACTCTCGGAAATATAATTTCTTTGCTTCTTATATTTTATATTATAGATCTACGTTGGAAATTATTTAGAAGATTAAATAACAATTAATAATTTAAAATATTAATAATTATTGGTAAATATATCTAATTTTTTTTTCTTAGTTTCAATAAATTAAATTATTAAAAAAAATAATTATAATAATAATATTTATTCGTTCAGCCATCGCTATTCTTTTGTATGATAATTAAATAAATTTTTATATAAACTAATGACATATGCACATAAGAGGTGTCAATAATTGATGCAACGTTACGGCAATTATTGGAGCATTTTTATATTTCAATCCGGTTTTCAATAATTGGTGTATTTAAAAAGTTAATTTCATAACTCAAAGTTAATAAGTTATAAAAATGCAACAATATTAAATTTAAACATAGTAAAAAAAATAAAATTAGAACTTTGTCCCTTATACAGAAAAATTTTGCGTCATTGCTTCAAACAAATTCGTATTAAAAGATTTTGTATTAAATATTTAACACAAAATTTTTTGACGCAATGACACAAAATTTTTTAGTGCGTATAATGTGACTAATTAGTTTTTTTTTATCTTATATTAAATAGTTGGAAAAGATTCAGTAAAATAAAAAAATTTTTTTTAGTTTCACTCAAAATTTGCTTTATTAGTTCTTTTTTATCAACCAATGAATCAATATTATAAATTATAATTAAATTTGAAATTCGAAAATAAAGATACTGAAAATTGTGTCAGGATATAAAAATTTGATGGTTGATGTTTGCTTTAATTACTAGTTTTTAAATTTAATGTTACAAAAAAACGTATTTTTTTTTTAATAATTTATCAGGGGATAGAATAATAAAAAGTTATATGGTTATTATACATTTAAAAAAATTATCATTTTAATTAAATATTCAAATTTAGACTTTAAATAAACGTTAATCTTCTTTGAAATCTTGGATGCAGTCTGTAAGAGTGATGTGACCACGAAGTCTTCCTGATGGTTTATAATTTCTTTTGTGTCGATAACATTTTGTTTTCTAAATAAGAAGAACATTTGTTTTACAAACCAAACATATTAAGTTAAAAAAAATTCTTTAAAATATATTTGGTTACATCACAAAAAATTCTTCTATTATCTTTGATAGTAAATTTATGACAAGTGGACAGAAAGAAAAATTAATTGAAAAATAGAAATTTACAATGTCGAAAACGATGTAATAAATTTGAAAACTGGGCTGATTTTTCTGGCTATCTCTAAAGCTTATTGATTTTGTCTTAGAGCTATGTCAGAATTATTTTAGAACATTTTTTTTTTAATTTTCAAGCTGAAATATCTTTTGAAAACGTGGTTTGATTTTGACATTCTTGACAATCGACTCAATTTTTGAAAGTTGAAAGACATATTTTTGATCATAAGCCACTTTCTCGAAGAATTTTAAAAAACTTAAAAAAAAATTTTTTTACTTTGATTTTTAATTTTTTAATATTTTTGAAATGTCTAGACCGATTGATTCTAGAATCTAATCAGATTTGGAATAAGCCCTGTTAAGTGTCATGTGCCGTGTCATATGTTTCAAACCGATGATTTATTTTAAAGATATCGTGCGACAAAATTTTATTAACATTCACAGACACTGATTCACCTAAAACGTAACGTTTCTTAAAACTTCAAAACAAAGAGATAAGACAAGAACTGGATTTTTTCAAGCCAAACCGTATCGAAGATAAACAATACTAAAAATGATGGCTGCTCTGAATTATTCTATTATAACTGTGTTAATAATAATTTATAGATTTTGCATTAAAAATAGTAATTTCATTAACCTTTTTGATAAAGAAATTTTCTGTATAGATCAAATCGTCGGATTATAATTATTTTTTATAATAATTTAAGCCTTATTGTTTTCATATAAAAATTAAAGGGTAAAACTATTTTTATTAACTTGTCCTTCATCTAGACATGAAATGTATCTATTTCGGAATTAATAGCAGATAAATATCAAGATTTTAGTAAATTATAAATTAAATTTATTAAAACTAAATTTATTTTTAGTTCAATTGAGCATAAGAAACATTTATTAAAAAAAGAAAAGAAAATATCATAGCTTTAAATCGGCGTTATTTGGAAATATTTATTTACGAAATTTTCCCTTATTTTTATTATGAAAAATCAAGTTCTAATTAAACGTAATATTTTATTGAAAAAGTATTTTCAATAAATTTACTTCAGAATTCAACATAATTTATACTTTTTATAATTTATAATTTTAATTTATAATTTATTCGAAAGCAGCGAACCTAGTGGTCGTCATAAAAATTTAAAGCAAAGCAATGTAACCCTCGTCGGTAAAGTTCTTTCCTAACAGTCTGATTATAATCACCATCTTCTCCTTACACCGTATTCACATGTATCGTCGGTAAAAACAAACATTCGAAATCAAATATTAACTTTTTATCAAGTATAGAATAAAAATTTACGTGAAAATTATCATCAAGTTTTTATAATTTTTTTAATTTAAATCAATAATATAAGTAAATATATTTTTATCTATTTCTTATTTTCATATATTGAAAAAAAATTTGCAAACATTTTCCATACGTTTTTTTTTTTTTTTTTTATTATAAGTAAAAGAAGATATTATTTATTTTTTTTCCATAAATTAAGTAATAAAAAGTCATGTTTCATTGTATTTTTCGATTTTTTATTGTAAAACAAATTCGAATGTACAATGAGGGAAAAATAATATAAAAACTCGCATCATATGTTTTTACAGAGTAAACAAGCATGCAAAAAGTTTCTACGAGAATAACACGCGATGAATCGTTCAAAATGTGTGTGCACAAGCGTTAAAAGTTGTTTCTACGTACAATTTTGCTTTTATACGCCTCTAACAAATATACTTCATGTATCAGTGTTAAAGTAATTTGAATAAGTATATCGCATGGTTAATATCAAAAGAGCATTTTTCATTTTATAGTATCTTCCATTACTTCTAAAAAGGAATAAGTATATTAATATGCAGATCAAAAAAGTTATTCCGGACAACAATATATGAGGTTCTTTAGCTGTAGTAAACGCATTTAGTTTTATATGATAATTTAATAGTTAACGAAACTTAAAAATTCATAACATTTTTCAAGGTAACAAAACTCACTATAAATGTGTGAAATATTGATACATTATATTTTTCTTTAAAATATTGGTATTTATTTAGTACATAATTCTTCTCAGTGCAATTTTTGGCTAAAATTTATATGGTAATAATCGTAACTAATATTGTAAAAGTTTTTGTGATTTGAAATTATAAGAAACGAAAATTGAAAGATAATTAACTTTTCTACGTGGAAAGAACAAAATTTCATTGCATATCCTCCCATATTTATCCTCAGTGTAATTTGTGGTGAAAAAAAATTTCAGATAATATCGAATATAACCTAGATTATACTAAATTGTTTTTGTATTATACTCAGTGTAATCTCTGATTTGACCGAGTAATTTTACTAGTTATTATACCGGCTTAAGATTACACTGGATATAATCCGAAAAAGTATCCCGTATGGTTTGTATCATACTCGAGAAAAATTTTGATTATACCCACGGTAATTCCGCAATTTTTTTTTCTCGCGCCTGCACACTAATCATTATCATAACTATTATGTATTTTAAATATTACACAGAAAAAACAAAGTGACACTGGAAATCCTCCCATATTATAGTAAGTGATATCTGTGGTGAAAAAAAATTTCAGATAATAGCAAATGTAATTCAGATTCTACTAAATAATTTTTAGATTATACTCAGCGTAATCTCCGATTTAACTCAGTAATTTTTCTGGTTATACCGTGTAAGATTACACTAGATATAATTCAAAAACAATGTCCCGTATAATTTGAATTATACTCATTAGAATCTTGAATTATATAATTTTTTCGAAAATTGTGCTATTCAACTTTTTTCTTCTTTAATTTATAAATTTATAAATTATTTTGAAAATTTGTAAAATTTATGAAAATTGTGATAATCAATTTTTTTTTAAATTGGTCATTTTTTTTTTATGTATTTTTCAAAAAGAAATGTATCAATAAAACTAAATAGAAATTTCGTTCAAAAAAATAAAAATTAAAATGGTGACAAAAAAAAATTTTTTATCTGAAAAATTTTAAAGAAATTGAGAAAAAACATAAAAAAAATTTTTTTTTTTCGTTCATGATATCTCACGAACGAATCAACCGATTTTGACCGAACTGGTGGCTATTGACATGGTTTTTCAAGGTTAAGAGCTGATTAGTTTTTGAAATTAATCGGTGAAGCCGTTTCAAAGTTATTTCAAAAAAACCAATCCTCAAAAAATTTTTTTTTCGTAGTTTTTTTCCTTGAAATCTACCTTTTCGAATAGGTTCAAATTTTCAGAAAATCTAAATTTGGGGGAACTATTTGGAACGCTAAAGTTTGGTTCCAATCGATCCAGCCGTTCAAAAGTTATAGGAGATTTACATGCTTTTACACACACACACGCGCGCGCGCAAGAGTAGTCAGGGAAGCTTTGTTTGACCTTAAAACGTCGAGATCTGATGAAAACTCGATTTTTCTCAAACAAAGAAAAAACAAGAAATAAAAAAAATTGTTTTTTTTTAATTAAAATAAAAAAAATAAAGTTAATAAAAATTTGATTTATATAAAACTTTTAATCGAGTTATAATTATTTATTTGTTCTTACTCAATAAGAAAAAAATGATTCATAGGCGAAATTCAGTTAATATCATAAAATAAACCTCTTTGGAGTGAATTTCACTCCCGGAGCAAGTACATTAATTGAAAATCATCAACTCCACATTCACTCTTGTGTTAAATACGGTTCGGACAAAATTGGTGTTAAAATTCAACAAACTTTGTATTATTTTAACCCCAAGTTTGTGTCATTTTAACACAATGTGTGTTGAATTTTAACTCTAATTTTGTGTGGACTCTAATTCGTATTTAAAACAGAAATTGTGTTGATTTTACACAATATTTTTTACTGTGTCGTTTTGCCCAATGTACTGGCTTCTTACTTTGTTATCAGTTATAAAATATACCCTTGACCTTAAAATGTTTTGTCTCAATTGAGTCTCGACGTTAAAACTAAACGCTTTGTTATAAGTGATATGAAAAATATAGAGTACGACGTAGGGTGAAATTCGATTTCGGACTATGAGTCGTTTACTTCGCTCGAATTAACACTCATTCTTGGCTAAGATTGTCTTGAATAATGAAATTATTCAATCAATAGTTAATATTTGTAACCAGTAAACTATGACAGCAAATAAAAAAAATTATTAGCTGCTGTGAATAAAAAATTTATGCTTCAAGCAAATGAGGTGGGAAGGGGATAAAATGGAACTTTCAAAAAATGTTATTATTTCTCACTCGTTGACTTTCATTTAGATCTTTGCCATGCATTTGGTATAAATGTGTATATTCAAAAGAAAATACAAATTTTAAAATGTGAGCCAAGATGACCTCTCGAAAACATTTAAGTTTTTTTAATTCGTTTTACTTAATTTGAGTCTTTTGTTGCAATGATTTGAAATAATCATGATTTAAGACAATATTTTAAACCAAAATTATCATTTTCAATAGGTGAATTATTTTAAATCAAGTATAAAAATTCTTGAATCAAGAAAATGCTCCTTTTGGTTTAAGTAAATTTTACTTGTTTTCAAAATTTTTTTTCTGAATTCAAGCTGATCTTATTCTACAAACTGATTGTCTTGTTTCAAAATTTCCATTTTTGAAACAATTAAATTTTTTATTAGTGTATGTACTTATTATCAATATGCTCCAGAAGTTAAAAATAAAAATTTTAGTCAAAATGGGCTTTGGAAAAAATGGAATAATATCGCTTTATTATACATAGTTTCATTTTAATTAATAACAACAATAGTTAATAAATGTATTAAGATATTGTTTTTTTTGCGCCTAAATATCTTACTCTGAATTGATTATGTAAATTCTTTTTTTTTTTTTTTCACCCAATATACAATTATATTTATTGTCTTTTGTGTAAAAAATAATATGTATATTATTAATCAATGGTTACAGATAGTTACAGGATGCGAGTGGAAAGCTTGGTATACGAGTCAATAAGCTAGTGATTTATAATTTACTCAGCTGTCTTATGATTACTCGTACCATACAATTACGATATTAATAGAGAATACTGAAAGAAAACTCTATAACTTGTCGGAAAAATCTATCATGTTCGCGGTTATTGAATTAAAAAATTAAAAGTTTTACAGTTATACATTTAGATGATGAATAAAAAGTTTGATGATTAAGAACTTTACTCTTATGATATGAAAAATACTTTAAAAAATTGTTTTTATCGAAAGATAAGTTAAAAAAAATTGATAATTCATCTATTATAGTAAAATGAACATTTTTGAGCATGAAAATTTTTTTTTAGTAAATTGCACGCCTCATAGGGCGAAGCCTATACACCCGACTCGTCAAGGTTAAGCAATTTTGTAATCGTCAAATGCCTCTATCACAACCATATTGCACTAATCTAAGTATATAACACGAAAAACGGGCGTCGATATTAAAAAAAAAAAAAAAAAAAAAAAAAAAAAAAAAAAAACTGTAAGAAATTAATTATTATTTTTTTTTATAACCAATTACACAATTTATCTTTTTCTTAAAAAATGACTGAGCGTTAAGAAGCGTCCTTTTTTGGACTTTCTAAACTTTTTTTGTCAACATGTTAAACAAATTGTTAAAAAAACAATTTCAACTATTGATAAGTCTAACTTTACAGCCAGACACCCCACAACAATCCGATTCAAGTTAATCATAAAGGCTAAATATATACTATAAGTTTGATCCCTTATCATGGTAAAATAGAAATTATTCTTTTCATATTATATCTTCAAATTATCAATTATTATGAAAAATTAATCGAGCTTAAGTTAATTAATTTCTTTCACAGCAACTATAAGTTTTTTGATTATATTCTTGATGAACGTTTTTGTTTATTATGCTATTTAGATATAATAGCCATATATAATAGCTAAATTTGTCATTAAAGACAAATTTTTGGGAACTGGGGGAAATAAAGGATAAAGGGGGAAGGGGAGGACCTTTACTCAGTAGGA
The DNA here is from genome assembly GCF_013202065.1 of Cotesia typhae. Taxonomy (NCBI): domain Eukaryota; kingdom Metazoa; phylum Arthropoda; class Insecta; order Hymenoptera; family Braconidae; genus Cotesia; species Cotesia typhae. Next base: position 1,288,814 of record NW_027423757.1, on the reverse strand, counting down.
ATTTTCGGTAACTGAAAAAGTATTTATAATTATAACAAAAAAATTAAAGAACAATAAATTGTGACAGGGAAAACTGAACTTCTCATGGTCGTTATCGACCACTTTATTGACGCCTCGATAAATGAGGGTTTTCCCTTACCGTTCGATTTTGACAAGTAGTTCAGACTTGTCACCGGGCGTGCAAATCGAAAGTCCCCACTGCTGTCCCCAAAAAACGAAGCGGGGTTGACAATAGGAAAGTTCGAGAACTCGGAGTCAAGGGTTATAAAAGATCCGACAAAAGAAACATCAAGGCTTTTTGAGCCAGGCCCTGGAACAAGTAACACTTTTTGACCCAGCCCCTGGGGCAAGTAACACCTTTTGAGCCAGGCTTTTGAGCCAGTGACGCCTTGAGACAGTGAGGCTTTTGGCAAAACAGTGAGTCAGTGTAGTGCTGTGTAGTAAATTCTGTCATCAAGATTTGGGACCATCAAGAAGGAAGTCAATGGACGATCCGGGATTGGGAACCCTTTACTTGGAGTCAGATAGTTCATTGAAGACGAGAGAGAGAGACCAATCAGCCGCTGATTTCGCCCGTTTCCACCTGGACTTCACTTAACGTTTGGAGAGTTGTAAAAGTTAAGTCAGGTATTATTATTACAATTATTTCAGGCCGAGCTTGAATTTGGAAATTGAGAGGCCGAATTAACTGTAATAAAATTTGTCAATTAATGATCGCTATTGTCTCAGATGTCACTTTTAATTTAGTAGATTCTTTTATAAGTAAATTATTCATAAATGTCAATTAATTAGTTGTTACAAGCCTTTTAGTTATGGGAAATTATTTAGTTAAAATTATTTGATTAAGTTGAAATAGTAGAAGCAATTGTGTAATTTAGATAGTCAAGGTCACTTTGGAATATATGCAGTTTGAATATTTAATGAGGCTTGTTAAACTTGTAGAATTTGAAATTTGAAATTTTGTAAAATTAATTCTAGGCCGTTGGGCTGAATTTAATTAATTTAGTAAATTTAGTGAATTAATTTTTTGAGAAAATTGTTAAAGAATTTAGTTGAGAAATTTTGGTAATGAATTAAATTAGTGAATTTGGTATTTTGTATTAAAGAAATGTTAAGCGTAAAACTCAAGGAATTTAGTTAATTAGTAATTCGAAGAAATTTGAGTAATTAGAGAAAGTGTGTATTAAGTTAGCGTCCGGTGGACGATTTTTGTATGGAATTTAGTGAGTATTTAGAAACGTTGTATAGACGCCCGAGTCGGGGGTACAACGGATTAAGTTAGGAAACCGCTGCGTAGACGCCCGAGTCGGGGGCGCAGTCGGGAATAGGTTTTAACTGGTATTCCGTCAGGTTGACGAGGTAAATTATGTTAATTGGTATTCCGTCAGGTTGACGAGGTAATTAGTTGGTATTGTATGGTATTCCGTCAGGTTGACGAGGAAATTAAGATATTGGGATATTCCGTCGGAGTGACGAGGTTGAAGAAATTGGTTAATTAGTTATAGGAAAAATTGGCAAGGGCCATTTAACGTAGGTGAGAGGTTCTCACAATTAAGTTAGTTTTAAGGAAATTGTTAAGTTTGTAGATTGATTGAATAAATCATTTATATTTTCTAATAATTTTCTCAGTCTTATTTACAGCCTTTCTCGGACTTCTCACGACCCTGTCCTTTCCTTCTCATGCTCCTCCGGTTTCTGGGACACCGTGTCTAAAATCCCAGTGGCGCCCTTTCTAAAGAGGAAAGGGGTAGCTAACTGGACCTGGGAAAACCCCACGGTTACATTGGCGCCCAACTACTCTAACAACCCCTGAGAAGTTTGGGAAGGGTTACAAATTTTCTGAGAAAAATTTTTGAAAAAAATCTAGTTAGTTGAAAATTAAAGAAAATAAGTAGAAAGAAGAGATTAGAAAATTTTAGTTGTGAATAAAAATAGAAGAGAAAAACCGAATAAGTTAGGGATTAAAGAAAGTAATATTGGTAAAAGTAAAAGTGAAAAATAAAATATTAGAGATTAAAATTCTTGAAATAAATTTTGCCGACAGTTATGAGTCATTTCGTAAAATATATTAAATGGACACAAATCCTCTGAAAAATCTCTTTTAGAAATTAATTTTGTAAAATTTTTATTTTCAAGGTAGATAATTTATCTCTATTTAAAATATTTGGGGATTAATTTTGAATACAAAATATTTAATTAGAGTCATTATAACACTTACTTAAAATTAAAATTTGATAATAATTAGTCTCAAACAATTTTAAGAATTTTTATTATTATCTTTTAAAAGATTGAAAAGAGACATCAGATAATGATCAATTCAAACATGCCAAAGACACAGTGGGATGGATGTAGAATGTTTGCAGGCCATGGGCAAGGCCGGCATACTGCCATGGCTAACCCAGGCTCGACAGACATGTATCCACTAACTCCAACGTTGATAACAGCGACAACTACGACTTCAACAGTCAAACCTACGATGAGTAGTAAAGTTTCTGATAGTTCAATGGTCCAACACACCTCACAGGCCAATAATGAGTCACTTCCACAGAGTACTCTGGCTGGAGGCGCTGTCCATAACTACAATCAATACCTTGAACCTCCAGTGGATCATCGCTCAGAGGAAACGGTTGTACCTCCGGATATGCAGAGAATTTTCGACCGTATGGATCGAGCATCAGATGCGGTACGACAAATGGGCACGGACCAAAGGACAATAAATGAAGAAAATCATCTTGTCATAGGTCGTTTGTCGCGAATGCTGGAAGAGATGTTTCATTCCCAACGGGAGCTGATGAACAAGCTCAGCAGTTGTGACAATTCTGTGTGGTCACATTCACCGGTTGATTTCAACGCTACTGATTTTCAGCTACGTGGTACAACCCTGGCCCCTCCGGGTCAAGGTTTGGCAGGGGGGAAGGAACGGTTCCACCGCCTAGTTTAAGAAATCAATCGGAGAATAACAGGGTCAGGATTGAGGATGACCAAACGATTCCTTTAGCAGAGAGGATCAATTACCTGCAACAGCAACTAAATCAGCTTCAACTGTCCTGGAATCAACAACAAACAGATACACGAGGCGACTCTTCGGTTAATAATCAAGACCACTCTGGACGAGGTTCAGGCAAAGACTCCCAAGGCCAAAACACAGGGCCGGGGATGACTCCATCTCCGTTCCAAAGTCAATACCAAAGCCCAAACATGGGTACCAGGTATTTCCTGCACGAAAGAAGGCGGAAGGACATCTTATCAAGCTTGAAGGTGGGTAACTTGATCTTCCCACAAGATGGAATTTCGGCCGAAGAATTTCTCCGAGCAGTGGAGAGCAGAGCACACCGCGAGGGTTGGACAGAGGATGAAATCCTGGGCTCCATGGGATATATGCTACGTGGAACTCCGGCACGCTGGTTTGATAACAACTACGAGCGATGGGGATCTTATATGCAATTCAAAACAGAATTTCGTAAGGCCTTAGGAAGTGCGTCAACAGATTATCAAATCATACATGACATTGGTAAACTGTGGATGAAACCTGGAGAGAACGTCACAGAGTTTGTGTTTAAGTTTCAAGAAAAATATTTGACCATGATAAGACCTCCACCTGTAGAGGATCAGGTGGCAAATATTATAAACCACCTAACGGACGAACTACGAACTCTGGTCTTTTCCAGGCCGGTCTTTTCCTATAAAGATCTTTTGTACGCTCTACACGAAGCCACGAGGTGTCTTGAAGAGGCTGCACAGCCTTTTCAGAATCAAAAATCAGTAAAACTCCAGGACAAATCCAGATTTGGAATAATGGGGCAGGATGTTGATAAAGATAATTACCAGGAGAAAGAGCTGGAACTGCTAGGTTGCAACGCTTCGGCATCACCGACCACATCATACAATAATAAGTATGGGGTTCGAGTCAGAGCTAACCAGAACGATTATCGCCAGCCTTATAGGCCTCAGTCCCTAAAATTTCCTAGACCATGTCACAACTGCGGTCTCCTGGGACATACTTTTGATACCTGCACTAATTCCAGACAAGATATATGCAATAACTGTTTCGAGATTGGTCATACTAGACAGAATTGTCCGTTGTTCTCGAATGATATTCGCTCAAGGAGTCCTCAGACTAGTCCAAAATCAAGTGAGCATAAGAATGAACCTAGGATTGAAGAGGAGAAAGAAAAACTAACTCCACCTGTCCCGAATTCCCCGTCGGTCCAGGTCATTAAAAGAGCAACATTGGGGTCTAGTAATGATAAAATACAGAATGAGATATCTGGCTGCTCAGAACCAGGACAAGCCTTTGAGCAACATTGCTCTGAAGTAGGCCCATTAATATCGACCGCGACTTTGTCTACGGACACAGGAAACTTTAATCAACGTATCTCTTGGGTCGAAAATGATCAGCACAGCTATCATTCTGCGACCAGAACATCACCTGAGCCAGAAAATCAACCAGCATTTCTCCAACAGGGTATTAGGGTATCTGATGATCCTAGTTGTACTATGATTAACACTGATAGTAAGACTTATACTAATTGCAATTTATTTTCTTCAGGAGTGAATCAGGAGAATAATGAATCCGGAACTTCATGGGAAGATGAACCGGACCGAGGTTTTGAAGTTAAAGAGGACAAGACCCGGCTGTGGTCCCAAAACACAGGCCTCGAAGGCTGGTTTCCGGATCAACAGGCCCCGAATAACACACCGGAAACGACAGCGAGGGCAGTTTTCATTCCTGAAACACTCCAGAGTGAATTTTTGTCAACGAGGGTCAACTCCAAGCTAACTGAAAGAAAGTTTTTTATTCCAGGAACAGGTCCCAAGCCTCCAAGCATTACGGCTAGGGTCCCTGTGTCCGTGTGGATATGTGGAGTTACTCTGAGTGGTATTTTAGATACTGGCAGTGAGAGATCGTATATTAATAGCAAGATATATGAGGCTATAAAAGAACTTGCTTCGGGTGAACTTAGGATGGATCTATCCCAGGAACGATGGATTTTATTGGCAAATCAGACTGAATGTAAAAGTCGGGGTGGTGCGTCATTTATTATCCAGATCGGCTCTGTTGCTGGAGAACAGTATCTAAGTGTACTGGATGATCTTGGTCATCCAATGGTCTTGGGCATGGATTTCGCTCTCCAATTTGGAGTGATAATTGACAGCAAAAACAGGACTTGGCGATTCAGTGGAAGTTCAGAGTTCTACCCATTTGAGTTGATTTCCTGTAAAGAGAGGCTCTCAGACTGTGTCGAAATTATCCCAGAGCAAGACCAAGACTTTCAGAAATATTTCAGACATGAGTTAGAAAAGTCCAAAGATTTGTCAAGGCAGGGACTCACGAATATTATTGAACATAAGATAGCATTGGAACCCGAGGCTATTCCGATAAGGATCAGGCCAGATCGGGGGAATCCAAGTGAGGAACTTGATAAACAGATCGACAAGCTCCAGGAGGAAAAGTTTATTCAACCGAGCGATAAAGTATGGACGTGTTTTCCAGTCATAGCGTCCAAGGACAACAATACTTGGAGATTTTGTGAAGATTGGAGACCAATCTATCAGACAACGACACTTCCAGCGGATTCACCACCAAATGTGCTACGAATAACGAGTGCTCTTCACGAAGCAAGCTGGATGTACACAAGGAACCGAAAGGAAGCATACCACCAAGTCCGTGTGGGCCCCGAGTCCATCCCCTTACCGCTATTTCTGGAGAAGGACGAGGGCTAGTTGAGTGGCTTCGAATGCGTTATAGATTGGTTAAAGCTCCAAGTACATTTAAAGAGCCGTGGATGAGCCGAAGGAGCGGTCTCATCAGAAGCTGGTTAGACGGTAATAAACCCTTGAACGAACTGGCCGCACCCTGACCACCTGAAGTGGGTGTCAGGCCTTTCTGTTGCATACACCCGGGCGAAAGTCTGGCAGGGGGAGTGTGACAGGGAAAACTGAACTTCTCATGGTCGTTATCGACCACTTTATTGACGCCTCGATAAATGAGGGTTTTCCCTTACCGTTCGATTTTGACAAGTAGTTCAGACTTGTCACCGGGCGTGCAAATCGAAAGTCCCCACTGCTGTCCCCAAAAACGAAGCGGGGTTGACAATAGGAAAGTTCGAGAACTCGGAGTCAAGGGTTATAAAAGATCCGACAAAAGAAACATCAAGGCTTTTTGAGCCAGGCCCTGGAACAAGTAACACTTTTTGACCCAGCCCCTGGGGCAAGTAACACCTTTTGAGCCAGGCTTTTGAGCCAGTGACGCCTTGAGACAGTGAGGCTTTTGGCAAAACAGTGAGTCAGTGTAGTGCTGTGTAGTAAATTCTGTCATCAAGATTTGGGACCATCAAGAAGGAAGTCAATGGACGATCCGGGATTGGGAACCCTTTACTTGGAGTCAGATAGTTCATTGAAGACGAGAGAGAGAGACCAATCAGCCGCTGATTTCGCCCGTTTCCACCTGGACTTCACTTAACGTTTGGAGAGTTGTAAAAGTTAAGTCAGGTATTATTATTACAATTATTTCAGGCCGAGCTTGAATTTGGAAATTGAGAGGCCGAATTAACTGTAATAAAATTTGTCAATTAATGATCGCTATTGTCTCAGATGTCACTTTTAATTTAGTAGATTCTTTTATAAGTAAATTATTCATAAATGTCAATTAATTAGTTGTTACAAGCCTTTTAGTTATGGGAAATTATTTAGTTAAAATTATTTGATTAAGTTGAAATAGTAGAAGCAATTGTGTAATTTAGATAGTCAAGGTCACTTTGGAATATATGCAGTTTGAATATTTAATGAGGCTTGTTAAACTTGTAGAATTTGAAATTTGAAATTTTGTAAAATTAATTCTAGGCCGTTGGGCTGAATTTAATTAATTTAGTAAATTTAGTGAATTAATTTTTTGAGAAAATTGTTAAAGAATTTAGTTGAGAAATTTTGGTAATGAATTAAATTAGTGAATTTGGTATTTTGTATTAAAGAAATGTTAAGCGTAAAACTCAAGGAATTTAGTTAATTAGTAATTCGAAGAAATTTGAGTAATTAGAGAAAGTGTGTATTAAGTTAGCGTCCGGTGGACGATTTTTGTATGGAATTTAGTGAGTATTTAGAAACGTTGTATAGACGCCCGAGTCGGGGGTACAACGGATTAAGTTAGGAAACCGCTGCGTAGACGCCCGAGTCGGGGGCGCAGTCGGGAATAGGTTTTAACTGGTATTCCGTCAGGTTGACGAGGTAAATTATGTTAATTGGTATTCCGTCAGGTTGACGAGGTAATTAGTTGGTATTGTATGGTATTCCGTCAGGTTGACGAGGAAATTAAGATATTGGGATATTCCGTCGGAGTGACGAGGTTGAAGAAATTGGTTAATTAGTTATAGGAAAAATTGGCAAGGGCCATTTAACGTAGGTGAGAGGTTCTCACAATTAAGTTAGTTTTAAGGAAATTGTTAAGTTTGTAGATTGATTGAATAAATCATTTATATTTTCTAATAATTTTCTCAGTCTTATTTACAGCCTTTCTCGGACTTCTCACGACCCTGTCCTTTCCTTCTCATGCTCCTCCGGTTTCTGGGACACCGTGTCTAAAATCCCAGTGGCGCCCTTTCTAAAGAGGAAAGGGGTAGCTAACTGGACCTGGGAAAACCCCACGGTTACAAAATAATTTTTTTGTTCTAAACAATCTGAGTGAACAAACAAAATAGGATTTTCATTCCTTGAAAACATCTCAAAGATGGTTGATACTTCCTAATAATCAGTAAGGAAGGCTTTATTCAAATGAGGTTTTATTTATTGTTAAAAATTACTATAAATAATAAATGTTAAAAATGAACAATAGACTAAATTAACAATCGAATAAAAAAGTTCTGCTTTTAAGAAGCTTTATACAATTTCGAAGAATTTCATTAAATTCTAATGCAAATCTAATCTTTCTTGTCTTTGAATTCAAATGAATTAAAAAATATCGATCAGGTATTGAGCGTGATTTGGACTGTTAGGCAGCATATACAGAATTAATCGCTAAGAGGACCAGTTTCCAAACTCAGCAGACACTCAGGATTTTTTCATCGGACAATCAGTTTTCGAATACTATCTCATATCCAAATTCTCATGAGTCTTAGTTAAAAAGAAAAAAAAAATAATTTTTTTGAAAAAAAAATTTCATATAATTGTATAAAATTACATATGCACATTTGGCCATGGCCTAAACTGTTAGATAATTTTCTATACAAGTTTTTATTGGTAGTTATTGTTTCAAATTTAAAGAGTAGACATAACTTTTCAAGTACTTTGTTAAATAAAGACGTAATAACTTTCAGTAAAAAATTGTTTCAATAATTTAGTTAAGGAATATATCTCAATCATATGTATTCATAATACCAACAGTCGGTCATTCAACTTTGGTAGTTTTATGTTTTTGGAGTATAGATATATATTATATAATTTTTAAAATTTAAGTTCATAATTTATCATCAAAATAATGTTGTATTATCTATGTACATAGACTTAGATCTATTGTGGAGCGCAATGAGATTGAATGGTGAATAGATATCATTAAACGTAAATTATAATAATAATAATGAAGGAATTATAATAATACATTGAATTGCTGAGTTAGTGTTTTTTTGTAAAACTTATAAACTGTAGAGCAGGTTGGTTGGCGAGTGGTAGTGAGGCTACAGTACGCATCCTTTCTGGGCCACTACGCGCTGAGAGTATCTCACAGGGATAAAATGGGTACATAGACAAGCGCGACTACATCAGTAGCGAGGTGCTCGATTTCTAGGGATAGGAGAGGATGTGAGTGAGAGCCTGAAAAGATAAGTGGAGGAAAGAGACTGAGGAAGACAAAAACAAATAGCTTGGACGCCGACGCGGACCTACGCTGAGTGAGTTGCAGTGTCGCGACGCATCTCTCATTGATTACGTGAGAAAGAGAGAAAATTCCGAGCTTGAAAGCGCGTAACATGGAAAGATGGCGTAGGCGTGGCGATGTATCGTTGTGGAGATGCCTTATTCGTTGAAAACTTTGCGCAAAATCCCGCCCTCGTTGTTAAAGCTCTCGCTGGTTCTCTCTCTTCTCTCTTTGTGAATGTGTTCTTCACTCCCTGCGGGCTCCTACGACAACGTAACAAGCACACGGGTCTCTATGCCAGCCTCATGTATCACCGGATGTGTGTGCGTTATCCAGAAAGGGTTGCATTACACGTATGAGCTTATTCGTCCGTACTGGTACACTAATACATCTGGGCAAATCAAACCTCGAGGTGGTAGCTCGAGAAAAAGTTTTTAGTGTGTGCACGAGGATCCGCCATCATTCCCGTTGCTGGCTGGAAAATTTTTTTCCCAGTGTCACCTCCATTCCCAAGAGATTTCTACGAGGGCGAACAACCCTTCGCCGTCAGTTTTCCGTGAAGGGTTTAGTGAAGACAGAGGGTTGGATACGATCTTTGCATACAGGGAAGGGCCAAGTAAAATGGGGACGTTAAACTAAAATTAAATACACCCTTTTTAAAAAATTTTATGTATGCTTTTTAAATTAATTTTTAGATGGTAATACTGATGATGAAAAAAAAAAATTTTTTTTTTTTATTTTTCCATACTCTAGATGGTTCCAACACAAAATTTTGATAAAATAATTTTCTGATGAACTCGAAAATTTCTCGATACATTTTTGTAAAGTAATATAAAAATAGAGATAAATATTTATAGTATATACTATGACTTGGTAGTATATAAATATGTAGTATAGAGTATAGAGGATAGAGCGTATGGTATATAGAGAGTGGTAGCGGTAGCCCTCTCTACGTATGTGCTTCTCGGCCATCTCCAATACCTCCAGCCATCGATATCTCGATGCCTGAACACTTTATCGCAACAGGTGTCAATGTCAATATCCGATTCAAGGTCCGCGCCGTCCTGACCTGGTTTTCCGGCATTCCATTCGCCCCTTGAAGGTCACTTCGATACTATGTGACTATTATTGGATTCATGAAATAGTAACCTAGTTTATGTGATCAATTAATTAGATATTTATGTAATTGATTTTTCTGGCGGTACTTTGTATTCTTTGGATGCGATACGAAAGTAAATTTTTAATTAAAAAGAAAATTGATAATTTGGAATTAAAAATTATAATTCGGTGTGCAGGAATAGTATAAGCATACGAGTAGGCTGACCATTCTCGAGGGGGTGTGTATGTGAAGGAAATAAGAGCGGCTTGGGATGACAAGAGTGAGCTAAAGGGGCTGGATATACCAGGCGGAAAAGCGTGCTGCGTAAACAGAGCACATTGCTATGGCTTCCAAGCACTTGCTAGTGCTTTTGCTTTTTACAAAGGGTGATTCCGAAAAGTATGCTCAGGAGGGGGTGGTGTGTATTGCTCTCATGTAAAAAGGACTGGAATGAATAAATTAGTCTCCAGGCAAGGGAGAGCTAGTCTCTATACAAAAAGAAGGGGTTACCCAGCCCAGACCAAGGGTGATATAGGAGATAGGGAGATAGGGATTGGGCGGCGAGGGTGCTTAAAGATCCAAGGGGATTGGTCGGTTTGCCATTTTGGTGAACCTTATATGTTCTGTCATGCTTAACTCCGACGAAAGCGACAGCCAGAAGAAATTTAATTCGTTGAAATATGTTTTTCAAAGAAGTAATTGGGATTTTAAAAGAAAATAAAAAATATATGCGCTCACAGAGAACGCTGATTAGCCTAGGGAGACTTTATTTATTTATGATTAAATGTTAAAGCTAAATGAAAATAATAATTACTGTCAAAGGGACCTACAGCTAGCTTTGTAATTATAGAAAATATAATTAACATCTACAGTTCAAAAACATCTCGTCTTCATCAGTTGTCTCAACTTTTATTTATTTAAGTACGATTCTAGTATTTTTTATTTTTCAGCTAATTATTTACCGACAATCTTAATTTAATACCGCTAGGTCAAATCAGAAATATTTTTTACTCTGATCTAAATTGACCTTTTTTGTATTAAATAATTTTCATTTCAACAGAGTTTCTTCCTAAAAGTTTGTCTGTTGGTTAAAAATTTAATGAATAACTTCTTTTTTTACTTTTTAAGAAACTTCTGAAAACGTAAAAATTAATTATTCAAAGTAAATTTATTCTCTCTCATTATTCACTTTTTTTTTAACAATAATTTTTTAATATTAATATTTCTTTACTTTTTCTTCCAATAATTTAGTAAAATAATATTAAACCTAAAAAATCTTTGGTCCTGCAATAACGATTACGATGTGTTAATGAACATTGTTAAATAATTTTCCAATTAAGAAAAATTTCTTAGTTCAAGAATCTTCCTGCTTCATTTAAGACAATCAACTTCTTCATAATAATGTAATTGGTTCAAAATTTTTTTCATCAGAATCAAGTTAATTTTTTTATCAATACAAAAATAATATTACACTGTAATCGATAGTTTTTGTTTTCCTTAATATTTTATTAAGTCAAAATAGTTAGTACTTTAATAGAGAATTTTTTCTATTCTCTGTAAGTAAAGAAACACATTCGGCATGGTAAAACGTTTTATACGAATGAACGAATTAGAAAGATATTGATTAATATTATATAAGCATCAAATTTTACATTAAAATAGATATGTTTTCAGTATATGTCAAGAAAATTTTTGAAAATATTTCAAGGTTTGGAGGTGTAGAATTTATTGTATTCTACATTATATTGTATACATAATATAAATTAAAAAAAATAATAATAATAATAATAATATCATTATTATATTATAATATATATAATATAAATATAATATAAATAAAAATAATTTTTTATTTATATTATATGTAAATATAAATATAAAAAAAAATATATAGAATATAATGTAGAATTAAGAACATAATTTAATTATTCAGTGTTTGTATAATTACAAAATCAACAAAATTCATTAAAACAGGATTTCTGACTCGATTTATCAATAATATTTTGAATGCATATTAATTCTTATAAAATTGTATTATCCGTTATTTTTTAGAGTTTTTTTAGAAAAAAATAAAATTAATTAACGTAAATGGGAAATTTTTTTTTTTTTTTTTTTTTTAATAAACACAATGTTTGATTTGAGGCTAAAAGTGTTGAGAAAATTGTACACTTTTTTTTAGTGTAGTAAACAAATGAAGTCAATCAATATTAGTTGACTTCGGAAAATATTACTGAATAAATAAACTATAATCTAATGCGTAGTCAAACAGGGATGACAGAGACAATAAATTTTATTAATACTCGATAAATAAAACAGCCGTGCCTACATGAATCAATCTTATTTTTTTAGTTGATTCCTTTCCATATTAATATAATAATATGATTCTTTTAAATACGTACTGTTAGCATCAATACTTGTGGAATTTCATTCATTGCGGTTCACATTCATGTTGTCGAAGGAGAAGTGAGAGGAATTATTGAGTGCAGAGAATGTAGTTCATTGCACATAGTGCGAATACTCAAAATTGATCGATGCAGCAATTACAATAAACTATCGTCTTGGTGGTTTCACAGTATAAGGAACTTTTAATACCTATTACTCGTATATACGTACATTTCAATTAACATTTATTATTCCTTTTAACCTGTACGTTCTAGGTATCATAACTGTGATATGTATGCTGGTGAATAGAAGTTTCGAAACTTTTGACACTCAATAAGCCGTAAACATAATTATGGGTAACGTAACAAAGTACCTTACCAATATTTCAGCAACTACAACAAATTGTTTACGAGAATCTGCTATGATTTAAAAAAAAAAATTTTTTTTCCTCCTTTACCTGATCACGGGTATTTTTTCTGCAGGTCTTATGTCGTGATACCTATTTATGTTAACAAGTTTTTGACCTGTTCGATGTTAAAAATACAATTTCTTGGATGACAAATTGGGACCGATGAAAACTGTGTTGTGTGAAAAAATATATTAGTTAAATCATTTCATCGTAAATAAAATAATAATTCGATACTTTTCGCTGTAAAATTAAAGATATCTTGTGTAAAGATAAAAATGAATGGATACAATCTTATTGTATTTGTAACTGTGATTATCAAAAGACCAGTATAGTTTTCAGAGCAATCCGAGTTTAGTTTGCGATCTATACTCTTTGCAATAATACTACAGTAAATTCCGAGTTTTCCCGCGTATGCTGTGTTGTTTATATTGATGTATAGTGTATATGTACTTATGATATATAGTCAGAAAATAAATTCAAACAATTGTAAGTAATATAATTTTTTATGTAACTTAAAAATTAATATTATTCATTATACTTAAAATTTAAATTTTTATTCATTTCAATACTACTAAAAAATTATATTATGTCAGTAAAGTAAGGCTATGATTATGTCACTTTACATTCGATATTCTGACCTTGTAAATTGAAATATTGTGATAATCAGTGATCAAAATACTACGTATTGTTAGTAGAACAATACAAAGTTTTTTTCTTAGCATAAGAAATATTGTGAGTGGCAAAAAATTTTTTTTTTTTTTTCAGTGAAGCAAATAGAGTGACCCGACTCTCCAATAATTATCAATCTAGTCAATATTTTTTTTGCAAATAAAAAAGATATGATTGTGTTTAATACTTTGACCAGTAATCAGAATTTCGGGTAATCGAATTATTCCCGGAAGTTCACTCAGTTATTCTCTTTTTCAAGCCTCGTCATTTCATGTTTAACGTTTCTATCTACATGTACAATACATATATGCACGGGATATGTCTGACGATGCGGGTAGATGAAAGAGCTAGTTCACATTCACGTTCAAAGAGTTTAAAATTTTATAATGAGATAAAATATTTTAGTTAATTTTTTTGTATTAATATTGCTTGAAAAATTGCATGTACAATGAATTAATATCGTACAACTTTATGAATTCCGGGAAAATGAAAATTTTAAAATTAAACAAATTAAAGTAAATTTATTTTATGTGACGTTAATTTAATTCTGGCAATTTATAATATTCTTGACGTGATGACTGTGAAATTCGTTCCTGCTTAAATCCTTATGAAGATAAAAACGAACTAGGTAGAAAGGTCTGATTAATGGTTGAGAAATGTAAATGGAGTTTGCGGGGCGGATGTCGTATAGTCCCAACCGGATAATACCGTCTCCATAGTTGCTATGGTGGACTAAAAACTCGTCCTCGTGGCAAAAAACCCTTAGAAATATATCGTAGATCATTTCCCTTGCTAAATTCGAGGCATAAAAATGACCAAGCGTACTGGTCTCGTACCTACCAAAAACTCGAGTAGACCCTCTATATTGTGTCACGCCCACACACCAGTACGCCGATGAGTATAAATGAGGGAATCTACAAAACTATACTACTATCCTGTTTTATGTACCCGCACTCTAGTCATAGGGTTGTACGGGAACAAGCAACGGCTAATACTCGCGACTAAAAAATGCCCGCAAATTTGTTTGAGGGCAAACGCTGGAGGGTGAATGGGTGGAGTGTGAGTTAAAAAAATAAAAATTGAAGAATTCGAGTGAAAACCACTACATAAAAAATAACATTATATAAAATAGAGAAAAAAATATTGTTATTGTTTATTTCTCGATTCTCCAGGATAAACAGAAAGAACCAGAACTAATCTACAATTTTAATCGATAGCTAATATTCTTTAGCGTTGTTCAAGAACAATAGAGCTTTTTTTTATCGACTCATTTTCTTATAATTTCAATGTTCTCCATTATTATGTAACAAAGATTTAATATTTTTCCAACTCGACGGCGGAGACGTCGAGCAAAATAGAGCCTTGTCCAGATCACCCAAAATGAATTAAAATACGCATAGAGGACTTAGGAGGTGCTCTCAGCCTCCTAAGCAACGCTTTAGCTGCAACTCAGGCTAGGTTAGTTTTCAGGGAAATAACAAACCCTTTATGTTCAGGGCCGATCTGCAGGCATCCGTGGGGAAAGAAAAATATAATAGTAGTAGGAAAGAGAAAGAGAAAAAATAAAATATAGAATTCAGAAATATTAGTAAATAAAATAGCAAAGATAAATAATTGGTAAAAATCAAACTATTTATTACAAATTCAAGCTACTTAACTCTAAGTCCAGAGTCGAACTCCTTTGTCGGATAGACTGTATAATAATGATAATAATACTGTTTAAAATTATTTACAAAATATTGGCCTCAATCTCCAGAAGACCGTTTACTGTCGGATAACGATATTCCTAAATCACTAGAAATCGTATCTTACAGTTATTTCATTGAGATAAGTCCAAATTCCTTCGTTGGGTTACCTCAAACAAATATAATTATAAATGTAAAACTATACTGGCCGGGACAGGTACTTAAGACACCCTTTACTTGCTACACGGGAAAAACAAGATTTAACTGGTTTCCATGTCAGATGGAACCTAGTTCTATCTATAGTGAAAGATTGTACAGATGGTAACTACTTCTATGTAGATTGTAGTGGGGACAATCTCAGATTGAACTGAATCATCAGGAAAACTCGAACAAGGACACCAGATGCACACTTGACTTACATGAATGCAGATTCCTGCGTGTCTCGCAATTTTCTTCGCCGTGAAAATGTCTGAAGCCACGAGGGCCTCTCAAACCATTTGCCAAAATTAATCGTCTCTTTACTCGCGATCGATAGTACAGGGCATCGCGATCGATAGTACCCGTACGAACAAGAGCTACGATCTATTATCGATTACCAATATTATGCTTTTGCATTTATTTTGTTACCTGTCCCGATACTCATCGTGGGACCTTGAAACTTGAATGATGTAACAAGCTTATAATATGGCAAAGACTTACGGGGACATATACATACAATATTAATAAACAGTTCAATATATAAACCTCTGAAATCAATACAAGCTTAACACCTAAGAACTAATAACAATAATATAATAATTGTTAAATTCAAATTAATGATCAATACGATCTAATGAATAAATTAATACAAAATAATAAAAGTGAGAGACACACCGAGTGTGAATCTGTTACCAAATCTAGGTGCAGCGAGGGATGCACACGGAGAATAAAAATCCTCGTGACAATTGAAAGTTCACCAAGAAAATAAGTCTTAATAATCTGTATCTCAGGGCTCGTTACTTTTTTGGCTGCAGAGAAATAATCTTGAAACAATAAATTTATTTCGAAGAATACTAGTTATCTTGCTTAAGGAATTTTTTTTTTATTCTAAACTATTAAACTAAGATGTTCATTCTCTCGAGCTAAAAATAATTTTTCTCTCTTTTAAAAACTTAATATTTTTGTTTCAACTTGTACTTTCTCTGTTTAAAATGTTATCGGTTCAACTTGAAAAAATAAAATTTCCATTGCAAACATTTTTGATCCAACAAAACCCAAAACTTGTCTCAGATTTTATTGATGTTGTAGAAAGTAAAAAAATCTGACAATCAAAAAAGCCGGTGTTGATTTAAACTAATGATACTGCCTCATTTCATTTAAAAAAAAGTGTGCGTACTTATATACACGTGTCAGAAGTTATACTTCTTTGGCGTCAGAAAAAGAATTAAAAAAAAAAAAAAAGCAAAAATGATCAAAGAAAAATGTTAAAAACAATCAAAAAGGTTTTCTTACAGTAAACATAATCTATACTGTATAATTATAAAATCATTAATTATCATATGAATTTAATTCAATGTTATTTAAGATTTTTTTGAATCGACTAATTTTGAAATCGCAAAGTTCGAATAGTTTACAATTGATAATTATAAAATATTCTAATTATTTATTGAAAATATATATTTCTTATAAGATAGTTTATTATTTATTATTTAACCTCGTGGTAATATATTTTTAATTTATGTTTCTTCAAAAATAATATTAATTACATGTATTAAAAGACTTACAAATATTGTAGTACAAAACTAGATTTTATTTCTAAGAAAATTTCGGAAAGTTATTAAAATGGTCTATAATATAAATTTAAAAAAATATGAGTAGAATTACTAGATTCGATAAACAAAATGATCAAGTCTGTATTAAAAATTATGAACTCAATGGAAAGATGCCAAAATATAATAGGTACTACAATATTTATATTTTAGTTTAAATATTTTAATTCATGAAATTATTATTATTTTTGAAAAAACATTAATAAAAAGAAATTACCAAGTTAAAAAAAAAAAAATAAAATATTTCATTGACCATTTCTTAGAATTTATTATCAATATGAATAATATATTTAATATAAAATAATATTTCTGTTGAATTTGAAAATAACAACGTTTCTTTTTTGTGACAATACTTGATGACTAGCCTGTATATGAGAACTTCGTCAGTAAAAGAAATTTACATTTTTAATCATATTTGATGGCCAATTTCTTCATGTTGCTTTTTTGGGACATCATGCGCGCGCAGCTCACAAATTTCACTCTCATCCAAATGCGCTAAAAGAAGTATAACTTCTAAAAAAATTTTTTTTGGGAAAAATATAAATTTATTTTATTTAAAAGTATACGGAGAAAATTGAATGTTTGTAATTATTTTCGTTCTCTTATAACAGTTACTATTGTTTTAGTCTTAGAATATTATTGACTAAAATTTCATTATAGTAGGAGTTACCAGCATAATAATAATTGTTACCAACTATAACGATATTATATTAGTCAATAACATTGCAAAACTAGTAACTAATACAGAAAGTTCTGACTTCTAATGGAGAATTCTATCCTCTTCATTTGAAAGTTATAATTTCAAGTTTTAATCTTTTAAATCAAAGTAAAGTTTTTTTTTTCAATGTAGAGTTATAAAAAATCTAAGCTTACAGTTGCCAATCTTTTGTTTCGCTAAGTTTAAACTGATATTTTTTTGTTCTTTTAAAATGATTCAATCAAATTTCACAGATTTATTTTAAAAAGTTTATTTTTTAATAAAAAAAAATTTTTAATTTCACATTATCATTTATTTTCAATAAATGTTCTCAAGAACTGTAAGTGCTTATAATTTTTGTTTTGCAAGGATAAATGGTCGCAAAATTATCGAAATGTCTTAGAACTTGATGCTTGATCATGAAAAATAAAAATAGTTTTAGTTTTAAATATTAAGATCTCTACAATCGTAATTAAAATTCTATTGAACATAATAAATTAATTAATATTAAATTAATCAATTAACAATAGCATTAGGACATGTCTATTCATACAAAGAAAGTCCTGATAAATCTACGTCGCGTGAATGTAAGGCCCTTAAATCTACGCTGCGTGGATTTATCAGGACTTTTTTACGAGTGAATAGACACTTCTATAGCATTATTGCGTTTTATTTACTTGAATAGAATAACAAAAAAAAAAAAGAAAAAAACAATTAGTAGTAAATAAAAACTTTTTACTTTCTCAACTAACAAATTATCGACAAAATATTATCAACTTAAAACATTCGCTGAAAAAAGTATCGTCTCTTTAGTTGTTAGTATAGATTTAACAGATGAAGTAGATTAAGAATTTCCAGTAAATCCACTTTGAGAATCGTAACTAATTTACACACAGTTTACTGTTAATAACGGCCTCGGTACTATTTTGCAATTAGAGTATTCCTTAATCCAAGTAAACCTGTATGGCATTAAATACCCATATATTCATAAAAGTATATTTCTGTGGAACTAGAAAATTCATTCGTAAACAATTTTAATTTTGCAAACAATACAACTTCTTCTTGATTTTTGAAACGATTGTAGATTTTTGATAAATTAAAACTTAAGTTTTTAAAAATTTTTTTTTGGAAACTACTCTTAAACTATGCAGTCGATAAAAATGAAAATCGAGGTAAAAGGAAGAATGTGATCCAAGTGAATGCTCCTTCATATAAAAACGAAAAAGGTAATTTTCTTGTGGAAGGACGTGAAACGTAAATCTGGCTTGCCACATTGAGAATTCCCCACAGAATAAACATTGTGAACATAGAGAACTTTACAGGATAAAAAATAAGCAAATAAACATAAACTGTACATTGTATTCTACAGAAAAAAAAAAAGATATATATGAGCAAGAGACAGAGAGGTGTACTGGTAACTTACACTTATTTTAATTCACGGTACCTCTGTCGAAAGAGACTCCTCTGGGAGAAAACTTGCATTAGTCTCATTTGTTTCTCTTAATGTTCTCAAGCTTGCTTCCTTTTTATGCTATCGTTTCCTCCTCATGGATGCTGCAGTTGAAAATCTGAATCTTATTCGCAAAAAATATATTGTTCCTCATTAGAAATAATTTTTTTTTAAATATTGAATTTATTTAATCGAAAGTAGGCAGCTGTTTTCCACAATCACGTTTCATCGTGTCATATTTCGAAAGTAATTATGAAAAATTAATTGCCGCACTTTTTTACGGGAGTAGTGAGCCATGCGATCGATTCGTAATATACTATATATGCCACATATATCTATACGGGTATTATCGATACCATTTACTTATTTATTATCATTACGAATTCTTTGAAAGTAATGACATAGAATGGAAATTTAGTGTGAATGATTCATGCATTCAATAAAGATTTACATTTATTAAAAATTTCTTTTATTTTGCGGTCCTGAGCTACAATTCATAAATGAAACTGAAGAAAATTTTTTTATTCTAAAAAAGCACTTTATTGTTTTCAAACAAGACGTAATCGTCTCACGATCTAATTAGTTATAATCAGCTGTTTTTCTTTTTCATTTGATGAAAAGTTTTCTTAGAATACAACTCATTACAACGTGAGTATCGGTTTATAATTTTTTTTTCTTGGCTTGATGAACTGAGATGATATTGACTTGTTTACAATATCTTAATCACTCAAACCAAAAAATTATGAGATTCTTACAATTTTCTTCATCACCAAAAAAAAACAGTCTGACATCATTTTCGAAACTTGTTGAAGCAAAAACTTCGTTTTTCTTATGAATGCAGATTTTATTCCTATGTGATATTAGCTGATAACATTTTGAACCAAGAAACTATTACTTTAAATAAAAACATAAGGTTTTTCCCCGAAAAGAAAATTATACTTTTAGTTTTATGAAATAATTTATAATCCAAGATAATAGCTTTTCTTAGAAAGACAATTGATTTTCTTTAAAAATAAATTATTTTTCGAAGTTTTTTCTTTCGTAACAAGTTTGTTTCTCTATCAGCTTACTAAATTGTTATAAAGATTATTGAACAATAAGTATTTGAAATCTTATTTCTGTAGAAAAAAAATTCATAAGATTTTTTTCGTAAAGGAAATGGTTTTGTAGTAAACAAACGCAGATAATCATTGGACTTTATTCTATTTCCGATTTATTGGGATAACTGAAAACTTTGGGTCTGAAAAAATTCGATAAGGTCAGAAGACAATAAGAGACTAACAAGAAGTCGCGAATAAAATATATAGAAAGAAAAAGAATGGGTGGAAATATGGTGGTTAATAAAATGAATGTTCTGTCAGTAACAGCGGCTTCTTGCCAAGAACGTACCGCTTACTAATATGCCTGGTTGAAGGGAATATTTACGAGACCGGAAGAGAGTGAAAACATTTATGTGTATATAGTAACCTCGTGTGAGGGAGAAAACCGGTGGTGCTTCATCGTTCGAGGTTGCAATTGATTTTCATCTTTTTCCAGTCCTTCCATCCGATTTTAATTGGCTTTACTCTTGTTATTGTATTGGTTCTCCGGTAAAGCTTGATTATGCAATCCTTCAACTTCTTTCTTCGGTAAAAAAGGACGATGAGTATTTAGATCTATCGTCATCCTAATAAATAAATTTGTCATTTAAAAATTATTCTGAATGTAGTCTCAAGTCATATCAAATATAATATTATGAGACAAAAAAGATCTCAAGGAAAATAATTGTTTGTAATAAATTTATATCTTAAAAAAAAAAAAAAAAAAAAAAACGAGGCCATCAACTTTCTATCTGCCAATGAACTTTAATAACCAGATAAAAATACCTTTAATACTTTAAGTTTAAAAAATTTTTTACTCAGTATTGCTGGGTACCGTATTTAAAAGTAGCCTAGCCTCTTGTACCTCATACTTTTTCTCTTTAAGTTGTTTTTTTTTGTGTAAGGGCGGTGGCAAAGTGTCACGTTTGCGTCCGCCATTTTGCGCGCTTCGAAGGGTTGTCCGCGCTCTCAGCCCAGGCAACCCCTGAATTTACTCTAATTACTTTTCCCCAGCACTGTACGTCGCGAAAATGTTATTGGTAGCAACAAAGAGAACGAGATACAAAAATTCAAAATGTACGTGTTATTTTTAAATTATCTTATCCTTCATAAGTTTTAACTTTTAACAAAAAACACTATTCGTGTACTGATGAATATATATAATGCATATCAAAATATTTCATCGCTAATATACTTTTTATTTTTGACCAATAAATTTTTTTCAATAAACGTTGAATTTTTATTTGATCAAATTAATAGTTAAACCGAATATTCAAACTGCCAAAAGCTATTTGTTTTGTTTTTTATTATTTTTTTTAATATTTCAGTGCCACGCATTTATTTGAATATTCTATTTTCTTACATTAAATAATTTTCATATTAAATGCGATAATTTTTTTAAAATAATATTGATATCATGTATCATGATATTATTTCTGTAGAGATAATTTTTAAATATGAAATACTTTGTAGCAATCAATCATGGTAACACAAGAACTGTATTGAACTTAAGATATAATATTTTTAGAGTGTTGTATATTCTTGTATTTAGATGGTGTTCCAGTAGAAAAATCAATAAACTCATCCAGCAGTAGAAAAATCGACGCTCGGTCTGCCGTCGGACGCCATGATTTAAAATGGTACCACTAATACCGTCGTTCAAAGTAAAATTCAACTTTTGATTATTAATTATTTTGTCGGAAAAATTATTTACATTTAATGTCATTACATGTGATATTCTCAATTCTACGATATTATATATAAATTAGTTACAATTTTTGTGTCTGGCTGTAAGCAATCTTAAAAAGAAGATTTAATGTATCAGATCATTTTGAAGGATGAACAATTTTACACAGAAAAAAAATGTTTATTTAATCCAAGAAAACTCTCAGGAAAACCTAAGCTATTTTGGAGATCGAAGAAATTTTCTTGAAACAAAAAAATTCGATTTCAACTAAAATAATTGCGGTTTTACTATATATTTTTGTACAGAATCCAGAAAATCGATTCTTCAATAATAACACTTTTCTTTCAAAGTAGAATTTTTCAAATTATCTAGTTTTTTATGAACCGATAATACTTAATTATTTTCATCGTCAATACTTGACGTAATTTAAAACAAATAGTTTTAATACCATTTAGAAGTATTTTTAAAAAAGACCTTCAAGTTTTATAAAATAATCAACGTGTATATATCATTTAAAATCATAAAGCAATGCAGAAAATGTACAGCTTTTTGTTAGAAGTAAAATCTTGCTTGTAAAAGCCCTAATATAGAGATTTAAATCATAAGAACCTTGCTGAATACACAAAATTCTCTTCTGTTTACAGAGAAGCTTTCCCATTTGGTTAGAACTCAATACAAATTCAGAGGGAGAAAAAGAAGAGCCAGATGCCAGAGGAGACGTGGTTTTGTACGCGGGTGGCCATAAATGCTAAAATGCTAAATGATCTGGGTTCGTTAATGCTACAGCGAATGTTGATAGGTTGGCGCTTTAGAAGCCTTTGCAGAAAGATGGCCGGTCTCCCAATTCAAACCCTTTCCATTGTTCTTTGTCGACATTGGGCATTTTGAAATATTATACGACCTATGGTATCGTTGAAATTATGTCCAGCAAACAATGAGATATCATGCTGACTGCCTTTGTTGACGCTGAATTTTACGGATAATTTTTAATTAATTCGTTTTCCCGGGTTTGCCAAGTAACGCGTCGCTACCACCTTCCCCTGCGACCCCTTTATCAGAGTTAATGTTACCGTTACTACTTCAAGAGTATGTATGAGTACACGCTTTACCCAGAACATGCTCTTTTATCTAATTATTAATTTGTATTATATATTTTTTTTTATTTCATTTTAATGCTTATTTAGTTTACTAATACGAGCTAATTTTACGTTTATGCGAATTTATAATACACTGAAAAAAAAAGTTCTTGACTGGAGTGTAAATTTTCTTGGCTCAAGAAAATATCAAGGAAGATTGAAAATTTCTTGAATGAAGTCAAAGTCTCTTGAGACAAGATAAATTTCTTGAGCCAAAAAAATTTCTTCTTGCTCCAAAATAACTTTTGTTTTCCTTAAAATTTTCTTGGCGCAAGAAATTTATTTTTTGTGTGTAGTGATTTTGTAAGCTTCAATAATTTATATTTTTTATTTTATCGCTTTACTTGTTTTTAAATCTATCTCAACGTTATTAAAAGCATACTTGTTCAATGTGAACTTTGAAATGTACACAGAAAGAAAAACTTTTCTGAAAAGAACCAATTTTTATGACTTGAAACAATAATTAGGAAAACAAAAATCACCTTGATTTAAAGCAGAATTTTCTTGCATCAAGATCTTTTTTTTTTTACTTCAAAACAATTTGGATTATCTTAAAAACTTTCTTCATAATGGTAATACTGTTAACTATTTATGTTTATTTAAAACAAGGCGATTGATCAGAGATCAATTTGTAGAGATTGTTCTACATTGATTGTAATTTTTAATGTAGGTATATCAAGCATATACCTACACTGATAAAAAAATTGACTTGACTCAAGAGCCAAACTCTTGAACCAAGAATTCCATTTTGAAGAAAATCATTTTCTTGAGTCAAGAGAAGAAATTCTTGCAACAAGAAAATTTTCTTAAACCAAGAATAATTTTTTAGCTCAAGAATTTATTCTTTTGACTCAAGAAAATTGTTTTCTTCAAAATGGAATTCTTGGTTCAAGAGTTTGGCTCTTGAGTCAAGTCAATTTTTTTATCAGTGTACATTGTGTGTTACACAAATTACAGCATGATTACGATCTTTGACACAGACACTTTGCTTAATTCTCATCTGAAATTATCCTATTTTATCCTTTATCACTGCTCAATAAATTACAATAACTACAAGCAAAGAACAATTTTTTTTTTAATTCTTTAGTAGAACATATCAATTATTTAGTATTACATATATTTCTTTTAACCAGAAATATTTTTCATCACGTAAATTATCATAACAAACTTTGAAGGTACAATTTGCAGTGATACTCTGTACATTTTTTTTTAATATCAATACCCAGATTGAAATACAGTCGAGTTTCGTTATGAGTCCTATTAGTTTCTCTCTCATATTAACGCGAGTCTGGTTAAAAAAAGAAGAAAAAGTCAGATTAAAATTCTGAAAAAATATCTGTCGAATAAGCTGGTCCACAGATTGAAGAATGAAGTTTAATCATAAAAAAATCGATAATTTAATTCAAATAGGAATTCCGTTGAGTCAAACTGTGGTTGCGGAATAACCAGCCGACGGGTATCGTATTTTCATTATAAAACTATTTACTTTATTCTCTTTTCAACTTCAAATTTTGAAAAAAAAAAAAATTATTATTCATTGATGAACGAATAGTTTTAAAACTTTTCATAAAATATCATCACGATGTTAATCATAATTAATAACTTGTCATTCACTATGCAATAGTACTCATTTTCTGCGGTAGAAGATAAATTATAAAACCTTTAATTTCAGTCTTATTTGTTGAATAAATTGTTTAATTTCAAAGATCAATTTTTATCTTATACTGTTTAAGCCAATTGATTGATTGAAATTACACTGATAGAAAAACAATCTTGATTCAAGAAACTTTTTTTCTTCAAAATTTGAACTCTTGAAACTAGATATAGATATATTTCTTTCAAGAATTTTTGTCTCTTGGTTCAAGATAGGCGATAACATTGATTCAATATGTTACCGACTTGTGTTAAAAATTGCTTTTTTTGTGAGTCATTAATTTACTTATTTCCAAGAAATAATTTTTTTTGGGTACAACAATTAAAGACGATTTAGTTTTTTAAATATACTTTGATGAATTATTTTAAGTTTTTTAAACGATAATGTTATTTTGGTTGAAAAACTAAATGTATCAATTGAAGATAATATAGCTCTTAAGCCAAGAAAATCTAAATCAAGACAAGAAATTCTTAAAGCAAAATAATCATTTGTCTTTCAAAATAAATTCTTTGATTAAGAAAATATCTCTTGAGTCAACATAAATTTTCTATCAGTGTATGTATTTAGAAATTTAATTAATCAGTTGAGAAAAAACTGAGATACTGTTTTGATTAAATAATTCTTAATTGGTTTAAAAATGATTTTTTAAAAAATTAATACTTTACTAATATTGGTTCACGTTAATTAAATCGAGTATTGTAAGAGTGGTTATTTTTCAAATAAATTGTTAGAATTTTATAGATTCTTTGTATAAAAAAAAATAAACATCAGCAATTTGAATATTTACACCATTTTAATATATATTTGAAGAAGTTCTAATATTGAATGTTAAATAGGTTTATAAAATATTTTATTATGTTGAATCCAGTAGAAGAGTTCTTTATCCAATTAATTTTTCTTGGTTTAAGTAAATTTTCCTCGATTCAGTAGATAAAATAACATCATTTAAGAAAAAAAAAATTTTTTTTCCAAAAAACCTTACTGAGAGACTTATTAATGATTGTTATATTTTAATCTCAGAAAGAATCAGTGTTCATCGAAAAGAGTTTTAGAGATAAAAAAATGTACTTTTTTGATTTGGCTGACAACAAGTAAGTAAACATGTATAAATATTTTTAAATCGAAATATAAGTGTGATTTCAAAAAATTGTTAAATATATATTTTTAGTTTAGTAGGAATGACTGACAAACTATTTATTTCAAACAAAAATTTATATAAAAAATGTATGCTTTGTGAAATGAATATTGATGTAAATTCTGCTCAGAATAAATAAAAAATATCACATCAATTAATAATCAATGAAAAAATGTGAGTATTTGTTTTTTTAATAATGATTTTTAAACTTGATTAAAAAAAATATCGTAAATAAAATACTTGTATAAAGGGACGATAGATTTTAAAAAATAATCCGTAAAATAATTATGTAATGGATTAAATATTTTATTGACTAAAATTTATTGTCAATAATTTATAAGAGTGTAAGAGAAAAAAATGTTTTTTTATACATTGTACGATGTTAACAGATGAGCTGTAATTATAATTATTGACTATAATGATAATATTTATAATGTACGCAATTGTAAATAAGAGTGAATTACACTTTCAGTTTTGCAGAGCATGTAGAAAAATGTATGAAAGTCGGTATTGTTTTTTGGCACTGACGCGGGACACAACAAACGATCACATTGTCTAACACTAGTACATGAATGCTTCAGTACAATAGAAGTTTTCATTCAACCCAATTGAAATTGAAAGTATGGATTTTAATGAAAACAAGGTAGATGAACTGCCGAAAAATTAACTAATGATGATAGACTTGTGGTTATTTACTTTTTGTAGTTTAAACACGATTATCGGTAATTTAATTTTGTTATACATTTTATACAATTTTAACGCCGAATAACACTAACAAGTTATACAATTATATAATAACAAACTTTTTAATACTTGATAAATTTTTAAAACTTTGATCCACTGTTAACACTTTAACGTCTGAAAATCAAATGTTCCAACAAGAACGAGTGCACTGTAAAATATGACACTCGGGTCAATCTGAGGGTCGTCGAGCAGGTTGAGAGGTCGAATCGTGGGACCCAAGGGGTATGATCTGTACGACGGTGGGCCTATCCCTTTCAAAACTTCCAAGAGTAGGAACCTGTTCATTTCTGCATACTAATGAGAAAAGATTCTTCAAACTTGTATCGTCAAATCGGTAAATTTGTGGTACGTGTAACATTTACTTCATTTCTGAATTTCTCAAAATGCTTTTCAAGATAATATATTTTAAATAATTTAATTTCATATGTGATTTTTTTTAACTTCAAAAAAATAGAAAATAATGCAAATTTTGACATAAATATAGGTTTTCTACAATGAATACAAAGTCTATAAAAAGCAATGGATAATCTTACAAAGCCGATAAAAATATTCAGAAAATGTTTCACGTCATACAAATTAATTTTTTAATTAATCTACAGCTCTCTTTTTATGGATAAAAATGAAACATTATTTAATTATCATACATTAAATGATTAAAATTATAATGCGGAAAATTATTTATTTACCTAAAAGAGTCTTTGGTTCATTTTACTTAATAATCGGGATATTATCGGGATATACATTTTTTATTAATTACACAGAAAAATTAAATAGTAAAATTTACTCAGATTCTGGTGATTTTATAGTATTTTAAATGGTGTATTAGACTCTGAGATGGCATTTTATTAAATATTACGACATATAATGTGAAAAAGTATAAAAGCCAACACTCTGAATTTTTATGTTAAAAGAAGTAATTTGTACACTGAAAAAAAAAAAAAAAAAAAAAAAAAAAAAAAATTAACTTGATTTAAATTAAGATCTTTTTGTTTCGATTCACGACATTGAAATTCTTTAAAATTTAAGTTAATTTTTTTTTTTGATTTTTCAGAGTAGCGGTTACTAAATGGTGGTAAGTAAATAACGGCTCTCACTCTTTAAGATTAGAAATTTAGCAAAATGATAAACATTAAAATTGGAATGATTAATTATTACACTTCAACTTTTTCGACATTTACAATTTTTTATCACTTTTTGAAACGCTATTTATTTATTTTTTTTTTTTTTATAAATATTTGATTGTAACATGTGAATGATAAATATCATAAATGATTAAAATCATGATTTTTCTGTTACAAATTTTTTAGAAATCCATTAGTATTTATTTTAGTTTAGTTTTTTTCGGAGTAACTTTTTTACCAAGAATAACTATTAATTTTTATGCCAGTTATTGTTGTTATTAAAAGTAAAAGATGTGTATTATAAATTTGACAAAAACTATATATTAAAATAATATTTCTATTGTATAAATTTTATTTTTGATACTATTTGAAAGCTTGATGACTTATTTAATGCAAAAGGCTTTTTTCAAACATTTTGAGACCGATTCAACAAGTTTTCGGTCATCTATCTATCAAAATTTATCAGTGATTTATTCAATATATCTCAACTGATAGTCGTTTCTTACGTACATGTTTTGAAAGTTTTAAGTTTCTAAGGAAAAAAAGAAAAAAAAATTATTGGTTCTATTCTGAATTTTTGTCTGTAGTTTTTAATATTAATTAATAAATTAATATTAATTGATTAATTAATTGACTCTGTAATTAAATTAGTATTTTTTCTATTAAAAATGTATTTACTAGTCAAAATTTTTCCAAAAACTCATACTTCAATACTTTTGACTGTTGTATTATGCATAGCTAATGATATTGTGTCTCTAACAAATAGAATTGTTGAATCTTAATTTCTACTAGAGTGGGTAAATAAATTTAAAGACTTAGAGTAATAAAAAGCCTTTTATGACCGTATATTTTTTTTAAACCGATTAAATATAGATTTATAATAATATTTTGATAAAGTTTGATTTTAATTTCATTTACTCGACGGACCCTCTATTCTGTTGTATTGAATATCACAGACGGTAGTGATCCATTGGTGTAATTCAGTAAAAAAAGACTGGATGGATACACATTTATCCATTGATCGAGCAATATGTATAGATAGAGAAAGTAAAATGAGTAGAAAAAACACAAGAGAAATGCTGGTTCAACTCGTATATGCCCTACAAAAATACAGATTTCCAATAACCGATAGACTGTTTCTTTTGGATAGGATACAAAAACAATGGGATATGCGCGAGAGAATCTTTATTTTTTTATTTTTTATACTCTCCCTTCTGACCTTCTATCTATCCCTCAATCATTCTTTGTCGCGCGATCATCTTTTCTTTCTTTTTCTGTAGCTCCCTCTGTGTAAGCCGATCACTTTCTTGTTATATGTTTTTTTTTCTATTTTTTTTTGTTTTTTATTTTTTATTCCAGCTGATGCATGTGTACTGATCGAGACCACATATTTAAGTTTCTCTCTGTCCAAACAAACCACCAACGTACTTGCAGCTATTCTTTTTCTTTTTCACCTAGCTTGGTCTCCAATGTTATCCTGTCCCTCTTGTTCATTTTCAATCTTTTTTCTCCACTTCTTTTTCTTTTCCATACTCATACTGATATTTACCTCTAATAAAAGCGAGAAAGAGAGATCCTACGATACTCTATAACCATTTCTATTTAATCAAGGGTAGTTCTGACTCTCTCGTTCACACGCCAGTTAATAAACCATTGATTGGATTGACACCGATATAGGGAAGCCGGTCGACCTGAATGAGTATTTCTATCCTGGGTTTCATATGGGAAGCACAGAGGTAACAATCACTTTCTGTTTTTTTCTCTCATATTCTTTTGGTTTATCGTTCATGCATAAAAAATTAATGACTGAATATCGGCCTGTGTAAGTAAGATTTAAAAACAAGTTGAGGATTATTATTTTGTAATTATCACAGCTAAATATAATCAAATAACTATCTGTGTTATGAATAATTTTTAATTTCCTTTTTTTGTGATAACTCTAATATATCTGATAAATTATCGAAATGTAATTAGTTAATGAGTTTCATATGGTGTTATTGTTATAAATTATAATTGTTTCACACCAATGCTTTATTGTTCGAAGAAATAAAAAATAACAAGAGAGTGTTGCAATAGAAACTGAACCAATAATGCATAATTCATTAGATATCGGTTATAATATCTACAGCAAATACGTGTAAGCACTTTTGAAAATAAATCCGGCGTTATTAAATTACATAGTTTGCTTGCATTCGGATCATTTTTTTTTCTACAATTAGAAAAAAGATGATAAGTTTGGAGTATAGAGAAAAAAACTTTTTTGAAGAGCACGCCTTTATTTGGTAATTATTGTTAATTTACATTATATTAAAATTGATTTCATGCTATAATTGAGCAAATGATTAATCATATTTTTTTGTTATACTTTCAAATGTTCTCTGAATAAAAACTGCTTTTTAGATTTAAGCGTCATGTATAAAAGTACTTCTATTATTTTAATATACTTCTTTTGTTACCTTTAGAAAGGTTTTAAGAGAACTCTCATTAAAGTATTTCAAGAAACCTCTTTTAAAAAAAAATAAGTGATAAAAAAAATAAAAAATAAGATATAATGGAAAGTAAGATTGATAAATAATATCTGTATAAAAAAAAAGGTTATTTTTATTCACGAATAATTCTTTCGATGTAAGAATATTTTTATAAAAACGATTAATATTTTGATTCAAGGAAATTATTTTCTTTATATTGGACATTTTGACTCCAAATTTTTAAATAATTTAAAAGGTAAAATTATATTCCAATAAATTTTTTTGTTTTTTTATTTAAACGTAAAATATTTTTTGCTATACTCAATCAGTATGTTCAGAGTACTGGATGGCATTCACAAAGGTACTGATTTCTTGAGACCTTACTTCACCGCCTATTTTTTTTTATTTAGTCCGCAATATGAATCTTCCTTTTTTTTCTCTGTACTTTTCTTACGCAACCAGTCAATACTTAGACGAACTATGAAAAAATGCACATTCTAGTTTAGAGATCAAAAATTTTGATTAGTTAATCACTTTATTTACCATTCAGCGGCGCTAAATTTTTCTCGACTACCAGTTCATTGCCATGAAAACCAAATGCGAGTAGAAAAAGAACGACGCCATTTCGCTAATAGTTAAAACCCACTGCATTTAGGTTATCATTGAGCCTTTAATAAAAGTATCATGAAATATTCATTAAATATCTTATATTATTCTACAAGTGATACAAGTAAATTAATAACTTCTACAAAACTGAGCTCCTTTCTCTGTTAAAAAATTTTCGAAAACAATTAAATCATTACATGCGGAAATTTGATTGAGATGAAAGCATATGCTATAATAATTTAATTTTAAAAATATAAGTTACGATTAATTATTGAGCTCTGCCGAACTGACTGGTCTGATCTCTCTACTAACTATAATCCTAATTCTCTATGCAAACTATTTTATGAAATGGTTAATTTATGTCTAATTGCTCAGATTTTCTTCATACAAATTTGTTATTTTTTTTTTTTTATGTTCACTTACTCGAGTAGTTATGAAACGATTGCTGCAATCTCAATTTATTATTTAACTTTCTTGGTTATCTTGTTATTACTGAAATAATTTAAGAATAATTACTTTATGAAGATTATAAACTCTGTTAATGGCTACGGCTGTTGAGTTTGGTTGTAAATAAATAAATAAATAAATAAATAATAGTTTTCATCAGTTATTCAAAGACGTTAAAGATGAGTGATGTTACTAAAGTCTTTCATTTTGTGAAACTAAAGCAAAGCCTCTTTGGTGGCATGAAATTATTTTCGTCAAGACTGATGATTCTCTACTTTTAAGTATATATTTGAATACATTTGCCGAAAAAAAAAAAAAAAATAGATAAAATTATAACAAAAGAATTTGCCTTTCATTAAACTCAATAAAAACAAACAACGCTTGCGGGTTTTGCTTTCATCATAACGTATAGATATGTTATTTTGCTCTCGTATTTTATTTCACTGTATTGTTAATGAAAATTTGGTTTGATAATTTTTGTAATTGATCGAACTGATGGTATATAATATAATATGTATCACATGTATCCAAAGGGTCATGCATAATATCGGTCATTGTCAGCAATCATATTTCGAGAGCGGTTCAGAGGATCCGCTTTCAAGGTCGATCATATACATTCAATTTTCTATATTCATTATGTTCAGATACATATGTATTAAATTATGTCAATATAAATATGTACATATGTTTGCTTTAACCTATTTATACGTGCACCAAGTGATATTTTAATACAATAGCTGAACGGTTGAGTTTTTAATTTTATTAACGCTTTTGCGTGTGAATTATTGTCGATTGAAATGTTTAATAATCAATAATATAATGCATAGCATTTTTTTAAAGCAAAAATATGATATTTATCTGTTTGTTTTACACAAATCTATATTTAATATCATGCAGTAGTAAAATGTAAATTATGAAATCCATGCGATTTAATGGTTAACTTGAAAATCTCAGAGTCAATTATTTTTTTTATTTATATAATGCTTACTTTGTTTAAAACTAAGGAAAGATAACATAGTCTATATTGACATAAATTATAACTTTTTGCTTTACTTTCAAAATTAATCATTTTCAAATTAGAAAGTTGTTGATTTCAGTCCGATCTCAAGAACGCGAGTTTTCATCCGATCTCTTTATGTTCTGAGGCCCTATAGGAAGCTATTCTAGATTTTTAACTTAAAAATTATTTAGTTGCCTTAAACTTGACTTTTTTAGGCTTAAACAAACAACTCGCTATCGAGTCGTTTATTTAACTCAAAATCTAGTTAATTGCTTGACTTATTTTTGCCTTTTTTTTTACTTAAACTTAACGAGAAACTAATAACAAAATCTTTTTATTTTTTTGATTGTAGAGCGGATGCTTTCAATGCTGACATTCAAGAGGTCCAGTGTTCAAATCTCACGGAAACCAGAAATTTTATATTAATAATTTGTGATTCTTTCAGCTATTTAGGGGTTGTGTATTACTCCTCGTCATATCAATAAGTAACATGATCAATTACAGCTATGATTGAAATAATTACATGTAACTATAACGAAATAGATGACCGCTAAAATATTCCTGTAAAAAAATCGCTGATTGCTTGATTATTTATTTATAGATAGATAGATAAGAGTTTTATTTGTATCACAATTATGTGTTTTACAAAAATATTTTAAATATTACATAATACATACATAAATATTTTACTAACTAAATTCCTCACATGATTATTTATTTATAATTTTTTTAACTTTATATACATGGTCATTCCTTATTAAAAATAGTATATTACACCCCTAGGGAAGTAAAGTAAGAAATGTCTCAGATCACATGTAATCGTTGGCCGAAGTGAAGCTGAGGTCAACAAACATGTGATCTAAGGCTTTCTTATTTACTTGCCGAGGAGTTTATATTATTTTTTTCTCCGACGAAGGCGGAAAGGGGCAATTTTGTTTAGCGCAGCGGGGCTAAAGTTGACGATTTACGCCCGGAAGGGAAAAAAAGATTTAAAACGATTCGAAATGGCTCAAAGTGATTAAAAACGATTCAAAATGGCTCAAAGTGATTAAAAACGATTCAACTTAACAAATACATAGATATTTTGTATGGGTTGAATCGTTTTAAATCTTTTTTTTTTTTTAATAAGGGATATTATAAATGATTCTATGCAATATTTCTTTTTTGATTCAATTTTGTCACATTTATTTATAATTCAATAAACTATGTTGAAATTAATTTTATTTTAAGTTATTTATGACTTTTTTTGTCTTAAAAAAACTAACTTTAAAACGAATCCAAGTTATGTTGACTTAGTTTTAACTTTTTTCGTCCTAAATCAAACTTAATACTCTGATACAAAACCAAGAGATATTGACTTAATTTTGACTTTTTTTGTCTTAAATCAATCCTAATTAAGTCTAACAAGTCAAACCTAAGTCAAATTTTATGAAAATTTTACATTTATAGAAGAAAATAAATAGTCAATTTAACATTATGTTTTCTGTAACTTTGACATTGTTCAAAGATTGAAGACCTAAAAAATGATTATCATAAAATTTAAATGGTAAAATCGAGAATATTAAAGACAGGAAAACTCTTTACGCGACACAGTTTCGAATTAAGGATTTTTTATATGTGTTTGCAAGTGTTGATTTATGTCATTTAATAGTAGCTTATACTATACATATGTATTAATACTACTATACTACTACACAGTGTACACACAATTACTACGTGGATTTGGGGGTTGTTTTGCGATAATTGCTCCAATGTCAAGGTCCAAGCTCACTGGCAGATAATTGAATTATCATCGGCTATTCGTGCATATCACAATAACACAATACCACAATTCGACCACGTAATTATATTAATTATTCTTGTTATTGTTTATTTGTTATTTTATTATATTTTATGAAAAATAATAACCGAATCAACACGTTCAACTCGTTTCAATTTATTCTACATTTAAATTTAATAATATAATTCAGTTGATCGATGCATTGCTGTCTACAATTTAATGCGAGGTTCAAATGTAAAATTTAAGAGCTTCTAAATTTAAGAGATGTCTATTTGGTTTAAAAAATCAATCATTCACAATGATTTTATCACTGATCACCACATAACAGCAGTTATATTTTTATTAAAAAATTTGATCACTTTTTTCTTTTTAGAATGTCGTGTAAAAACTAATTGGATACAATATTAAACTATAAAGTTAAATTAAATTTACTTAGTTATACTCAGTATTAACAGCTATTAGTTTTGATTATTTATGGAAAACCAATTGGACGCTGATGGCCTATAAGTCTACAGACGAAGGGTTAAAGATGTTTAAGAGTCTTACAAGAAAAAACACTTTTTCGATAAACTTAAAAGAAATTTATCATCTGCACTTGTCGTGATGAAGAAATTTTCTATAAGTTTTGTCAAACTATATCTTAACTCTAGTCTGGCTACCATTCACAACTTAACGACTTTGGCTGGGTAGTCAGTTATTTGTCGTAATACGTTAAGTACGAGGAAGTGATCACCTGTTGTTGTACCAGCTATCTCTTCAGTTATACATGGTTCACTCGGAGATCCAGAACCAGAGGTACGTAGCACGTTCCTGCACGCGGAGATATTGATGGTAATGATTGTCATCAAATTATGGTAAAATTTCGAATTTTGGCATAATGGTAATTATTACTATCAAAATTGTAATATTTATAATATTGATATTAATATTTACAATACAAGATAGTAATAGTTACCATCATGCGTAGTTCAACATGCGTAAAAAAGTAGAATTTGGAAGATAATTTGACCTAAAGTAGAGGTATGTGTACCTATATTTCACTTTGCAGCTAAAACTGCACATCACAGACGCATAGTGTTTGTATGTCGCAATAGGTACAAGGCTCCCATTGTGCACTATGGTGGTTGTAAGTTGATACCTATAAGCGTGTAAAAGATACAGGGGTTAAAACATGTTAACTTTGAAAATATAACACTAGCATTGGTCTAAAATAATTTGGATTGTTCTGAAAATTTCTGGAATGATCTAGGAAGTTCTAAAATAGATGTTTAGATTCTGATTAAATGAGAGTGATTAAGAAAATTCTAGAATGATCTAGAATAACCCCGAATGATCTAGAAAGCTTTAAAATGTATGTCAACATTCTAAACGGTCGATAATGTTCTAGATTGTTCTAAAAACTTTTAAAACATTATATAAAATTTAAAATCTGAAATTTTTAAAGCGATCCAGAAAATTCATTATTTAGTGGAGATAAATTTTACGACTGTATTAGGCGAAATGTCAAGCCCATGTATCAGTCGATTTTTTACAAAAATTATTTATATTACAAATAACTGTATTATTGACAATGACCCAGTGAAGCGGGTATTCACACATAGAAAAAAAAAATTAACTTGAATCAAATAAATAGTTTTGAAGAACTTCATCTTCTTGATTTGAGCAAAAAAATTCTTAGACTAAGAAATTTTTCTTGGTTTAAGTAAATTTTATTTGATTCAAGAATTTTTCGTTTTGATCCAAAACAATGAAACTCTTCAATATTATTTTCTTGGTTCAAAAATTTTTCTCTAGATTCAAGTGAATTTTTTTTTCTGTGCCGCTAGTCATGTATAAATATATATGAATACATACATGAATAAATTTTTCAATGACTGCATTTTTCAAATCTTTCTCATCTATTTAAAAGATAATATAACAAAATTCTAAGTAAATTCCGACGTGAGGATCAATGAAATAGATCGATTTCTATGAAATCTACCTAAAAATTAGTAAAACGGTCAACTCTGCAGGCCATCTTTGCAACTTTTCCCTAATTTCAAATGCAAAGCACTCTACATTTCACCTATTATGACATTGGTGAGCGCTCTTTAAGGTCAAAAGTCTACTTTGTACATCGTGAGAGTTTTTTAAAAATATATGAATTGCAATAACTTTCGGACAAATCAATCAATTTTAATATACTTGGCAGAATTTAGTGCTTGTTTACTTCGACATAATTTAATACCAAGTATGGAAATTTGTTTATTAATCATAATACAATGATTTTGAGTGCCTTTGTATGTATACATATTTAATTATAAACTGTATATTTTTAATTCATCTTTAAAATTATAAGCTTCCAAATCTTTGTAAGTTTCTTATTTTTTTCGCAAAAATTTGAAAATCTATTTTGTGTAAGGAGTATTAAATAGACTTATGTCCCATTGTAAAGTATACAAAAGGGGACAGTAGTGAAACTGTATAGTAGTCAGACAATGACCAATCATGTGCAATTAACCTATGACAGTATAACACCCTAATAGTCTACTAGTTATAGGTGGTGGTTATGTTTCCATTATATGACCATATCGACATGTGTTTCGCTCGCGTGCCACACGTTCATTCACACATTCCACCAACGTCACACGCTTAACGTTATATGGATACATAATATGTTTATATAAAATATATTATCGGTATTATTATTATACACTAAATATTGTATTGGTGGTATTCAAAATTATATTGAAAATCATTTTATTGTTATATTCTTGACACCTCACTAAACTGTTATTTTTACAAAGTATTATTCAAATAATATAAAAAAAT
Organism: Cotesia typhae; assembly: GCF_013202065.1. NCBI lineage: Eukaryota > Metazoa > Arthropoda > Insecta > Hymenoptera > Braconidae > Cotesia > Cotesia typhae. The sequence continues at coordinate 1,252,102 of NW_027423757.1, read as the reverse complement.
TGAAATTTTGAATAAGTCAATGATTCATTTTTATTCTAACTATGGGGTAAGTTATGGGTGAAGATTTTATTCTTGAAGGTGAAAAAGCTTTTTGATTGAAAGCGTGACTGATTAACCTTAAATTGAAAATGAAATCACATGAATTTTACTTGATATCTTCAGATGGACTTTATAAGGTATTTTGTTAAACAATATTTTTTATTAGTCTGAAATTACGAATCTTGTAAAAAAAAAAAATTCTGAAAAGCGGTTGATCTGCAAACTATCTCTGGAGTTTCCATTTTTTTTTTTTTGAGCACGAAAATCTTTCAATTGGTTGCTCTTTGAGCTAAAAAATTAAAAAATCCTATAATATAAAATTAAGGACTAAAACGAAATTAGTTTAGTATCAAAATTCTCGATACTAAGCGAAAAAGTGGAACTTGATTTCTTATTAGTTCAGGATTAAAGCGCGCGCGTACAGCACGCAATTTAAATTTCTAGCTATATAAGAAAAAAGGATTATTTAGAAATTTTTTAATGGCTATAACTTTTGAGCGCACAGTTCGATTTTGATTTGCTTGGCAGTATTCGATGCAGTTTGTTAAGTAAAAAACAAGTGTCTCAGATGTCTGAAGTTGATTAGTCAAATATTTTAAAAACTAAAAAGAAGAAAATTTTTGTTAAATTTTATTTTTTGAATATCTTTGAAACGGCTCGACCGATTATTTTTAAAGTATAGCCAGCTACAAGTCTCAATGAGTACTTTTGAACGCCGTATCACTCATCTCAATCGGTGAATTTGTTCTCAAGATATCGTCCGACAAAATTTTATTTACATACATACATACATCCATACACACACGCACATACACACACACGCGCGGGCAGTCGGACGTCCTGCTGGGAATGGCTTCCTATAGGATCTCAAAACGTAGAGATTAGATGAATACTTGCATTTTCAAAACCGAACGGAAATGAATAACGTCCTACTGTGAAAATTCTTAATTTTCAAAGCATGAAGTAAATTAGTAATTACGATTCAATATTTTAGAAATTGTTCCTGTGAAATTTATATTTCGAACTTCAACTACTTTCAAGAAAAGGTTAAAATATTAAATATCAAGGTAGTAAAACGTTAAATACCAAAATAGGACAAGAAAACCAAAGCTATTCATACACTCAAAAAAAAAAAAAGTATTTTTCTACTCAGAATATTTTTATTGATAATCAAAAAACTTGAAATTGTGCTACTTACACACAAAAAAAAAAAATTTCTTGCGCCAAGAAAATTTTAAGGAAAACAAAAGTTCTTTGGAGCAAGAAGAAATTTTCTTGGCTCAAGAAATTTATCTTGTCTCAAGAGACTTTGGCTTCATTCAAGAAATTTTAAATCTTCCTTGATATTTTCTTGAGCCGAGAAAATTTACACTCCAGTCAAGAATTTTTTTTTTTAGTGTAGAAAACGTGATATTTTGAAGATCACAATAAGTTTACTGATTAATACAAAACCTACACAGAAAAAAATTTATTGTTGCTGCAACCGGAGACAACCATGTTGCAGTAACAGGATTTTCCTGCAGCTGCAATAAATCGGTCATGTTGCAGCAACAGGATTACTACTGTTGTCTCCTCTTAATAGTAAAATATAATTACTATACAATATACTTTTTAGATCTATACTTGAAATTTAATTGGAGTATTGTTTTGAATAGCACAGATTTCAAATGAGCATTGAAAGTTTTAGTTAAAGTCATTGCAAGTCTCATAAGTAAAGTTGAAATCTGTCTCGCTTCAAGTGCGAAGAATTCTTCTGTTATTTAATATTTTCTCAGTGACATCAATTCTATATAGAAAATAAATTTAACATTTTTTTCACGAATTCTATTTAAATAAATAGCCAAATTTATTTTTTACATATCTAGTGTTTGGAAAATGTATTCATTTTAATCTGTTACATTCCCGCGATCCTTCAATAAGAACAATTTATAAGTTATTTTATACCAGAAAATGTACTTCAATATACTTCATTAATAACAAAAAAATATACGATACACGTATTATTTTACATCTTAAATTGGGTTATGATAACAATAGAATATAGAATATCAGTAATAAAAAAAATGTCAGACAATAAAAAAAAAAAAAAATGCTCCGATCACCGCCAAACTTTACAGGATTACTTGCCGGGCCAATCTGAAGATTGTACGGAAATTTAATTAAAATCTGTCCAGCCATTTTGGAGTCTATAAGGAACATACATACAAATTTTCTCTTTTTTATAGAAAGATTTAATGAGTAATCATAAAGTACATGTATAAATTTTATTTTAATTTTGAAAGGGCATCCAAACGTGTACTAACCCTGCCTGAGTGGCAACTGCGGTGTTGCTGAGGAGACTGAGAGCAGCTCAAGTCTTCTATTCGTTTTTATTCATTTTGGGCGACCTGGACAAATTTCTATTTTGTTCGACGTATCCACCGTCGAGTTTTGTATAAAATAGTAAATTTTTGTTACAGTCGAAAAAAGCACCTTATTGCTCAAACGTGAAAGTTTTATTCGTTTGAAAGAAATCACGACTCAAAGCTCTCAGAATGTGCATTTTAGAATCTATGACATTTTTTTGACAAAAACCACTTTTGATCATTATCAAAAGTATGTGATTTATTATACACCTTTTTTATGGAAAATTTCAGGGTGCCCACTTTGCCACTAAAATTTTGAGTCCTTCTAAATTTTAAGAGAGCTCACTTTGCCTTCCTCCCCCTAATTAATTATTTGATAATTGTTGTCAATAATTATTAGTTATAAGAATTACAATAAAATTTATATAAGTACTTTATGATTAATCGTTAAATTACTTTATAAAAACTTTGTTATATGTCCGCGATAGTATATTGTATAGTAACTATATTTTACTATTAAGTCGCAACAACAGTAGTAATCCTGTTGCTGCTACAGGATTTTATCACGTTGCTGGAACATGACCGATTTGTTGCAGCTGCAGGAAAATCCTGTTGCGGCAACAGGGCTGCCTCCTGTTGCAGCAACAATAAATTTTTTTCCGTGTACGTATACTGATTATCACTAATCTTTAATTTACTATAGTCAGATGAATAAACAGACATTTAGATGTTTATAACTTTAATATACTGGCACAAATCAATTTATAATATGTTGTCTATCTATGTTCAAAATTTTCTGTTACCGTGCTAAAATCAATAATATGCTAATTGAAATATTTCATTGCAATAACTTTTTATTAATAAATTTCATCAAAACGGTCCAAATTGTAATAATTCATTAAAAAAAGCTTAAGATTTTTAAATTTAAGACATGTGTACATGACAACACTTGTCAGGTCCATTAGTTTACTTATAAAACCAACAAAACAAATTAAAATTAAAATTGAAAGTGTAGCAATAAATCTTTTTCAAGTAAGCACCAATAATAATAGTTGAATTCGATTTTCACCTACGCGTAAATCAAATACTCTCTTAAAAGAAATCTGTGGAATTCCATTGATTCACCCACTAAATGACCATTTCATTGATGAATCAGTGAATTTTCACTGATTTAATCAGTGGGCATAACAGTGCGCATGCGCGCAGATATTTCGTTCACTGATTTAACTAGTGAACTACATTGACTCACCTGTGAAATTGCATTCACTGGTTGGAATCAGTGGAATCCCACTGATTTCTTTCAAGAGAGTAAAGTTGATTCTACTGTAATATCTCCATTAAAATTTTTTCCAGGGTTCGTGTCAACTAAGTAAATTTTGGTTTTTTACAACTTAAATTCCGTGTCTATTGTGTTTTCGAATATTATAATTAATTTCGATAATAATATTAATAATTTGACGTTCTGCTATACGATACCCTCGGGAAATATAATTAACCACCTAATTGCTACGTGATAATTGTTACAAGAGTAAACACAAAGAAATGTAAACATAAGCAACGAATAATAACTTGTTGTCGAGTCGACTGGAACGCGCATGAGTGAAAACTAATACAAAATTGGTCCCACAAAGATAAAAAATCGGTAGCATAGTGAGTATTATTTACAAATTCTTCTTCAGAATCCAAATTTTTATTAATTAAATCGAGAACACAAACTGTTCAATAATAACGTAATTGACACTAATTGTTTATAAATCACAACCAGGAAAAGAGAGAAGTATAACGAGTCTTGGTTACAACCCGTTCTTACCCCCTCCCTCTTAAATTTTTATTGCTCAACGATAAAGTAAAACATAGCGATCAGTAAACCTTCTTTTTTTGTAAGTTATCTGGAATTGCTCATGATGTTCAGTTGAGTCCATGAAATAAAAAAAAAAAATGCATATCGTGTTAAAACACCGATTTATAAATTTTTATCGGTATCCCAATTTGTGACGAGATATACCTGTGTTAAGATCAAAGGTGAAGTCTCGACCCATAACCTTTTCAATCAATAGAAGAACAACCTGCTGGGCCTCGTTTTAGTCACCCTACATGCATTCAAAAGTAACCCCTGATATTCTCCCTGCTGTAATATTGCAAACATGCATACCTGAGATTTGCACAATCTACCAAAACCAGTTTTTTGCAGCGAAGTACCAAGTTTTAGTTTTGCAAGATCTCTTGGCTGCTATTTTGTTTTACTTTGATCTTTAAAGGGACCAGCTTTATTCAGTGGCATTCTTACTCGATGATAATTCAATCTGCAAAGAAGTATTTTTCGTGAGATAATAAATTCATCGCACTACTACAAAACCGTGAGACAATTTTGCAGAATATTTTTAATTTCTTACCTTTATGCAGAAGCTGAGTTTGAATGAAATAAACTGAATTTATATGTTATTAATGCATTATACATACAATGCATATCAACGATATGAAACCCCTCTGTAAAATCGAATATCCATACAAATTGTGGGAAAGAATCTTTATCCAAGTGTTTTGACGAGAGTTAGTCGATGGTAAAATAGAACACTGCTATTAGAGAATAATATATAATTTATTGAATACATTTTTCGAACATCTTTCGTCACAGTTTATATTGATTTTTACTAAATTTTGAACTAACAAATAAAATAAAAGTAATGGTTGTGATCATTTTGTACACGGAAAAAAATTTCTAGGAAAATTTACGATACAACTATTGTAAAGCTGGACTATACTTTCATTACTATTAATTGTCAAATACTTTGGAAGAAAATTTACTATTTATTCATGAAAAAATACGATATTACTATTGTAAAAAGTGAGATATAAAAATTTCCAGTGCTGCCTCTGTATCTTTCCAATAGAAGTATAACAAATTTTACAATAGTTGAATTGGAATGTTTCTGAATCAGTGTGAGTGATAACCGTGCACAGCGCTTAGACTCCAAGCTTATGTAAATGTTAAAGGATATCAATGTTAGTTTACCTTGAGTAGCGTAGAGGATGAGTCTTTGGCTGCCAACAAACCGCTCTGAGATCGGTTCCCAGATAGAGTGGAAATTCCGTTTTCTTTTTTCGGTTACTGTCCAAGTACCAATTAGTCCAACCTCCTATCTCTCTCCCTCCCTAAAATTTGTTTTACAATAACCGACTATCAATTTTTACAATAGTTAAATTGTAAAGTTTACAAACACATACAGTATAAATTGCTCTATGGTATTCAGTTTTTTAAGTTTCTTGCTAGTCTTGTTTGTTGGATAAAATTTACAATAGTATAGATCGTAAAAATTACAAAATGAGAAGTATAGTCCACCGCTACTATTTGATTTAATAAAAATTACGATAGTAAAATAGTAAAAATTTCTTCAATTTTCTCTTCGTATATCCCAATTAGTATATAAATATTTTCTATAAGCGTTAAAAAATCATATTAATTTAAATTTTATGTCATGTTCACGAAAAAATGAATTTCTTGAGTTTGAACTACGGCTGCTTCTAATTTTATAGGTGGCTTAAAAAAATTTCATCTTATCTAAATGAAATAGTTTATTCAACTATAAGAAATACTTATTTGCTGGTAAAATCATCAATTTTTCGCTGTGACAATTAATTACTCTCAAGCCGTAACTGTCCTTGTTTTGAGTTAATAACAGTATACCTTCTGAGAATGCAAAACATTTTCTTGTCCGACAGGGAAACACTCTCGACTTTGAATATGGATTTGTACGTTCGGTTTCCTGTATGATCGGAATTCTCTTTTAATTTCTATCTTTAATGCAAAAAAAATTCTTAAGACAATAAGTAGAATTGTCTCAGCTCAAGAATACACGTGAAACTTGAAATAAGTCAATATAGTCTTTAATAGATACATATACTTTTTAAATAAAGATGACTCAAGCTTTGAGTTCAATACACGATTCTTCCGAAAAAACATATCTGTATCTTGAATCGATATAATAACTCACGTTCGAAATTGAAAATATATGTGAGTCAAAATATTGAAATTATCTGAATTTAAATTGGATATTTTCGAAAAAAAAAAACTGAAAAATGGACTCAAGAATTTTCTGTTTCTTCATGAAAGAGTTTTTTTAATTAATTCAAAAGTACATTTAAAAGTTTTGAAATATCATTTAATTCTTAAATTAAATCATGTGATTATTTGTAATTGCAATAGATTAAGATTAAATCATGATATATCAAAAGGCTATTGGTAAAAAAAAAAATAGCCAAGTAATAATTATGAAAAGATTATTATTATTATTATTATTATTAAATTTCGATAACTCATAGAATTTTACAATATAAAAATAATATTGTGAATTTATAAAATTCTTTCTATTTTAGCGAGAATTTAAAGAAGCTAAAAAAATAATATATTGGTCATTCGATGTGAATTTGACGATTTTTTCCACAATATTGAAAACATTATTCAGGAAATCTTCAAGTTTTCTTACCGAATTCAAAAAAGTAATGAATATAAAATTTTTTTCTCATTTTAAATAGTTGTAATTTTTTTAAAAATTGGCCAATTGAGAGGTTTTTTTTTTTTGGTTTTGAGTGTTATCAAAGAAAAAAAAATTGGGCTTATTATTATATTATTCTACTAAAAAACTACTTAGGGCTGGAGAAATTAAGAAGAAAGAGAATATTAAATCTGATAATCACGAAAAATTTTGTTTTTTTCGGAAAGTAAAAAAAAAACTTTGGATAATTTTTTTACTTTGTTTTTAGACACCATATGATGAAAAATGGAAATTAGCGATATTCTTAATACAAATTTTGCATAGATTTTTTAAATAAAAAATATGAGTTGAATGTAATTAAATATTATTAACAATCTTTTGTTTAAAAGATAAAAAACTTTTTTCTAAATTTTTTTAAGAAATCTTTAATATTGATAATTTTTTATTGCAAACTTTTTTTCAATACTGATGTTACCAATAAATTAAAAAATAAAAATTTGTACGTGTTTAATATTATTTATCAAAAATATGTTAATTCATTTTTGCAGAACTTGTAGTTTCTTCTGCAAAAAGTGAAAGGGTGGAGGGACTAGCTCGATGCAGCTCTGCTGGGGGTTACAACAATGAAGTAGGTACTTTTTGAATAGAAACAGGAGCGGCTTTTCAAGCAATCTGTCCTGCCTCTTATATATCTAGCTTTATGCAAATTATCAGCTAAAACGAGTACAACCGTCATTCTTTCTTGGTTTTTTAGGAGTTCATCAGTTATTTTCTAGTCATGACTATGTCGAGGAGTGCGCGCTGGTATTCGTCGTTGGTTTGTGAATCTGTTCTGAGTTTGATCGTTTGGATAAGTGACGGAATCTATTGTATAGGAGCGAAGGTAAAGAAGTAAGCACCATAAGCGAACGATAGCGGGTGAGAAAAACTCTTGGGATTTTGTGGAGCACAACTTTTCGCCCTCAGTCGGCAAAGTGGAAGGGAAGAGAAAAAATGGCGATAAAACCGAGAATCATACTATGCGTAGGCGCAAGATCGATCAGGGCTACAAAATGGCGACTAAAATAATTTAGAAAAAAAACAAAAGTGAGTGAAATGAGACAGAGTTATTCGCCAGATCTCTGGGTAGGAGAAGGATAGTAAGTTGATTCACACCGGATGAGTAAAAATACACTGGAAAAAATTCTTGTATTGTTTTGCTTGTTGACATTTTTGGGTCAAGGGTGATTGACTATTAGTTGAAATTTATTATTTTTCTTTTTTTCTTGCTTTTGTTTGCTTGTTCATTAGTTTGATTATATTTGAATCCATTTTAGTATTTTCTTTATACACTTTTTGTTATATATTTTAGTGTTATACCCGCAAACATTATAGTATTTTACTAATTTTTTTACTATATGAGAAAAATTATTCGTGCTCACTAAAAAAAAAAAATTTTTGTTGTCATAACACAAATCAAAATTATGTATAAATGTGCTATGACTACGAAATCATATTGGCTAATGCAATGAAACGACATTTGTTACGGTAAGTAATGTGAATATGTCGCTAAAACAAATGACGTTACTTGTTAAGAAATGAATACCTGCTTCATCCAACAAATCAACCTTTTAAATATACCATCATTTTTTTGCTTCCGGAAAGGAAGTTTTCATAATCAAAAGAAGGTACAGTTTTTTTCTTTAATCAATTGATTAATCGTAAAAAATTCTATTGAACTCAATTGTAAAAAATGTTCAAGACAAAAGCCTTTCTAGAATCAGATTTTTTTTCTTTCATCTAGTGAAATGAATCATCGAATATATTTATTAATCATTTTTTCAATGGATTTTCCACATGTGGCAAAGATTTTGAAATTGATTGGAGAAAAAGAGATTTTTTTATGATGTTTTGAGATCAATCATGTAATACTTAAATAAACGCATAAAAAATTTCTATTTGATACAAAAAACTACTCAATAGTATATCATCTATTTTATTTAAAAATATTTAGCTTTGAATTTTTCAGTGTGAAAAAAAACGAAAAACGTCATTATTTACCGATTAACAGTTATCAATCACAATAAAAGAGTGAGTCAGTTTTTCGAGTCAACTTAATAAAGATTTCAGCAAATTTTCATAAACAAGGAAGTTATTAACAGAGTTATCAATTTAAATTTGAGTTAGCTATCGTTGCAATAACTAGCTCATAACTTGAGTACAAAAATTAAAAAAATATTTACTTGAAATATTTTTAATTTTCGAAATTGGGAGAATAATTTTTTCTTATTACTCTTACTAAAATTTTTTTAGAATGTTGAAAAAACCTTAAAATTGAAAAAAAGTTGGAAATTTTTCATTTGCAATTAAATACATCCGAAGATTTTTTCGAGTTTTTGTAATTTAATTTCTTTCCTTAATTACACAACTTCCTTTTAAATTCCGTTTTGAAAATGAATAATTTTTTAAAGTAGTAAGTCATTTGTTCCGGTCTGATAATAAAAAGTCGATTTTCCATCAGATCTCTACATTTTGAGGGCTTATACAGTGCAAAATTTTCCGTCATTGAGAACACAAATCGTGTATAGTGATACATGACTATTATATTTTTAGATGCAGTCGACTCAATACCATACAAACACTTTTTGTACTTGGAAAACTGCGTTTAATGCTGCCGGAAAAATCAAATTCAAATGATGCGCTCAATAGATAATGTTTGAGTATCTCTAAAAAATTCATGACTCAAACGATTCCCAGATTTTTTATCTCTTCGAACTTTTTGATTTTTGTCACATACCAGTTAAATTTTCTTTAACATCGTTACACTGATAATGGCATATTTTTTCAATGTGGTTGTTAACTTTAATAAAAAATGATCATGTAATTTACGGTATTAAAACATTTAAATAATACTTAGATCAATAAACTTTCCAAGCACCAACAAAAATAGCGGTAAAAAGAGAGAGATGGTGAAGGAGAGAGTTCAAGCAAGAGAGGGATGATGTAAACATTTACCACAATGTCTAGCGTCTGTCCTTGCGTAATGGTGAAGTTTACTTTGGTCATTTGTATCGCTAGAGGTAGCAAAGTAAGCGGAGTAAATGAAGAGGTCGCCGCACCGTTTTCAACGTTCGTTCTCTCTTGCTGAGTGTCTGCGGCTAGGAGCTGCGATGGAGGTGGAGAAGAAGGGGGAAGAGGAGGACGTATGCTCGAGACTTTCAGCAATAGAGGTGGCAAAAGAGTTAGGTATAATAACTCACGATATAAAGCTAAACTACCTCGATGGTGAAACTTTTTGGTCTAAAGCAGGGTGTGAGTCGTCGATAAATTAGCTTACATTTTTCTCAGAGTCTCTGCTCGCGTGTATATGCACAGATGAGGTCCCTGGTCTCTCTTGGGTTCTGGGTTCTGGGCAGCTCTGGGCTCTGGGTTTGCGCCTTTTGCAAATGTCCGCGATATATATTTATTCCGTCACAGCATAATAAACAGTGGTAGTCTCTTCTCTTCCGTAGGCAGAACATTAATATGAGTGTATCTGTAGCTATCCTATCAAGGTAGTTCTAGCTCTCTCGCTCATTCTGGTTCCTCGGGTCAAATTAATTCTGGTATTAAAATTTGGCTTGCAAATACCTCGGCCCGCGGCCACGGCTAACAAATACTGGACTATAGTCACGTGCGTGTATACGTGAAGAGAACTCTCATTCGTTTCCTCTTCTCTTGCTCTTGAATTCTCCATACTCTACGTATGTAGTGTAGTACTGGGCATGTTACGCAAATATTCGAGACCCAGGTGCGTGTGGGTGCGTCTATTCGTTCATCTACGTTTACCAAGCACGCACGTAATTTACATCTGTTATTACGGTAGTCAAGAGAGATAGAACACTTTGTTTCATCTCTCCATAGTGCAAAAACTCGCTTGCTTTAGCTTCAGCTTCCCAGGTTTATGCGCAAAAACTACCCTCTGCTTAATGTTATCGTCATTCCCGACCAATCTCCAGGCTATGTGCCTAACTTTTTATTTCATTTCATTTTACGTCCAATGTTTTCATAATCTATGAGTTCATCTATATATATATATATATATATATATATATATATATATATATATATATATATATATATATATATATATATATATTTTTTATAACTTTTCCTATATTATTATTTAGTTACAATTTTCATAATTTCCTCAATAAAAAACTGTATATTTTCGTATAATAACATACGGAGAACTATGATTGGAGTTCTGGAAAATGTTGTAAAAAAAATTATCTTGTCACACGCTTGTATAGCATCGATTCTAATGCTCAATGACTTCCGGGTATGTGTACATCGTCTACTATACTACTATACACGCCTATCTGCTTATGCATGCTCATGCAAAAGAACGACAGCAATTTTCATATTCATAGATTCATCGTTAATCGGCACATTCTATATTCTCGGCATTTTCAAGACTCGATGACCATTAATGTTAACTTGATAGGATAGATAGTAATTATAACATAAACATATTGAAAAGTTAAAAAAAAATATGAACAGTGGTCGGAAATGTATTTAATTCTAACTTGAACAATATTAACACAATTAAATTGAATGACTTGTAAGTACTCACTATATTATTATATTTTTATAGTCTTATTAATATCATTAATGTTACATAGCAATCCGCGATAATTATACTAGAAATTGTATATTATATATTGCTTTAAATGATTTTTTTTTTTAAATTAAATACTTTGTAATTAAACTAATTAATATTCTCTACAATATAGAACAAAAATAAAGCAACAATTTTAAAGTAATTATGGTATAGTATGCGGAAAATAATTGAAAAAAAAGCTCCATATTAAAAAAAATTTTAATTGCTTTTCTTTTCTTCATAAATAATAAATGTATAACTTTTACAAACTATTTTCATGCTTTTAAATTAAAGAAAAAATTAAATTAATTGCAGTTTTTTTATGTAAAAGTTTATTTCTATATTTTGAAATTAATAAATGAAAAATAATAAAAGTATTTTTTTCTGTAAGTAGGATAAGTTGATTAGTACAGAAACTTTAAAAAATATTTTTACATTAGTTTTCCCTTTTTTATTTAAAAAAATGAAATAAAATGAAAAAAAAAAAAAAACCCAAAGGGTTTAAAGATTATACCTACACCATTAAACTCTGATTTGGCACAAAACACCTAACATGAAAATAAGCATAGAGTTTATTTCACAGTTACATTTATAACCAGAGAAAAAGCTTTAAAAGGAAAGAAAATTGTGGTTTAAAAAGGATTATATGTCCTAGGATGTATTTGAAGTTGTGTCACTCTCTTTTTCGGTAATTTTCGATAACCCTCATGTGATACGGAGCTTTGTCGACTCAAGATAGCTGTATTACCCTCATTCTCTTTATTTAGTTTTTATCATTATTATAACTTTATCCAAGTAGATGCTACCCGTATATTTGAAAAGTTTCATCTAAGTAAAGTTAGGAGTCGTCTCGGGAATAGTTTAATTTTTCGCTCACTAATTTTTAATTTCACCACCATAATTTTCCACTTTTCTATGCATCGTAAAAATTTTTGAATAAAACTAAAAGTAAAAAAAAAAATTAATCAAATCCCGAAAGATTTAAAAATAAACACAGTAAAAAGGAAATGGGGGTGAAAAACGGATGGTAGCCTAATGTCCGTTCACATTTTATGTTTAATACGAAGCATTGCGTAAAGAGAGAAACTTTGCCTTCGTCGAACTCATGAAAATAAAGCGAGCTATTCTCTAATTTCTTTCCATCACTCTCTTTCTCTTTCTCTTTCTCTTTCTCTCTATACCACCCTTGGAAACTAACAGATTATCTTTGTCTTGATTATCTACCCTCAGTATGTTTTTTCTCTGTCTGGCGTACAGCATTGGAAATTTACTTCTCCTGTTATTTTCTATTTCGGGGCGTGTGTTTTTTGTGGCTCACAAAATGGCCGCTGCCTCCCACTGTGAACTCTCTGATGTGAGAATGTGAAAGTGCGAGTTTTGGCATTAGGATATAATCACACACATGTACAGTTGAGCTATCGTGGCCTCGAATTTTCTACGACTAGCGTTCTCTTTCTGGAGCCATCCTATTCGTTCGTTCGTTCATTCGTTGGTTCTACCAACTGAGAGTGATTTTCCAACACCCCATTGCCCAAGCCCCTCCACTTTTCATACTCTTGCTCTGCAGGCTCTGCTTCTGATTCCCAGCGTTTTCCGCCCCTTATCCACCACCACGTATTTCCACGTATTTCCCTATCTGCCGGTCTTTCTCACACTACCTTTTACCTACCTCTTCTACTACTCTCCTCACCATAACCAATTCGGATCCCACGGAAAACCACTGGGATTCCTGTTTGCCTCTTTCCCTTTGTCCTGCCGCCCACAGAAAACGTTCTCTCTACTTTCTATGACCGTTACCAACCAGTCCGATGGAATATTATTACGTTGAGAACGCAAATGAAATTTATAACTAATTACGGACAAAAGTTTAGATGACCATCGGGTACCCTTTCGGCTGTTGAGAAACGACACAACGGCTGCTGCTTGTGTTCATTACAAATATAAAATATAAAAAAAAAATTATTTAATTTATAAAAAAATCGTAATTATACCCCAGCAGTTACCAAATTGTATGTATGTATAGTTAGAATTAGCAAAACACGTTGAACATGTCGTTTATGCAGCACATTGCCCCAAGCATAGTTGCCAAACGTGAATTGACAAATTTATGATAATGGAGACATTAAACGAATCTTTGAAAAAAATAAATAAATAAATAAATAAATAAATAAATAAAACAAAAACGATATTTTAAATGGCTAAGTTTATAATTATTATTAAGCAATTTACTTGTATGGTAAATTATATAATTATATAAATTATAAATTATATATATAATATATATTGATATTACTACTCGCATTCATTGTTAATCATGTATACGAAAAATGATCAATTTTGGTTTACTATTCTTAAAGTATATTTTCTTCCAGTAAAAATTCATTTTTCTTATAATTTATAATAAACATATCGTTCGAGCTTTTAAAATTCGTTAAAGTAACAATTTGCATTTATGGAAACAGCAATTCAATTATATGATTATTACATGATAAATAATGACACATTCTACTTTATGATTGATGAAATAAATGACTTTTTGTCATGAAGAAAAACAATCATCACAAAATTTATTTCATTTTTTTTTTCTTACTTGAATGATGTAAAAATATCTGAAATGATTTTTTTCCTGTTTTGAAATTTTTTATTATTAAATGGAAATTAAAGATTTCTCAATAACTGAGTAAAATTAAATTAAAAAGTTTACTTCTATACTTTTTTTTCAATGACCTTATATTTTCCGAATAAAACATGTACTTATCAACTTGAATTCGAAAAAAAGGATTTTTTCTATTTAAAAAATTACTATTATCAAAGATTTTCAAATTATTCTTGCTTCTTAGCTTTACTAGCAGTTTCGTAAAATATTTGTGTGAATATTTGAATAAAAAATAAATATTGTTTCATTACTAAGTTAGTTTATTGAGTCTTCAAAATATTTTCAATTGAATTAATGAAGTAAAAATAAATATAGGAACTAACACCTCCAAAATCAGTCACTCGTAGAAAACTTTATTTAAAATTTCCAGTAACAAAATAGCGACTCAGGTGCAATAAGAACTTGTTAATAAACAGGAGCTTTTTGTAACAAATAACGGTTGTCTGAAATACTTTTTACATTCAAGGAAAATTTCTCTTTCTAATCCATAGTCTATCGTGAGAAACTCCAGAGATGCTCGATAGATTTTTATCCTCTCACTCACTATTTTTATGTTACCCTTTCCGTTCGCTAGAGACTATATTCTGGAATGAAAGCTCCGCCCAACTAATCGATTTTTTTTCGGATGATTCCCCACCAGAAACTTTATCCTCCTTGTTTTTTAACTCTTTTTACTATGTTGCTGTCTAGCACTGACCTCTATCTCATTTCAATTCATACATATACCAATTTACTACCTTCTCCTATCATTTTTTTTTCTCTTATAAACGACATTTGAAAAATTACCCTCCCTAGAATTTATCCCTCTTGCGGATTGTGTTATGTCGAAGCAACACTCGAAAAGATGAGGACAGTATAGGGGAAACTCATTTTCTCCCTATGACATTACATAAAATCACTTGGAGAACGGTAGATAGGAGTGGGAATATCAAATAAAAAGAGCTATGGAAAAAGATAATACAAGGGGAAAATTTTTAAGAAGTAGGAAATGAGAAAAATTATAGGTTCTAGGGAGATTATCATTTTTTAAATAAATTATAGGGAAATACATTATCAGTTTTTTTAAACTTTTTTCTTTCGTTTGTAAATGTTTTGGTTTTTATCGTTTTAATTTCAAGATATTTACCCAAGTATGAGGTGAGGCTTTATAAATTATTTTCCAATGAAAATCTGAAGACCCGGATATTTTAATAAGGAATTATTTTTTCCCAAAAAATAAACATAATTTTCTGATATCTCGAGCCAATTTATAAAAAATAAAGAATGATAATATCGACTTTATATTATGCCACTAAAACCAAACAATAGTCAGATTTCGTAATTTTCTATGTCATAAGTGAAAAGTCTTATTACTTTTCAAAATTTGTTGAAGAAAAAATTTTGTGTTTTTGAATAGAGATTTAATTTTTTTGGCTGAAATTGATAATATTTTAGACGAAAAAACTACATTCAAAATAAAAATATCACCTTTATTTAATGAACAATAAAAGTATTTTTGGTAAATGAAAGATTTTCTTTGAGCTTAAAGTTAATTTATAATAAAAGGAAATATTTCAAAATAACAGAACTAAAGTACTTGAATCATAAAGTACTTTGATCTAATTATTTGCTATAACTATAAGAAACGAACTTGACATTCATTTTTGTTAAAATTTTGGAAAACATTAAATCTTTGATGATGATATTATTATTATTGTTGTTGTTGTTGTTGTTATTATTGTTGTCATTGAATAAATGCAGATTAAAATCTTTAGCATATATTTAAATTATACGAAAGATAAATTTTTTCAGAAATATCCCCGTTACATTTTACCCTTTTTTCCACTATTATATATTATTATTTTTATAATTCTCATTTGGAATTTTTTTTTCGCGACCTCATACAGAAAATGTTCAGTTGAATCACGCAGTGGATTCCTTTCGCTGACTCGTTTTCTATGTGCATTTGCATTAAAAGCGCCGAGACATGATTAACCGTGTATAAATTAATATTTAATTTAGCTCTTATTGCATCTAAAGGCTGCTAAAATAACTACATACACATATATATTTATATGTATATTGTACATATATATTCAAACTGTAATAAAATTTACTTTTTGTTTATTTTTAGAAATACTGACAAAAGATTGTTGTCATATCCAACTAATGTCAGGCCTTGGACATAACATATCAAAGAAAGACAGAAGTGGGCGTCTTTCTCGAGAGCAGATTTTTCTAATTAAACAACTTTAAGGACAAGTGATAATTAAAATAGTTTCAAAACGGATGCTGTCATCTACGACAACGGAGAGATAAGCCATGAGTACATGTCAGTTGCATAAAATTGTTCTGTAAATGGTGATTGTACCTTGATCATGTATAGTTATCATTATAATAACAATAACAATGTTGATAAAAATTGTACAAGTAGAATTACGATTACGAAATTAATGTTAAATTTTTTTAGTTAAAATTTGAAAATTTTTTAAAGGAAAATAATTAATTTCCAAAGTTAAGTAATAGCTCCCGTTCAAGTTCGTAAAATTTTGCTTTCTCAAATTTTCCTCGCAATCTAAAATTTTTGTCATAGAGCACTGGGTTCTATTACATTTTCTAAGAAAAAGAATAAAATAATCTTAACCGATATTTTTTTTCAATGAGTAAAGTAAACGCTAACAAAACATTTTTTTTTGTCTAATATGTTAAAGCTTATTATTATTACCATTTCCTTAATACTGATTAATTAATGTGAGACTTAAGTTATCTAAGGATGATTATTAATCAATTTTCAACAGTAGTGAAAAATAAAAGAAAAAATCAACACTATTTTCAAGCAGTCCGAGAGAAATACTTTTGCTTGATATTGTATAACTTTACTGATCACATTATACTCTCAAAAAGTTTAGTTTATTGCCTTAGTAACTAAGAATCTGGTATTAGTCAAAAAATTTAAGATATGGCCTGGTATGTCTAAATATAGCAATATCAGAAAGTTTGGTATGTTCACAAATAGCTTGATATGGTTTAATATTTTCTGATACGCCCAAATATGGCCTGATATAGAAATTGGTTATTTTAATGCGTAAATACGTCCCATTTTTAATTCTTTTCAATCAATATTTTTAAACAGGGGTCAGTGGAACATAGTTTATCATAACCCTAGTAGAACTGAAATCGAGGCTCCGAGTAGGGCCTAACTAGTTTTACTAGATCGAAGGTTATAATGCCAGTCTAATATCGAGGCGCTGTTTTGCGCCTCGATTATTTCTACTAGGAAACAATATTCCTGTAAAAAAATCATTTTTTCATATAATTTATTTCTGAAAGGAACTTATTTATTAATATTTCTTACGATGAAAATAAAGCTTATTGTTTACAAAAATACGAATGCAATACTGCTTGATTTTGTTTTATTTTATATAATGTTTCCCATGGAGAGGTATATTTAAGGTCTCTGTACTGAGCTTTAACTGGACCTCTTCGAATAATTTTGGCAAGGAAAAAAGCGGAGAGAAGGGTGAATTTTCAGTAGGGTGGTGTATAACGTCAGAGGGAGAAAGAGTGAGCGGGAAAAAGAGAGAGAGAGAGAATTTGAAATTGAAGTATATGGAAGGTGGTGTGACTAGAGGATGAAGGGGATGAAGGGAGCAAAGTCGACGGTTTTTACCCCACCTTGGTAGGACGTACGCGCCAATCCGGACTCTCACGTACTTTTTTACCTCCTTTCGTTCGTTCATTTGTATACTCGCTGCTGCTCACTGACGTATTTTTCCCCTCTGAGGACGCGAGGGTGGTCCACCCTCGGCAACGGCTCTAGGGGGTTCGTCAAGGGGAGAGAGTAGATATGAAGCTAAGCGAGAAAGAAAATGTGATGTGCGCAGTACGCAACTTTTAGGCAGACCATGGCGTCGAATACGGAGAGATCAATTTCGGAGTAACATCCCTGAGACTTCAAGAGTCCTTAAAAATCGATATGTACGCTCTCTACGTTTAATATTCGCTTCCAGACAAGCTTCATTTTTTATTTAATTTCATCGCTATTATTATTATTTAATTAAATTTATTATCAGATAAACTTTGTCATTAAATTATCTACTTATAATCAAACTTATGTAAAGGCTCATTTTTTTAACTATTGGGTTCATAAAAACTTACACTGATAAAAAAAACATTAACTAGATTCAAGAGAAATAATTTTTAACCAAGAACGTAGTTTTTTATAAATATAAATGGTTCTTCGACAACTCAACCAAAAAATTTTTCTCCCTAAAAATCGAGGAAGGTTCATGAAAAAAAATTTCTTGAAATTTCTGAAACATTCTTTCATTTTATCTGATTATTGATTCCTGAGATATTGATTATTGAGATATTGTCACGGTTAAATTTTTAGATTCTTTCAAAGAACTATAATGTCTTGAATCGAGCAGAAAAAAATATTGTTTTTAGTTGTAGGAAATTTTTCTAGATTCAAAAATTTTTCTGCTTGATTCAAAGTAATCGAATTCTTTAAAATAATGATTTTGGCTAAAAATTCTTGCTCTTAAATCAAGTGACTTTTATCATCAGTAAAATTAACTGCGTGATTAAAAAAAACGAACTACGGAAATTTTTTAATGAATCCAATTACAGCTAATAATTATTGTTTGGCAAAAAAATGTAACGCTAAAATACCGGAAGTAAAGCTTATTCATGTAGAAATTGATTTATGTTTAACGCAAGTGGAAATCAATGATTGCAGAACGCGGTTACGGGGCTGCGTCGCTCTCCTTTGACGCGAAACTCATCCCCTTCGTTGATATCTCTCCTCTAGCAAACCGGTTATCGGATTCTGCCACTTTTAATACTCACCATTAATCGCGTATTGAGTCTTTATAGGTACATCAAAATGAGATAATCACTTGAGTGTTCTAATGTGCAAGTGTCTTTAGGATATTTATTCGTTAGTATATAATGTTGTGTCTGGGTATAAACAAAGAAAAATATTTCATCTTTTCGTTAATTTATATTATCATAATTTTTGTTTTGACGAAAGAATTAAAAATACTTTTTAGTATGTGTATATGAAGGACTTTACCCACTTCGACCGGGAGGTTCTCCACTCTATTCCATCCGGTTTTACGTCTCACTCCCTTGATGTGAGTTCTCTTCTGGCGACGACCCCACATTTCGTCTCGTTTCCCTTACCAACATCCTCTTTCCCCCATCAGTACTCTTCTGCGTCCTCCACCTCCACCTCTGACTCTGGCTCTGGTTCTAGCTCTGGCTTTGGCTCTGCCCTTGCCTCTGCCTCTGCCTCCGGCACCTCACCCTTTTCGTTCTATCGTGGTACTCGGCATGCTTTCGCGAAAATCCTCGCGATAAATTATGCCGGGCGAAGGGGGGAAATAAATGACCAGCCCTCCCTGCCCCTGGCCTTTCTCACGAGCCCTGAGCCGCACCGAACATCAACCCCTATGTGTGGAAGCTCACAGTGAGCTCCCGTAGCCGTTGCCGTTGCTGGTCACCTCCTATGCCACCCTCATTTTCTCTCTTTATTTTTCTCTCTGTCGGTGGTACTTGTACTTCCTCTCCTGGCGTCCCCCGGGCTGACCAACGATGCGGCGTTGCCGTGCTGAGGAGCGAGGAAAGCCGGCTTTAAAATTATAATGGTACGCGTAATTTTGATAACCGTCGTCCGGGAACCCCCTTTTGATATTTCACTCCTGCCTTCAGCTACTACCAACGACATCCCTTTTTTATCTTTCTCTATTCTACTGTTATAACCATCCTACTTTTAAGCACACTCTATACTTCTCTACCTCGATGCTTGGATTCTAGGTACCGGTACACGTTTCGTCCAACGGAGTGACCTTTCTGGTGGGTGCAGTAGTTATGCTCGCTAAAATTACGTGACTTTGGTATGCGCATTTTGAAACTCTCTTTTTACTCTTTTATAGAAGTATTCTTCTATTCACTGACATTTTCAAATAAAACAATATTTTTTAAAAAAGTATTATTACCACTAGTTTCACATTCTCCGAAATTTACAACGTGCCAGATATTATATGCTATCACTTGAAAGGATATATTGAAATTATATCAAAACGCCAGTTAGTATAATACTCTATAGTGAATGGCACATGAAGAGAGTAATAGCCGATTTTTATTTTCAGTGAAAAAGCGATAATTATAAATGCTTTATACTACTTACGTTTCAACAGATGTTTCATTTTCTCCATTAAAGTTATTTTATGCTCAACCAATAATAATTGTCTGTTGTTAGATGTTACTTTCACGATTTAAAAAAAGGTATCCAGTTCAATAAATAAATAAATTTTGAAATAATATGTGAACTTATAATTACTTTTGCTTTATGTTCTAACCCGTTAATCTTATTATTGTAATTGGTGATTTAAGATAATTAAAATGTGAAATATTTTCTAAGAAATTATATTATAGTTTAAATAGTAGGCTTTACTACCTTCATTATTGCAGTTATCATTTTTTACGAATAAAATAAAATTTCAGGAAAGTTTTAGTTAGACATTAAAAAAATCCTTAATAATCCTTAACAAATTATGTTTTAGAAAGGTACTATGAAGCACTGTAAAATTGAAAAATTTAAGTTTCAGTTAAAAATATTGTTAATCGATATTATTATATATACTCTGTTTTATAATGTAGAAATATTCTTTGAAGAATAAAAAAATATCAAACTTTATAAGTTTTGATTATCTTCATTTATAATTGTACTCTGAGAGAAATCCCAATAGTTGCCACAACTAAAAGGGGAAAACTATTTTTATTGAGTTGGTATAACTAATTGAAATAGTTCTTACAACTATTTATTGTTCACATCACTATTTAAAAATAGCTGAAGTAACTAAAATTATTTTGGTAGTTATTTTTAGTTATCGCTACGATAAAAGTATAGTAGTCGTAGCAAATATTGAGTAGTTGAATCAAATATTGTAAGGAACTAAAACTAACTGAAAAAAGTCGTTGCGGTAACTATAATTTTTTAACTAATTTTATTTAGTTGGTGTAACTAATTTAAATAATTATTTCATGATCTAGATCAGATAATTTGGACAGAAAAATCAAATTTGAAAAACATAAATAAACTAGTATAAAATTTATAATGCCTACTAAAAAAAATTTTTTTTTTCTGAATAATCTTGAAATAATAATGCCTGAATTAACTATTGGTTTTTCTTGATAACATCGAAATTTCTATGGTGAAAACATCTAAATTTTGTTCGTTAGGTGAACTATAATTCCATTGTACTACTGAATGAAAATTAGTTATTCTCGTAGCTACATATCCATAGTACACTGTACTATTCTACTTTAGTTACTGTAACTAAATATTATTTACTGTAACTAAATATTATTTTCATAAGAAATTATAAAATAATGTCTATATTAATTATTATTTTATAGTCTTGGTCACTTTGAAAATTTCGTAATGTTAAATAAAGAATCTTAGTTAATTTAATACTTAGGATCTACTTACATTAACGATTTCTTTGAATTTAATATAACTATTTTCCGTCAATTATATTAACGATAAAATAGTTAAATTAACTTACACAATAGTTACTAAAACTAAATTTAACTGTTATATTAATTAAAACTTGTTTATTATCGTAACTCAAGAAAAATATTTGTCTTCGTATATCATTATTTTTTTGTAGTTGCAGCTACTGATTTCTTCTCTGAGTGAAATTTTTTAAGTTTTTTGCATATGAAATTTTTAAGAACAAGAGCATCCACTCTTAAATATGGATTTATTATTTCCAAAATGTCAAATTTCATAAAAAATTATCAAGATGACAATAAAACGAACTAAATTTTTTAAATCTCTTAAAATATATTTTATGTACTTGTCAATGTAGCAAGGGCGTCTATTTCACCTAAAAAATTCCTGATTAATCTATGTCGTGAGGATATAAGACCTTTTAATCCATACCATGCATGGATCCTTTCTTCTATCGATATGTCTTTTCATCGTTCAATCACTACGTGAATATCATTGATGATATTAGTACTCGTTTTTTATGTATACAACTACTTAAAATTGAATGATAGATAGTGTTTTAAAACAATTAAGTGTACATAAAACAGCAATAAAGAAATTACCTTAATTTTAAATAATTTTTTTGGTTTGAATCAAACGACAAAGTTTTGAATCAAGTAAAAATTTTATCAGTGTATTAACGAGCGATTGACCTTTGACAAACTGGTTGATAAAATTGAATTGTAAGGCTTTTTCATCTACGCAGTGAGGATTTTTTTTCGCTAAAAAAAAAAAAAATTGGTTATCGTGACTTTTTTGTAACATCTACCATAACTCATTATAAACTTTAAATTTTAATTCATAAAATGAAAGTATGATAAAAAGTCCATAACTTTTAAATATCTCAGATAAACGTTGTGTATTGTGTATAGTGCCGAGAATATAATAACGGTTGTGTTGTGTTGCATTATACATCTGCGATAAAGCAGTCTTTGAGGAAAAGTTATTTGAGGTACTGTATTTCGTTGGCTTCTCAACTATGAACACAATAGCTTAATTTTTTTATTATATGAATAAAAAAAAACTTTATATGTAAATAATATCACGGATATCTTGAGCAATTTCAATTAATTTATTATTGGTAAATAAATTTTATTTATTTATTTATTGTTAATGCTTACAGAAAGATAAATTAACTCTTGCAGCGTAGAGTGAGGATTATTGCACAATCAAGTTAAACAGAAAATAAAAATTCTTTTTTTCAAACACAGTAAAAATAAATACCATTTATACATTAAAAAATTTTTTTTTTGTTTAATAACTACAATTGTAAGAAATTATACATTTAGTAATAAAAATTCAGTACGGTATAATACGACATATGCAAGCCAAGAAACTGAAATAGAGCGATTGACCTCTACACGATTATCGATGTTTGCAAGATTGCTAGCGGTCAATAGCGTTGCCTCAGACTTTCAAGTACGAAGTTTGCCAGCAGTGACAAGTGTTTTCAGCATTTTCGGCTTCTCACATTCAAAATATTGCAATAAATATCCACGTGTTAGCAGCTGATTTCTTAGTAGGTGTAGGTAGTTTTCTCCGGGAGATGTGAAGGTTGGGCAGAAAAATAGGAAGTGTTCAATTGAGTCTAGGTCTCCAGTGAAGCAGGATGAACACTTGTGCTTAGGATAAAACTTGTGAGTTCTAGTATTCGAATTTAGGTTGCATACGTAAGAGTTGGAGAGTCTAAGCTACTCTATTATTTTCTTATGTAACAAGGAGACGTTCAGGCGAAGATACCGTTGTGTGCAGTTTTTTGAGAGGCACTGAAGTGGAAGACGAGACGATAAAGATTGCGCCAGCACCTCCAAATCTTCACGCACAGAATTTTGTTCGAGTTTTATACCGACTGTTTTGAAAACTGCCTTTGATCTTACCGGGTCTCAGGTAACCCAAAGGGTAGAAAAATTTCAAGTAATGAGTATTAAGAGTTAATAAATTTTATCGTAGCTACGTTAATGAAAATATTTCATTCTGAAGATTAATACAATTAACTTCGATTACACAAGATTATATATTTATTGCCAGTATAAATAATTATTTGGTAAAAATATCCAAGAAAAAAAGAATAGATTTTTTACTTATTTTTTTGAGACTGGTCACAGGTAGGAATTTACTACTGACTGTTTCAACAACTTTTAATAAAAAAGAAAAGAAAAAAAATTTAGAAACCGATATTGAATTCATGTCATTTGCATTAGTATTATCTTTGTTTCTTTTTTTTTTCCAAGAGCAAATGATATCTCATTGGAAACCCTCTCAGTATGACGTTGAAATTATAGTGGAATATATAAATGCGAATATTCATGCAGCACAGCATGTCGTCCATGCTGTACATTGAATATTTATTGGTAGATAACTCTAAATCTATGTTAATACATACATAGGAAAATTATTACTTTTTGACGAAATTTTATGCGTTTGGATTAGTGATTCAGCTCATAGATTTTAATACATCAAAAAAATTATTTTTTCTTCTAAGATACCATATATTAGCGATTATGTTCGTGATTATCAGTGTACATTTTGCAATAAACATTATATTTCCATCTGAGCTGTATGTTATAGTAATTTCATTATTGATGCAATACAAAACTTTTTTGACTGTACAAAAAATTTTCTGAGTGAAATGCCCTCGAATCGAAATATTCACGCAGACACATCCTTATAAAAATCCTGTTATATGTATCTTCAGCAGGAAAATATAGTTAAAATTTGATTTTAGCTCTAGGATTTTAAAATGATTTAAACAAAGAAAATCTTCAATTTTCTTAGTGGCAAGTTAAAAATCCAAGAAACTTTTTAGCTGCGAAAGTAAATTATTTTTTTTTATATTACATGTCAAAATTCGAAAGTTAAAAATAGATATATTTTTATTAAAATAAAATATCTAGCTATATAAAATTGAATGTCTCCACATAAGAAATGTTGTTTTATTCCATCATAAAAAAATTCAACTCAACAAAACCATGTTTTGTGATTCAGAATACACATTAAATAGTAGAATTTAATGTATTATTCTGACGTTATAGAATTTAAAAAATACACCAAAATAAAATCGTTGAAAATAAGCTATTTTAAAAAATCAAAGAATTATTAAACACAATTTTGATCCAAAGTATAGATTGAGTTTTGAAAAACCTATTTTTAGGATCGACTTTTGCAATAACAATCTCATAACCCCAATGGTTGTTTTAAATAGAGGTAAATTTCTATCAAAGAATAACTAGTTGACTGAAAAAAAAGTATTCGGCTTACATAATTCAAAAGTTAAGTTCGGTTCTATATTGATCAATGTAATGATATGCCATTCAAGTAAATTCACCGAAAATATTGCATAATTCTAAGTTGAAAAGATGAAAATCTCGATACATAAGTGAATATGACATACGATAATTTTTTTTTTATTAATTTCAATTAAATTCGAAAATTAAAAGTCTGGGATGCAGAGAGTAAAAAGTTATCTATTCTAAAATGTTGTTTATCTGCCAAACTTTTAATTATTTTCAAACAATATTTATTTATATTTCATCTTAAGATTTTTTTTCTCAAATTTAAATATAATTCTTTTTGAACGATCTTTCTTTTATCATTATGAATGAAAGAATTAGTTCTTAAGTTAAGAATATAATATTCTTAGAAGACAAAGTATATCTTGAAAAAAAATTTGTTAGGATCAAAATTATTTTTATTCAATCAAAAGGTTTTTTTTTCCAGAGTATTACAAAGAGAGTCGGTGTGAAAATTTTCGTGTGAAAATTATACCAAACACCGTGTAAAAAGTAGGGGTGTATGAATTTAATATTTTTACACCATCATTCGTGTATATGAATAGTAACGATAATTTTGCGTTCACAAATTAAACATCGACTCTACACGCTGAAAAATTTATAGTACTCTCCAATTGTCAAATTGTATGGGCACAGCCATTTGTATTTGTAATTATGTGCTTTATTTTTCTGATATTCTTAAGGAGAAATAATTAAATCGCGCGAAATTATTAAAAAAAAAAAAACTTTTATAATTCTATTTATATATAAATACATTAGTCATGAAAATATTTATCACTTAATTACTGAAATTTTCAAAGTCATAAATTGATTCTGATGTTAAACTAATCGAGGCCTTTTATTTGAGTATATCCACGTGAATCTTTTATATTTTTTGTATACTTTTGTATATAAAATATATAAAAATAATGTAATTAATATCAAGTTAGTAATCATTACTATCGTGATAGTATGAATGGTAATAGTTATTATTGCAAGATTTTAATCAATAATATGATAGTGAATAATATTTTAATTATCATTTATATTATTTTTATACCGAAATATTTTACAGTGATGTAGCCAAAATATTACTCTTAATTATCATGTATATTTAATTACAGTAGTTAAAATGAATCAGTGACAATTCACTATGGTTCAGTGATACGCTTATACTACTTGTTTAATCAATGGTATATACTTATAATTATAAAACATTGAACAGTCGTCGATTCAATTGCAAAATATACTCTTTTGATCTCTATCATCTTGAGCGAAAGCAAATAACATGAATAAAAAATAAACACATGTGAAATTTATTAAAGCCCTATAAATCAGTTCTTATGTAATGTCATTAGCAGACACACGATCGGCTCAGGTTGCTTGACTTTTTTTTACACGATTATATACGTTTTTAAAAATTGTTTTTAAGGTTTTTATTTTTTATTTTTCTCACCACTCTGCTGGCCTCCTGCATGAACTTTTTTCTCATATTCATTTTTCTTGCTCTCTTTCTTTTTTTTTCTCTCTTATCCTCTCTTATCCTTTCGACCTCTTCGTTAGACGATAGAGACGGAGTGATAATAAAAGACAATGGTGGACTTACGCGCACGGCGCGAACCCTCTATACAACTTCGCCAGGATTGACGCTTTTTCATCAAAGCGTGAAAATACTAGCAGGTCCGTACCTACTTAGAGATATTCCCGGTTATATTTTAATGTTATGTTGCTTTTTTCATAACTATTTTAAATATCGATAATCCTTTGCGCCTGGATAAAATATTTATGAATAGTAGATTACACTTAAATTCTTATTATTGTGGAGTTATCATTAAACATCTATTTAAAAATTAAACATTTTACTGCTCATAATGCTGTTTTTGAAAAGTTAAAGTTTTTTTTTATGTACAGATATGTACTTCTTCACTGAGAAAAAATTTGTCGATAGTTAAGTATGCGATAGAATAAAGAGACACTCGAAAAATTTAGATTGTTTTTAAATAAATTTTATCGAAGAAAAAAAAAAGGCATGACTGCAAACGTATTTCTGCTATTTTATCTTTTTAATGAAATATTAATGATAGAGATAATTATAAAATTGGAAAAAATTATAATTATTTTAATTACAATATTGTTTGTTATAATTTATTACTATTTCGTTTTATTTTATTAACGAATTTATTTATCACATTATTTCAATAAAATTTCACACTTGAACATTGTGAAATGTTCATACACTGAAAACAAAATGAACTCGAATTAAGAGAAAAATTCTTGAACCAAAAAAATAATTTGGAAGAGTTTCATTGCCTTAAATCAAAACGAAAAATTTCTTAGTCTAAGAATTTTTCTACTTAAATCAAGACGATAAAGTTCTTCGTAATTATTTTCTTGATTTAACTTAATTTTTAACTTCCCGCTAAGAAAATTGAAAATTTTCTAAAATCGGGAAGTTATTGGTTTTACCCTGTTTTTCAAAAATCGAGTTTTCATCCGATTTCGACGTTTGAAGGTCACAGGAAGCTTCCCTGACTATGTATATCCGTATGTATGTATGTATGTATATATATATATATATATATATATATATATATATATATATATATATATATATATATATATATATATATATATATATATATATATATATATATGTGTGTGTGTGTGTGTGTGTGTGTGTGTGTGTGTGTGTGTGTGTGTGTGTGTGTGTGTGTGTGTGTGTGTGTGTGTGTGTGTGTGTGTGTGTGTGTGTGTGTGTGTGTATATGTGTGTGTGTGTGTGTGTGTGTGTGTGTGTGTGTGTGTGTGTGTGTGTTTTAAATATGTGATTCGCTTATAACTTGTGATGGTAAAAAGTGCGTGCGAGCGAGACGGCGGAGAAGCAGAATTTATTTTCGATGTATCATTATCATTATTATTACTATTATTATTATCACCCTTGTAATTATTAATACCGGAGTGTATTTAATATACTAAAGATGTTTTTTTTGTTGTTCATTTATATTTCTTTGTTTAATGGAAAAGTTTATATAGTTTTAAATATTTGACTGCGATTTATTATTATTTGGAAATACGCGCGAATTTTTGAGTACGCCGCCGCGGCGAGAGATGGCGAAGAATTTCGCCGCTCGTTCGTTTGCAGTAAAAACCGACGAGCTAATATAAGCGAAACTGCGTGGCGATAATTTTTGTTCTTTTAAAGAACAAAAATTTATTTTACCTGAAAGAAAGAATTAATTGAATTCTCGAACAGATTCAAAATATCTGAATAATTATCTAATTAATTATTTTCATTGTGAATTAACTTGTTTGTACTAAGTCCCAGAAATGAAATTAGTATGGGAAATTATTTTGGTGAAAATTATTATTTGGCAAATGTTATTTTTTTTAAGTCCCGAACGACTTTTGTATGGAATTGATTTTTGTATGAAATTTATTGAAATTTATTGAAATTGATGGATGAATTTGATATTTGATCAGATTTAAATAATTGAAAAATCTGTAGTTTGACGACGAGCGATAGATGGCGATAATTTTCCAAGATCTTTCACTCTTGGAAAAAGGTCTTGGAAATGACAAAAGCGATTTTGATTGACGGGAAAATTAACCAAGTTTCCCAGTGGTTATAACCTTCCCAGTAGAAGACCATTCACTAGGAAGGAACCAAGGAACTCCTACCTTGTCTCCGACCAGGAACCAGGTAAGTGCTGACTTGTCCATTGGGGGAAATTTGGCCACTAAGTAGGGCCGGGAAGGGTTGCTTTCCAAGCACCCAGACGGGATTAAGGGCAGGTAGGGCCGTGCGCAACCGTCGGTAGAATAGGAATACTACTGCGTAAAGGTAGTAGATAGAGTTTGGCCACCAGGTGGCACTGAAAAACGGGAAAACAAACGGTGTGTGCGGGTTATGTGCGATATAGTAAAGTTTGAGATAAAGTTTGTAAATTTTATAAGTTAAATTTCGATATTTGTTGTTTGTTGTCTTAAATAAATAGAGTACTAATCATAATCAGGCTCAAATTTCATTTATAAGTAATATAAACTATCCCTGAAAAGATCCTGGATTCCGGCGAGATTTCATTCGAGCTAGGGGATATAGATATTTGAGGAAGTTTTGTCCAAATCACCAACGGTTAAAATTCACTCCTTTTGGAAACCAGGAAAAATACCCGTTACAAACTTATGAACGACTAAACCGATCGGAACCTTCCAAACGGCGTTCTAATAAATAACTTTTAAACAGCTATACCGATCAATTAAAAAAAATAATCAGCTTTCATTATCAAAAAACCACGGCGATCGCTGCTAAGCTGGTCAAAATCGGTCAATTCGTTCGAGAGATATCGTGAACAAAAGAAAACCGAAAAAATTGTTTTTTCAGAGTTACTCTGAAATTCCTTGTTTGATCAATTCAAACTCAAAAATTCGTTATGAGACTGAAAAACTGCATCGAATGCTGCCAAAAGCGTGAAAATCGGTTGATTCATTCAAAAATTATTGCGGTTTGAAAATTAAAAAAATAGTGTTCTATGAAACTTCTGTCGGACTCTTGAGCTCGAAGAGCTCAAAAGCATAGGAAAGCTATCTTTTTGAGCTCGGAGAGCTAAAAATAACACATAAATTGTATTTTTGAGCTCGAATAACTCAAAAACAACATCAGCGCTATTTCAAGCGCCTACACAGAAAAAAAATTTACTTGATTCAAAACAAATTCTTGAACCAAGAATATAATTTCGAAGAGGGTAATTATTTTGAATCAAGACGGAAAATTTTTGAATCAAGAAAAATTTTCTTAAATCAAGAATTTTTCTCCTCAAATCAAGTATATTAAGCTCTTCAAAAATATAAACTTGATTCAAGAACATTTTTTTTTCTGTGTAGGTATGGATTTTGTGGGAAGTTGCAGTGATGACCTTCAGGATTAACCGTTTTCCTAATTTTTTTGTTTAGTTCGAAATAAAAAAAAACTCTTCAAAACAATTTATTTGGTTCGTTTTCTCCCATGAATCAAGTTAAATATTCTATAAGTGCTTATAAAATGCAACAATCAACGTTCAGTATTTTTTTTTATTTTTTGGTACACAGAGAGAATTTTATTAAAGCGCCATCGATATTTGTATAGTAGTTTTTTATTATCTATATGATGGTAATTGTTACAATTAAACTTTCTTATTTTGGATTGTCATATTTACAATCAAGTTAGTCGAATCTGCTAACTATACATTAAAAATCATTATATTACAGGTTATAGATATTAAACTCTTCCTATTGAACACTGGAAATTAAATTGAAGAATAAATTTTCACTAAAACTAATTAATTTATTCGAAATTTAACGTGAAAAAGTCATTAAATAAATTAAAAACGGAAATAACATCAAACCAATCCGTTAAAATTAGTGTATCAAATCTAATAGTTGGATAATTTGAAATTAATTAATTGATTTTAATATTTTGAAAATGTAATTATTTATTTACTGCCTTGTTTATATATCTTTAATATATAAATCTCCTGTCACGATGTTTGTCCGCGATGGGCTCCTAAACTACTTAACCGATTTTAGTTATTTTTTCTTTTAAATGTGTGATTTGTTCCAACTTGAGAGATAGGATAGTTTTCATTTCAATTCATGGTCGCAATATTTATTAATTAACAATAAAATGATTACTTATGTTGATTATTGTTATTAATTGTAAGTTTCATACGTCTGAAACAGATGGCGCCTTACAGTTAACTGTAGTACTGCCTGACATAAATATATCATAGATGATGGTACGTTTTAATTCAAATTTTCTCAGTGTTGTGCACGTTTTTTAAATCACTCAGCCACAGCAGCGCGTGGCCGGGTCGCTAGTACTTCTATATAATTTCAAGCATTTATGTATAGTCGTGAATATTATCTATAACTCAACAAATTAAATTTTTTATTTATTTTCAGAAATTTTTAAATAAATGTAATTATTAAATATAATAATCAGTAGAGATTACGTAAAATTTTTCTACTCTAAAAGCTAACTTCTATATTCACGAAAAATATGAAGTAAATATAAATAGTCTTTCATTAATAATTAATGATACTTTCATCTTAGTGAGTTATTTTTTTGCATACATCATTTTCATTCATATAATTTGAACGAATTTGAACGACTTATTGCTACTTACACCCCTTAAGTACTCTTAAGTACACTTAAAGTTAGATATTTTTTTTTAAAAAATTTTACATAATGTTAAAATCACATCACATAATAAAGTTTTTCGATGATTTTTTTTTCTGTTATTATTGATTCAAGGCATTTTTGAATTTATACAAAGAAAATTGAAATCAGCAATTACTTGATGATTACACTGAAAAAAAATTTGACTTAAATCAAGATGAAAATTTTGGAACCAAGAAAATATTTTGAAGAGTTTCATTGTCTTGAATAAAAAAAAATTCTTGAATCAAGTAAAATTGAATTAAACCAAAAAAAATTTCTTAGATGAAAATTTTTTCTACTCAAATCAAGAAGATGAAGTTCTTCAGAAGTATTTACTTGATTCAAGTAAAATTTTTTTCTGTGTAGCTGACTTGATAAAAGAGCATTTAAATTTAATTAACAAAGTAGATATAAATTTCTGTCTGTAAATATAAGCCTCATGCTTTAAGTCAAAGGGTTCGTCTGAAGAGCGTGTTGTTTACTTTTTTAACATATAATTGTATAATCATTTATACACACAAAAAACAAGTTTCTTGCGCCAAAAAAATTTTAAGGAAAACAAAAGTTATTTTGGAGCAAGAAGAAATTTTCTTGGCTCAAGAAATTTATCTTGTCTCAAGAGACTTTGACTTCATTCAAGAAATTTTCAATCTGCCTTAATATTTTCTTGAGCCAAGAAAATTTACACTCCAGTCAAGAATTTTTTTTTTTTTTCAGTGTATGTAATTTTTTATGATTGTATAAAATTTTTTTTCGAAAGTAATAAAACTGTTAAACTACCCTATAAAATTACATAAAAAACAATGATTGTTCCAACAGAATGATCGATGTTAATTAATTATTGAAAAAAAATTAAAGGAATTTCCTGGAATATTCTCATCATCATTATAGTGACGCATTATACTAGCTTGACTTGAATATGTGAATATACCGGTAGCTTTTATTGCTTATTACTGTCAATATAAATTCATATATGAATATCTAAAAGAACAATGACCAGTACATCCATTACAAATATATTATAGATCTAAATATATATTGAGCTTTCATTTTGCTGTATTTTGTTTTGTTTTGCAATGTTTTCTCTATCCACATATTGATAACTATATCTAGCGTTATTTCATCTCTATCTTTTAAACGTACTTTAGTTTCCATTGCTGTTTCACTCTTCACGGAGCTTTGAGGTTCGCATGTGTACAAAGGAATCCCTGGGACACTGTCAGCCATGCGCCATTGTGCATCTTTTCAACCAGACGAATTATTAATGAGACTACAACCGACATTCAAACTTGTCTCTCATCTCTAATTGTAGAAACACCATTGTAATTATAATAGATCAATACAGAAAAATTCACAAGTTCTGAAATCTTAATAAACTATTAATTTGTTTAAATTACAGTTCATTAAGGTATATCAAACATCAAATAAGTTGAAAAAATTTTTTTTTGTTTTAGACTTGTTACGAAATAGTGAAGTCTTGCAGAATTTTTATTGTATATTCTCCAACCTATCGATGAGCGTGTTAGTAAATGAAGACCAGATCACTGTTCCATACTCCGGTATGGATAATACAAGAGCATAGGAAAGGCTGATAAGGAGATTATCGTTACTAAAACTTAATCCGTTCGAGTGATGTCCGAGAATTTTGATCGCTTCTAGTGTGATCTAGTCAACATAGGTACTCCGTAAAGGTTAACTTATTGTCAATTATGATTCCTAGGATTTTTGTTATCGTCGACTCGGTTTTTTTTAACTTTTCGCTAAGAAAATTGAAAATTTTCAAAAGTTAGGAAGTTATTGGTTTTATCCCGTTTTTCGAAAATCGAGTTTTCAACGGATGTTGACGTTTTGAGGCCCTAGGAAGCTTCCCCGAATGTTTCCGCGATGGTGTGTGTGTGTGTGTGTGTATGTAGGTGTGTGTGTGTGACCGTGTGTAAACCTCTCATAACTTTTGAACGGCTTAACCGATTTCATTGGGGTTGGTGCAATTTAAAAGGGCTTGGCCAAACTTAGATTTTGGATTCAATTTGGAGTGATTCGAACCGGTAGATTTTAAGAAATGTCAAAATGACTATGAAAAAAAAATTTTTTCAAATGTAGTTTTTTTGGAATAATTTTTAATCGGCTTTACCGGTCAATTCCTAGAACTACTCAGCTTTTAACATAAAAAAACCACGTCGATTGCCGCCAGTCCGGTCAAAATCGGTTGATTCGTTCGTGAGTTATCGTTGTCGAAAAAAAAAAAAAAAAAACCGAAAAAAGTGTTTTTTCGAAATTACTTCAAAATTCCTGATTCGATCAATTTAAAAATTTTTCATGAGGCTTAAAAAACTTTAGTCGAAAGCCGCCAGCTGCGTGAAAATCGATTCATTGATTCAAAAGTTATAGTGGTTTGAAAATTCAAAAAATAGTGTCTTATTGAACTTCTACCAGACTGTAGAGCTTGGAGAGCTCAAAATGACACGAATATTATATTTTTGAGCTCGAAAAGCTCAAAATTGTAATAAGTGCAATTTTGAGCGCTCAAGTATGGGGTTAGCGAGAAGTTGCAGAGATAGCTTTTAGGGTCAACCAGTTTCCTAATTTTTTATTTTAAGATGTAGAATATCTTTTTGAATAGAATTATTTGATTCATTCAGGATACATCATTTCCGACAAATTTCATAAACGGTGTGTATTTAACTTCGTAATTACTAGTCAGATCGTTTTTTGGGTAAAATACAATCTTATTGTGTTAAAAAACCGGTATTGAATGCCGCAAACCGCATCAAAATCAATTGATTTGTTATTTGGAGATATAATTACAATTAATTTTGATGATATCTGGCGGATGGTGTAATTTTTCGCGCTGTAGTGCAACGTTTCAAAACCAAATGGCTTATTAATTAAAAATGAATTATTTTTTGTTGGATTAAAAAAAATACTTATGTAGTATAGTTAAATTTCATTGGATAAAAAATTACACATTTCAATAAAGTAAGAAAAAATTAATTTAAAAATTTCTAAAATACTTTCTAATTCATTGGAAAATAACCAAAATACATTTATTGCACATCATTGAACTGGCTATATATTTTTTTTAATTGACAAACACTGATTCCGTGGCGAAGAATTTTTTTCTTCTTTTAAAACTAATAATTTCATTTTTTTTGTTTCAGTGCATGAAGTTGTTTTGACTATGTCTGGCATGATGAATTTGTCATAATATAGAATTAGTTTAGTCAACAATTAGTTTAGTACCTGATAACAGTAAACACCATTCTCAGAAAAGCTATTGACAAGAATAAAAAAATGATTTTTGTTTTAAAATATAATACTTCAAACTTAACTCTTTTGTAAGGAGATGACTCAGCGATGAGACGTTGTTCATCGAAAATTTTCAACACTACATTTGGTCGAAAAATTATGTACGGAATCTAATAACACCATGTCAGGTTTGATATGCCCATGCCAAGTTATATACAGCTATATCAAAGCAGATAGGTTGCAATTTGGCCTGATGTTGCCTATATTTTCATATCGTCATATATGGAACTATTAAATTCTCATATAATATGTATGGCCGTAATGGTAATTTTTTTTCACGTCTCAAAAAAAAAAAGTTATAGCTGAGTCTAATTAAATTAAGAATATTAGTACCCTGGTTAAAAATACTGATTGAAAAGAATTGAGAAGCGGTCACTCCATGCAAACTGTATATCTACACAGAAAAAAAAATTAACTTGAATCAAGAGAAGAATTCTTGGACCAAGAAAATAATTTTGAAAAGTTTTATTGTATTGAATCAAGACAAAAAATTTTTGAATCAAGTAAAATTTACTTAAACCAAGAAAAATTTTTTAGTTTAAAAATTTTTCTACTCAAATCAAGAGGATGAAGTTCTTCGAAATGATTTACTTGATTTAAGTACATTTTTTTTCTGTGTATATATACAAACAAAAGAATTGAAATTATTAAAAAGAATTCGAATTTCATCATTTTTTATTCTTTTAAATCAAAATTTCAAACAGGGTAGAGCTTCCAAGCAATCGAGTAAGTTTTGTTATGAAGGATATATTGTGATCTGTAAGTTTAAAGCGGTGCGTTACCAATTTGAGAGTGTGTAGCCGATTAATATTACAAAGTGTACAACGATTCAAATATCTACGATCGACCTATTCTGTGTATATAGAAAATGTATATTATACATCTATTAAAACATGCATGTTTGTCGGTATAGAAGTCAAGTATATATTTAAAATATATAAATTCATGTTTAATGTATATTAGTGTAATATATATATATTAGACTGGGTATTCGTATTTACATTTCCAAATGGCTTTTGCATCCTTTTCGTTCAATAGATAAAGCCCTATATACAGGGAATGTGCGTACATAGCAGAGGTATATTTTATACCTAAAGCACCCGGGGTCTTGCAGAGCTCTTTTAAAATACATCCCTGGGAAAGCGGGTGTGTGCGAAGAGCCTCAAAATGAGAGAAAAAAAACTTTTTGCAAGCGGCGGTTCCAGGTAGAGTGAGAGAATGTTACGATAGATTGTGAGAACGATAAAGTGCCGGATTGCCGGGGGTGATAGCGCGATGTTCAGGGAAATAAAGAGGGGGAAAAACGCGTCTGGCAACGTTGGAGAAAAAGACGCAGGTTCAAGAGGAAAGGTTGCCGCCCCCGCGACAAATTTTCACTGCCGCCATTGCATACATGGGCGTGGCTGCGCAGACGCTGAAAAAGAAAAATTTGATGATGTGAACAAAAGAAAACGAGTAAAACTATGAGAATAAAGACCAGTTGAAAAAATTCATTTTAAAACAAAGTTTCAAAAAATCCGCCCAAGCTCCATCAACACATACATTTTTGACGTTAAAGATAGTAGTCGAAAATTATTTTTTAAAATTGAATTCCTTCTTTCTGTCTTGAAGATACTTCCAATCGGTTTTCTTTATTACCTACTTAATGCATGTGACTTTTGATTACTTCAATCACAATATATATTTAAGAATACTTCAATCTAATGCAGAAGAATTTATAGTTAAATTATCATGCAGATGCTTCGATAAATTATCAATCCTTTATCAATTACACTCGATGAATTATAAAAAAAATATTCGTTTTCGCAAATAATATTTAAAATTAACAATTGGATGTTTCCTAAAATATTGTTATAGGTAGAAAGATAGCCTTAAGTGTGTAAGCTGAAATTGCAGACTCAAAAATTTTAATTTTTTTTCGGATTACAATAACAAATTTAATGACGTTCAATAAGAGAGTTTTCGAAATTTAAGATAAAAAAAAAACAGAACTTCGTGTCATTTTGTATTACATAATGATTACTACTGAAAGATGAAAATTTTAAAAATCTTTTGTGCCCTAAAAGTGGGTAAACACTAGAAAAACTATTTTAGTTATGGTATGATTTTTGAAAGTTACTGAGTATCTATTAATTTTATGATTTTGATTTATATTAAAAGATTCAAATTTATTGCAATTCAAATATCAATGTCGTAAAGATTTATTTTGTATTTTTTTTTCATAACTTAACATCATTGAAATTTTTTTATGAGATTATTCAACAAATAGTCATGCAGGGTACGAAAATGTTGTTCATTAATTTACTCTAGAGTTCGTGAGTTGGAAAAAATCTGATAAGCAGTTTGCAAAAACTTCTCGTTTTTTTTTTAAATTTCATCTAACTGAAGAGCTTAACAAGACTTTTTCATCTGTGTCATTACGAATTAAATCTGAACATATTTATAAAAAGGTATCCTTCTAAAAAATAGTTATTTAAAAATAAACATTCAGTTGAAAATTTTTTGACAGCGACATTTCTTGAATGAGTTGAAAAGAAGTCGACCTAATGTACTTCTCGATTACTTGATTCATACATGTTTTGGTATAAAGAACAAGTCACTATTGAACCCTGAAGCAGTTTTTACGTACGACCGATACTCGATATTGAGTCAAGCAATAAGTTTCAAGTTATAAAGCGCATCAACACTATTTGAGTTCAAAAGTATAATCACCTGTTTAAATTTAAAATGTTTGAACATAAAAATACCAATATCAACATGTTTTCGAAAAATCAATAAAAAATTTACCCTGCAGGAAGTCTACGATATTTATTTATTTTTTTTTTTTTGGTCAATTTGAACTAAACTGAGATATTTTTTTATCCAACAAAAATAATAATTTTTTTATTTAACAAAAATAATAAAACAAATCAATAGTTTTAAATTTTCGAAGACAAAAGCCACCCGAGTTGAAAAAACGAATTTACTCGTTATAAAACAATTGCTGTGAGTTTATGTGAATTCATTTTTTCGATTCAGGAAAAGTATCTTTGAAAGAACTCAAACCAGAAATCTGAAATATGTCGGTTTTTTAAATTTCTCAAATCAAATCCTTTTTTGAAAATTAAAAATTTAAATGGCGGAAAGTTAAAAAATTTTTTTCTTCATTTATACATAAAGAGAAAACAACAGGTATTTTTCCGATATTAACATAAGAAAATTTACAAAGCTAATATAGAAATAAATCCTATAAAATCATTGGAAAAATTCCTGAAAGAAAATAGCAATAATTATTACTGTGTTTCCCAGTATAATAGGAAAAATACCTATTTTTTTGACTGGTGTTTTTTCCATGTCAACAGAGCAATTATATCATGTTCAACATAGGTATAATTAATATGTAAGCATAAGAAAATTTTCAATAATATATAAAAATTATGTATACGTGAAACATGGGTAAAATTCCTATGCTATTGCAGAAGTAAATGCTGTGTTGACATAAAAATAAAATCTCTGGTTTCAAAAATTTATTGGTGATAACTTTGTTTCAGAATCTTGAAACAGGCTTAAAATTTAGTTGCCATCCAACTGTCAAAATAATAGTAGATTTCACCCCTAGGGAGGGAAAGTAAGAAATGTCTCAGATCACATGTTATAGTCAACCGAGGTGAAGCCGAGTTGCCACTTTTCGTCCGGAGGGCAAAAAAAAATAATGAATAATTTTCCGTTGTAAGAACAAATAATTTTCGAATGTAAGCACTTATTTAATTTGATTGGATTTTGAAAATGTGAGTCTTCACCAAATCTGTACGATTGAAGATCCTGGAGAGCTGTTTTGACTAAGCCTTATTGCTGGACATCCGGCCGTGCGTATGTATACATGTATGCATGGATGATTGTCTAAATAAAATTTTGCCATACAACATATTTAGAACATCAAAAATTTCTTGCTGCTTACCCATAGAAACCATAGATATTAACAATAAAATTAATTGTAATGTATAAAAATAACATTATTTTTAACAATATTCTAAAAAATACAAGAGCTTTTATGAAATAAGGAAAATCGTTTAAATTAAACAAAAATGCATATTATATACGTTTTTTGATTCGTTTTACATGGTAATAATTACTATGTAATATAAGAGTAATTTCTGTTTTATAAAAACTATTCCTAATATGTAACGATTGGTATTGTACCTATGTTACATGTAGGAATTTTTCCTATTTTTTATATAATATTTGTTCCTATATAAAAATATTTACTATTTTCTATTATAGCATTGGTATAATTCCCACATTACATACAAATATAACATAGAAATTATCTTCATAGAAAAATAAATACTTTTTTCTCTTCGTGTAGTGGTTAAAACATGTATCAAATAGTTTAGCATTAAGAAATTAAAATACGAGTCTTTCG
Organism: Cotesia typhae; assembly: GCF_013202065.1. NCBI lineage: Eukaryota > Metazoa > Arthropoda > Insecta > Hymenoptera > Braconidae > Cotesia > Cotesia typhae. The sequence continues at coordinate 1,213,236 of NW_027423757.1, read as the reverse complement.
ATCAGTACTAATGTATTTTTAGAATATTTTGTTGAGAGAAAAAAATTAAAATTTTTTTTGGTTTATTGGACAATTTTAACGAACATAAAATTATTTACTTGTTTTTTAGATTCGTTTTTTTGAATCAAGTTACTTTTTCTGTAAAAATAATCAAAATAATTTGTCTATATTTAAATAATGTTAAAAGAACTTTTTAATTTATTTATACATCAAATTTTGAATTACATAACATTCAAGACATCAAAATTGTGCCAAGTTTACACATTAATAAAATTGATTAACCTTTTTCACGAAATGGTACCAATTAAAAAGGTAGGGAATTGAACAATATTTGAAACTCTAATTTCATTCAAAGTCTTATAATAATATTTTTCATATAAGGGCGGGGAGGCATGAAGACTTAAAAAAATTTTTTCAAATAATTGTTTTTATTCATAAAATAATTTTTTTGATCTTTTTACACTCGAATCGCAGAAAAAATTTGAATATTTTATGTTTTAAGAATGACTAAATCAAAAACTACTTTGGTGCTCAGAAATATTTTCTGAAATCAAGCTACACATTTTTTCCGGATAAAATTATTGTAAATCAGATACAAAAAACCATATTTTGCAGATGGAAAAGCGTTCACTTTGAATACCACAAATTGTTCTAGACTGATAAAAAAGTTAACTCGGCTCAAGAGAAAAATCTTGCAGCAAGAAAATCATTTAGAAAAAACTGATTATCGTTGAGCCAAACAAAAATTTTTCTTGATTCAAGAACTTTTTTTCTTCCTGAGTAATTACTTTTTTCCAGTCTATCTCAGTCCAAGATTTTTTTCTTGTGTCAAGCTAATTTGTTTATCTCTATAAATAAATTTTATACAAGTTTTCATAAGTTAATAAAAAGTTATTAAAATATAATTAGTAATACTTCAGATCTCATGAGATTTTTTTTTTTAAATGCAAGATATATCTTATAGAGTTCGAATTAATTTTTAATTATGAAAATAACATGGAGAACAAAAAAAGAGTTTTTATATTCTTTGAAAAAATATTTTTTTTTCGGAATTGTCGAGTTTAGAACTTGAAGATAACTTTGTATGTCCATTGTTAACGTCTTATACTAATGCTTTTTCACATTGAAAAATTTTTCTGACCAACTTTGAAATTATATAATTTAAGGTTTTGGTCTGAAAATCTTTTTTTTTTATATTTTTATAAAATTAATGAAATTTGTAATCGATTATTGTGCTTTAATAGTGATAAATGATGTTTCTTACGTCAATATTATTTGATATTTATAATTCGAAATTATTTTTTTTAAAAAGCTTACTATCATACTTGGCGCGAAATCTTGGAATCTGTGGATAATCAAGTAGCGCCGCGTAGTGACGAGAAAAAGATGAAAAGAGAATAGCTTATAGAATTTTCAAACGATATAGTCGGCAATAAAGATTTCATCGCCCCCTATGACTAGTTACCGACATCCTGAGCATAGCTTGCAGCCATCTTTAAAAACCCTCAGGAGAGCGAACAGAAAAAACAAAACGAAGGCGCTTGCGCCACGTCGAGCATTATTGAACGAAGTTTCCAAGTCTCAATAGCAGCTTTTTCTTCTCACTATCTCTGTTAGATCTGCGCGCGCAATATCAACGTCTTTTAACTTCTTGCCTTCCTTTTTTATCAATTGTTCGTCACACGACCTTTTCCACCTTTACTTCTTGCTCTGTCGACCCCATGTTCTCAATTTTTCAATTTTACCTTCCATCATTGCCTCTTTAAAGACTTTATAAATAGAAACAAAGATATGTACTTAGTTCTAAATAATTATTTTTTGTGAAAATTTATTTTCCAAATAATACCAAACATATTTTAGATATACCTGAAAAAATTTACTATACACATTAAAAAGAATTCAACAAAGTCTCAATATTTTCGATATAAAATATATGTGGGTTTAAAAAAAATATTGTCTGCATAAAAAGTATCAAATATGGACCACATATGTAATTAAATGTTAACTGATATTTTCATTAATTAAACAGAATTGACCACAAGAGAATTAAACAGAAATCAATAACAATTATGCTGATTTGATATGAATTTTTAATATTTGCTATTAATTTATGACCAAGATTAAAAATTTTCAATCCCTCCCTCTGTAATTCGCTTTTAAGTTGAGACTCCCCGAGCGTTTTGATGGCGTATTTATTAAGGGTTGGTACAGCCCCACCAAAGTTATACTATGAATTTTCGTTCGTTAATTAGAATGTGTAAAACTACTTCTCCCCCACTTTATTCGTGGTCCCCACTTACGTGCTTTCTAGCTCTTTCATAGAAATTAGGAATAGTGGGAGAAGCGCGATTAGATGAAAATAGGGGAGGTTAGATAAGCGTCTAGATGAAATCCAAGCTGACTCAGCTACCCACCGTCAGATAATTGCTATTCTCTCTTTCTTCCTTCTCTGACCTTTTATTTACTTCTAATCTTAATTGCTGTTTTTAGGAGTATGTTCAACATGGTATCAAATTTTACAAGATTTAATATCTTAACTAATAATTATACAGAATTAATAATACACGACAAAAATATAATTCATTCTTTGAGTTTTACTACGATTTTTAGAGGGCCAACCATCGATAAGTTCAACAGAATCAAATTTCCGTCAATAAGACAAAAAAAAATTTTTTTTAAATCTTATTTTTAAAACTCAAAAATGCATCTATTTTTAGGAACTCCTTAAATGTTTCGATATCTATTCAGCTATCAAGATGGACTAAATGATTTTTAAGATTTTTGTCTTCCTAGAATTTGAAAGGTAACTCAAGCTCTGCTACTGTTAAATATTTCGATCTATCGCTAAACATATCGAAAATTTCCAAAAATTCGGGGAGTTAATGGTTTTATTCCAATTTTTCGAAATCGAGTTTTTTTAATCGACAGACCGGAAAGTGGTTTGTGATAATAAAAAACGCTTGTAATCAATTGACTGAAAATTTAATAATATTATTGGCAGTAGATAATATTGTTTCAAAATCAACACAAAAAATGAAGCGTGAAGTGTGAAGCACAGTTTTTATAATTTCCCATTATGAAAATCAATGATATTTAAAAAATCGGGTTATTGTTTTTATCTCAATATTCAAAAATTAAATTTTCATCATATCTCAATGTTTCGAGGTCCTAGGAAATTGCTGGCTATTTTAGCAATGATGTCCGTATGTATCTGTGTGAGCATGCGTGTATAAATATGTAAATCTTATAATGTTACAAATATCTTGGAACTTTGTAACGGAGTATCCGATCGAAAAACGATTTGCGACGTCTAAAAGGGCTTTGATGAGCTTAAATTTTCTGTAGATTTAGACTAAATAGGCACGGTAAATTCGAAAAAAACCTCAATAATTCAAGTTTTTTCAATTTCCAAAAAAGTTTTTTTTTTTTTTTTATTACTTCGACATCCCTGTTCTGATCAATTCTCCGATCTAATTAAACCCTCTCCTCAAAAAACGAGGTTGATTTTCGTCAAATCAATTTATTTTGAAATGAATTTTTTTGTTGATCTTAAAAAATTGCGTCGATCGCGGTAAATTATATCAAAATCGAATAATTTTTTCGTGAGATTTGATTTTAAAAAAATTAAAAACCGCATTTTTTTAATATAATTTTTCCAATTCTTCGCTAGATCGGATTTCTTTCTAATATTTTTAATAAATCTCTTTTAACCACGTTAAATGAGTCAAGTGTTCTAAAATCGGAAAAATTGTCCGAAAGTGATTGTACACGAAGAAAATTGAATAATTGTGTTTGTTGTACTAAATTTTTAATTATAATCATCTACGATGATTGAAACGTTTTTCAGTGCAAAAATAGTTAATGTTATAATTTTGTTTTTTTTATAACACTTATCATCATCTTTAATAACTGTTATTATCAGAATGATAATATATATTTACTTTCAGGATGACAATATTTACTATCAAGAATGGTAATTAATATTTTATATTAATTAGATTAATATTTATACTAATGAGAATGGTTACAATCATATTAAAATTATTGAATGCTGTTCAAAATTGATCGAAAATTCAATAATTTTCAAGTACTGCTACGAAATTATTGAATACAAATAAGTATGATAACAAACATACTTAAATTTTATTTATAATATTTTTACAAGAAAATGACAATTTTTCAAAATTTAAAATACAAGTATTAAAATTATTTATATTATAAACTCTTCATTAGCGTACTAGCCCTATATTAATTTTACTCTTAAATTGTAAAAAAATATTTCCTTTTTAAATCCATAATTTAGTAATGTAGATTTTATTGTAGTAAATCTTGAAATGAGTTACTATAAAATCGTCTATATCAGCGTAAAATAAAAATTTTCAAACAAGAGAGCTTCTGTCAATAACTTTGAATGATAATGTATACTCCTAAAAGTAAGAATCATCCAAGTACCGAGTAACAAATAAAATTTTGTCATTATTAACATTTAGTATTTTTTTAACCTTGTAAAATGATGGATCGTCTGACGGTTTCATCATAATTGAATTAATTGGTATCCCATCGTTCCGAAAACTTATCCACTGAATATCTTGAACAAAGTCGTCTTTTTTAAGAAGTAAAGGTTCATGAAATCCAATGCTGACAAGAACATAATTAATTTCAACGTTTGTTTGACAACCAGTATTGCTTAGAAATTCAGATTGACATTCAATGGTAAAACGATGATTTAAACGGAATTGACTGCGTATCGCGATGGTATGGCTAACATTAACTCGATTTTTCGAACGATTAGCTGATGTTTCGTTTTTTTGATGTTTCGCTTTGTTTCTAATGAATGAAGTTTGTGAAATCAAGCCATTTTGTTCAAATATCCTTCGATAATGCACAGTCATATGACATTTTGGAATCTCCTCACCGGAAAATAGTACATTGTAGAATTGCAGGTAGCTCGTTATGTATGAGCTCAAATAACTATTAGGACAAGCTTTAGACACTTTTTTGCTAGTGATAATTTCAATTATAATTTTTTAAGTATTTTAAGTATTTCAAAAGTTTCCAATACTGGTTTTCGTCATCAACAAAATCACCCAGAATTGTACAAGTATTACGAGTAAAAACTATTATAATTTTTGATAGTAACTGTTACCATCTGGATTATAAATATAACTATTTAGAGACGTAATTCTAATTAATTCTAGTTAATGTACAAAATTATAACAATTATTATAATTATGATAAATGTTACAATCCAGGTGATTTATACAATCATTTACATAATATTTACTACTATCGGGTTGATGGTAGAAAAATTTATCATCACATAATAGTAAATGCTATTATTTAATTTTCTCCGTGTAGCTCGAATATTTTGAAATCGGTGTTTTACTTAACATAAACCAGACAGTTTTAACTTGAAGCTTGGAGGAATTAAAATAGCTAAAACGTAATTTTAGGTGAAATTTAGAGCGCTTTGCATTAAAAATAAGTGGGAAGTTGCATGGATGACCTGTAAGGTCAACCGTTTTACTTTTTTTTTTGTATGAATTGGTTGAAAGTTCTTTGGAATTCTTTTCGGAATTTGAATAAAAAAACTATCAATTGTCGAGGACATAGGTTTAGCTCACATAAAATTGCGATAAAGTGTTGATATATTCTAATATACGTCACTGATATTCAATTTGTACTCTTGAAATATATCTAAGCTCGGGGTTTACTTAACGTATGTCTTAACAGCTCTATATCTGGAGAGCATATCAAAGTACATTTTTACGATGAATAATTCAGATAGATAAGATTAATAAGTATTTGAAGTATTATTCTCTAGTATTACTTAATCGAAAATTGTATAAAAATAAAAAAATAAAAAAAACTAGGAATATTTATTATTAGGAAAATTTGCAAAGGCCGATGTTTTAGAAAATTTCCTAATCTCACATAATATCTTGAGAGATCCTATATATGTATGGTATCAAAAGATATAGATGTGTAGGAGTATATTAGATTCTATGTACCCGCAGCTCATTTGCCAACTTCAGGAAATTTACCAAATTTAAATGCAAAATCGTCCGGGACCGGCGTCGTTGTTGCTCGTAGGTTTAGTAAAAGGGAGATTGGATTGCGAGTTGGAAAAGTGGAAGAGAAAGAGAAGAAGATAAAGAGAGACAGAGAGAAATTGAACAAGAGATAGTACGTGGATCAAGAGAAAAAGGGATAGCTGAAGAACGATGTGGCTGTGCAAACGAGAGAACTGCAGGAAACTCGAATGGTCGAAGCTCGGTGCAGTATAGTAGTTGCATTGCATGGTTGTCAGCCACAGCTTGCGATTGGTTCGTTGAGTTCTTTCTCTCTCCCTCATCTAGAGTTACTTTATTCCTCTCATTCTCCATGAAATTCTATTTTATGTTGAAGTCGGTATAGAGTCAGTCGTGACTCTTTGTGCTCTGCTTTTCTCGTCTCCTGCACTAGCCATGTCGGTACTTGGTCGTCCTCACTATATTGCGCTTATCGTCATCACCAACTTCTCGGAAAACTGGAAATTGGAAACTACCCTTTGACTATGCTTTCCAGCTCAATTTCAATATTAAAACTTTAGATTCTAAAATTGCCGCTATTTTTTCTATTTATTTTACAGTTAATAGTTTCAACAGAATACCAAATACTTATTTTTAAAAAATTATTAAATTAATGGTTGTTTGAGAAACGTTTTGTTATTTTATATTGAAAATGTTGTAACTGTATGTAGTTTTTCAATTATTTCAGTTCTGAATAATTCATAACCACACTGTAAAAAAAAAAAAAAAACCACGTTGTAAGTCCAAGCGATTTAGGTGTTGAAATTTTTTGTGGTAAGGCAGTGTTAAAGTATTTTTCCACTTTTAGAAATTCTCTTTTTCTACTTTTAGTCACTGAACCAACGACAATTTTAGTGAATTTATAATTGATTAGTTATAAAAACTTGTACACTGAACGATTTCCGAAGTGGATATTTTTCAACTTATTTACTCTCTCCGGAGTGATTTCAGTATTTTTTGAATGGATGAAATTAAAGAAATATTTATTATTCGTTTAGCAATACTAAAATATGTACAAAGGAATTTTTAAAATTACAAGAAATAATACGTTTTTGAATTTTTGTAAAAATTTGAATTATTGCTAAATTTTAATTTATTTTAAAATTTGAATTTTTTTCATACTTACAAAAAATTTTTTTTTATAATTAAAATTTATTTTTCGTTAACGACAAAAAAAAATTTGGCGCATAAAACTTGTTGTGGCTATATATAAATTCATTTTTATGTAAAAACTCCGTACTCGGATGTTTTTCGGTTTAAAATCCACATTCACTTTGGAATCAGTACACAGAAAAAGAATTCCAGGTTTTCTCCGTACGCGACGTGTTTTATTTCTTCACTCCGGTACCCCGAGTGACAGAAAAGAAAACTTACACTGAATTGAATTCCGATTATTTACAGTGTAGCATTTACTTAATTTTTACAACGTGTTAACACCGCCTAAACTAAAGTAAATCCAATTTAACACAGTTAAATGGAATTAATTTTTAACATCGTTTTTTCTATAGGGACAATCTTCATAAAATATGGGCATTGAAATTTATTCGAAAGGTTTTAAGTCTAATCCATTTAAGCATGTAACCTTTTATTTTTAAAATTTAATGATACATTGCATCTTTATAAATAGACGTAAAATAATAATTTTACTAAATTTTTAAAGAGCTACTGATCCCTACAATAAAAATACATGAAAGTGTAAAGTTAGTCAATAGTCGAAACTCGCAAAAAATGGGAACTGATTCCTTATTGGTTAAAATTAAGGCTCGCGCGTAGCGCGCTATTTAAACTTCTAATAGTCAGTAAAAATTTTAAAAACGGTTAAACCTGCAGACACAAAAATGATCATTACTTTAAGAAAACTATACTTAATGTTAGATTAACAATATCTCTTGAACGAATTAACCGATTCTCAAGTGCTTTTTAAAAATGGACATTGTTTCTTTGAGGTTAAGTGCTGATTAGAAATGAAACAATCGGCTGTTTAAATGTTTAAATATAGCAGTTCAAAAGTTACTTTATAAAAATGTTTATTGGTATACTAATAAAATTTATAAATTTCATTTTTGAGATTTTTCAAAATTTTTTAAACATAATTAGTTCATGTTATTAGGGAATCTGAGGATCATAGTACCCTTCAAAATTCCGCAAGTCCCCTTTCCATCAGTCATTTACTGTTCAAAAGTTATGAGACGCTTACACGAACACACACCCCCATGCGCGCGCACCAATAAACATCAGTTTTTAAGACGGTCAACGACCCTTGAATGTAGTGAAAATCAGATACATATTGTAATAAGATATTATTTGGTCTACATCATTACCTGCCGGATATAACTCGATTATGCAAATGTCTTTTTATTTCTATCAAAACTGGTTCTACGATATTTCATGCTCATGCAGTCGCTGCGACTTTAGAGATAAATGTAATACTTTTTTATTAAAATATTGTGATTAACCGCAAATTTGAATAAATTATAAATCCGAAAAATAGAATAAAAATCTTAATCTGACTTCCCGAAAGGGAATGTATTAAAAAGATTTTTTTTTCTTAATAAATCGTAAAAAAAATTAATCACTAAGCGATAAAAGAATCAGTGAACTTGTATTGTAGGTATGTTTAATGCGTCATCAATATCATTAATATGCATCAACAACATCCAATTATTAATTGCATTACATTTTACGGTGTTTCGTTGTTAATCGATGTCGTTTATTATTCATCGGTTATCGATGCTACGTAGGAGGGTTACATGACCCATGCCAAATCGGCGTTACAACGAAAGCTCTCAACTATACGCATACTAGCTGTATATAGAACAAAATAGAAAGGGATGTCAAATGTTTTCCAATGTTCACATACGGTTGTTTAGCAATGTGTACATTTCTGGGCGAACGCTATAAGCTACCTCAAATCGCACTTATGGATAGCAGAGGAAGTATTTAACGTATGTTCAATGCGTTTAAAGCAAAAAAAAAAAAAGGAGATTTTACTTGCGGACGACTTAAGCAACGGACTGTTTGAGTTGAGGGGTTACATGGGTTTCACGGTTTCAAAAAATCGATTTTTTTTTAATGTTTTATTAAATTCTAAAACATCTTTAGAATATTGTCCTAAAGTTTCAAATCGATCCAAATAATAGTTTCGGAGGTAAAGTTTTAAAAAGTTGCGCGCTCAAGGCGCTGTTATATTGAAACTCAAACTTTTAAACGCGTTTTTCTCAAACCTATGTTTTCAAAAACAGTACCCACGATTCCTCGAGAACTACTCAACCGATCTTGATGAAATTTTAGACAGGTCTTCGAGATATAATTTACAAGGTCTTGAACGGAAGATTTTTTTTTCAATTACAACTATTTAAAAAAAAAAATTCCGCGAAATTTTAGCCAAATTTTCAATTTTCTTGTAAAAACCTCTGCCGAAAATCATATTTTCATTTTTTTTTCTTCCGTTCAAGAATTAGTTTGAAGTCTTCACTAGAACAAATATTTTTTTTTTCTCACTTCAAATGATCCTGCTCGGAGTTCTACTGATCACGCGGACGCATCTTTTTTCTGAGCCCTCTTCGGAAATGACGTCACATTAGCAGAGTTTTTAATATTTCTTTTTTTAAATTTCAGTAATCCCTTATTAAATATGTATCTTCAAGATAGTAATAAGTTTAAATAAAATATTTCATTTTTTCTTTTAAAGAAAAATGGTTGAAAATAAACCATTTTTTCTCGGAGGAAACCCATGTAACCCCTAAAGATATCACGACGTGCAAAAGTTCAAGAGTAACTGGTTTCCGAGATCTCCTCGTCTTGAAGTACCTAGGAACTATTCTGTTCATTCCTAGAATCTTGGAGCAATGTGTGTGTGTGTGTGTGTGTGTGTGTGTGTGTGTGTGTGTGTGTGTGTGTGTGTTTGCAGACTTTTCATAACTTCTGAACGGCTTGACCGATCGAAACGCAGTTTTAAGCGGAGAGCTCCACTCAGAAAAAAAAATTTACTTGAATCAAGTAAATAATTAACTTGCAGAATTGTATCTTCTTAATTTGAGTATAATAATTCTTAAACTAAGAAATTTTTCTTAGTTTAAGTAAATTTTACTTGATTCAAGAATTTTTCGTCTTGATTCAAGACAATAAAACTCTTCAAAATATTTTTTTGGTTCAAGAATTTTTCTCTTGATCCAAATTAATTTTTTTTTCAGAGCACAGATGATCAGCAGGGTCGACTATTTTTGAGAATCTTTCAGGTTCAGAAATGATCGGTCAGTGAAAATACATTCACGAAAAATTGGTTCCAATAATGTTGACTAGAAAACGACACTGCGAATTTTACAGTGCTTTCTGGAGTAAAATATAACAGATTGTCTTTTCTTTTAAAATGAATCAGTGAAATTTCACTGATTGAACCATTAAATGAGATTAACACTATTGAATCAGTGAAACTTACTGATTAAATCAGTGATCGGAATATTTACGCACATGCGTATGAGTATGGGCATTGGTTGATAAGTAGATTTCACTGATTCATTTCAAGAGAGTTGTTGGCTCCTGATTATTTACATTAATATATCTGTCTGCTAAAAACAATACACATTTCAATTGTTAATTCTTCTGTATAATATGTTCCAAAATAAAGCAAGCTAATTTCTTATTTTAATGCATATTTACTATGTATAAAAATAAAAATTAGAAAAACGGTTGACTCTAAAGGCCACCTCTGCAATTTCCCGCTAATTCCATAATTAAACGTTTAAAATAGCATTTATAATATCATTGAGCCCTTCGAGCTCAAAAATATGATTTATGTATTATTTTAAGCATCTCAAGCTCAAAAGTTTGATAAACACTATTCTTTAAATTTTCAAATTGCAATTACTTTCGAATGAATAAACCGATTTTCACGCGGTTGATAGCATTCAACGCAGTTTTTTGAACCCTATGATTTGAATTCAAATACAAATTGATCAGAACGAAAATTTCTATTTCTATTTCTAAATCCTAATTGTATTGAAAATCTAAGTTTGGTCAAGCCCTTTCGAATGGTGCCGACCGCAACCAAGCCAGTCTAGCCGTTCAAAAGTCATGAGAGGTTTACTTAGATCATCTTAAAAATCGTCAGGGAAGTTTCGTAGGGCCTCAAAACGTCAACATCCGATAAAAACTCGACTTTAAAAAAATAGGGCAAGATCAATAACTTTCCGATTTTCGAAAATTTTCAATTCTCTTAGCAGGAAGTTAAAAATTGATAAGCATACGTTACATGAAGAATAAAAAATTAATATTTACCACGTCAATAGAAAAAAAAATAATTTTCCAAAAATTTTGTTTCAAAATTTCTTTGATTTTCTTGACAGCAATCAACATAATTTTTTTAGTGCATAATTATAAATAAGTCTCGAGTTGATTAGTCAAAAAATGGAAAAATAATCTCAAATAAACACAAAAAAAATTGTTTGTTTTTTTTTAAATAATCGATTAACTTAAAACGGCTGAAGCGATTGACTCAAAATTCTTTTCAATTTAGAAATCCGGGTGGAAATAGTCAAAATTACTTTAAGAATCTTAAAATGATAAGATCTGATGAAAACTGGATTCCTCATGACCAAACCGAAATCAATTACTTCCCAGTTTTTTAAATTATTCATTTTCAAAGCGACAAGTTCAAAAACGTTTCTTAAAACTATAAAGTTGTTGTCAATCAATTAATTTATTTAAAATTTATGAAACACTTGATATCAATCTTTACAATCGAATTAGAGGTATAATTTTGAATTTTTATGATTTAAAAATTTTCTGGCTAGAAGCTAAAAAATCGAACTCTCCAAGTCCTCCTAAAGTCAATAAAATCTTTATTATGAACATATGGAATTTCTGGTGATAAAACAGGGTGACCTTATCAGGGATGGTGAAAATAGTTTAAAGACGATGGTGAGCATTGCATACATACCCACACTCTTACGCACAACATTTGAATATAACAAAGACTCGAGGGTAAAGAAAACACCAGCTGAAACAGTGGTATAGTGTTATTTGCCATTTATTTTCCAACCCTGGAGAATAAGAGAGCTAAAAAAAGAAAGAAAACGAGAATGAGGTGGGATGCGGGCATCATTAACGTCAACCTTAACCATCCCCGCATGTGTGTCTTATAGCTAAAGCTCCCAAAGTGGTCTTTCCTTTGGCTTTATTAACCATTCGCGGCGAAACCGCGTCTCCGTGGCGTCTAATAACCACAGTACCGCGGAAATCGTTTGTTTTTATAGATACTTGGAACACTGATATGACAACTATTTTTGGATCGATCATTAGCTTTGATAAATATTTTCAATATCTGTAATTATACATATAATTAAAATAATGTATAACTAAGATGAAAAATCTAAATAATTACCTAAAATAAAATTTCATCTAATTCAAGTTTAAATCAACCTTTTTTAACGCTGAATCTCGCGCCTCAATACGTGATTTCATTCTAGGGAAGTCGAATGAAAAAAAAAGTTCTTCACGCATACACACACACACACGCGGATGTCCTCCTGAAAATAGTCAAAATATTTTCCTATAGGATTTCAAAACATTGATATTTGATAAAAACTTTATTTGGAAAAAATTGACCCAAACTTATAACTTTTCAATTTTTAAAATAGGAATTAAGAAACTACAAAATAAACGTTAAAATTTCTAAAATATAATAACGTACAAGTTTTTGTAACAGTAAAAAAAAAAAAAACGAAATTCAACGAACATTTTTGTATTATAGTCATAGCAATAAAACCAGTTTTACTTTTTAGATAACTAGTTTGGACCTATTCGAAGGATGCTGAATGCTATGTATGACATTACATCTACGAAATGATAATTTTAAATAAATTTTTTAAGATCCCTTGCAGCCTTTTTGTCAGTGTGGTCCACTCTTTGGATGGACTAGATTGACCGGTGTATTCATGGACCCCACCTGGACTTTGTGGACCCCCAGCCGTTATTCAGGTTTTGTGTTCTTACGTTGAATCTATCCTGATTGTCGAGTATTACATTGCGGCAACTCTGCTACTACGTCAGTTGTCTTGTAGATATCAAAAGAAGAAGACTCGTGCACAGAAGAAAAAGTTTACTTGAATCAAGTAAATAATTTTGAAGATTTTCATTTTCTTGATTTGAGTAGAAAAATTCTTAA